>NW_004955569.1:1454073-1489468 GCF_000276665.1 Chinchilla lanigera
GTGCTTGCCAGGCACGCGCTGTGCTGCTGAGCTAAATCCCCAGCCCCTGTTATTACATTTTTAATTTGGCAACTGGGTCTCACTATTTTTCACTACACTAGGCTCTAAGGTAGATTTGATGATTTTGTCTCAGTCACCCAGACTGATGTTCTTACAGACATGGGTCATGAGGCCCAGCTATGGTGGATGTTTTTTTGGAAAAATTGTAAAACAAAATTTCATAAGAAAATACTAGGAAAATTGCTAGTTATTACATTGACTATTGTTATCTTTAAAGTAGTTAATCATAGTCTAAGGTATGGGCATAAAAATTCTGCAAATGATATTAGCTCAGACCTTTTTTTCAATAAACTAAGAGAAAAAATTTGTATAACTATCTTGCTTTTGCTTTTTCCTTTTATTCCTTTCCTCTTTTTTCCCATCATAGTTACTTGTTCCTTTTGAAAAAATTTTTCTCATTTCACAGTATCTGTTGTACATTTACTCTTTCAGTTTCTTGCACCAGGCAGACAATATGATGTTTACACACAATGACTATATTTTATTTCACTTTTGAGTGTGGTCTCCAGTTGCATCCATTTACATGTAAATGTCTCAGGTTTATCCTTCTTTATGGCTGAGTAGCAAGTACTCCATTGAATAGAAAGACCACATCTGTTTTATCTATTCCTCAATTGATGGGCATTTGGGTTGTTTCCAAGATTTTGCTAGTACAAATTGTGCTGCTGTAAACATATGTACACATATATACCAGTAAGGGAAGAGCTGAGTTGAATGGGGCCTCTAATTTTAGCATTTTGAGAAATCTCCATACTGATTTTGACAGTGGTTGCACCAGTTTTCTCTCTCCAACAGTGGAGAAGGATTCCTTTTATACCCACATTCCCTCCAGCATTTGTTAGTGGTTGATTTCTTAATGACAGCCATTCTTTCTGGAGTGAGATGAAATCTCAGTGTTGTCTTAATTTGCATCTCTTGAATGACTAATGATGTTGAACATCTTTTAATAATTTATTTTCCATTTGTATGTATTCATCTGAGAAGTACATGTTCATCTCAGATGTACATTTTTGGATTGGGTCTTTGAATTGGCAGGATGCTATTTTTTTTTTCAATTCTTTATATGTTCTAGACATAAATCTTTCCTTTTTTTTTTTTGTTTGTTTCTGGTAGCGGGAATTAAACTCACGACCTCACGCTTACCAGGCAGGTGCTGTGCCACTGAGCTAAATCCCCAGCTGCTATAAATTCTTCCTATGAGGGAAAACTGGCTAAATTTTTTTTTCCACTCTGTGTGTTGTCTTTTCACTCTTGTTGGTGAGATCTTTTTTTGTGCAAATGCTTTTTAATAAGATGGGATCCCAGTTGATTCTTTGTAGTTTCTCTGTAAGATCTGGATTTTGTTCATGAATTCCTACACCTGTCTTCAAGATTTCCAACTATTTTCTTCCTCTTCCAGTAGATGCAGTATTTCTGTTTTAATAGTTAGATCTTTGATTCATTTTTATTTTAGTTCAATACCTGGTAATAGACATGGGTCTAATTTTAGTCTTCAACATGTGGAAAGTCAGTTTTTCCAGTACTATTTATTAAAGGGTCTATCTTTCTTCCAGTGAACATGTTTGGACTCTTTGTCAAAGATATGGTGCTGGAGTGTGTTTGGAATTGTGTATGCATCTTTAAATCTGTTCCACTGATCCTCAGGTCTGGTTTTTGTCAGTACCATGGTGATTTTATCACAGTAGCTTTGTTATACAATTTCAGGCCAGGGATTGTGATGCCCCCTGACTTTCCTTATTGTTGAGAATGGCTTTTGCTATTCTATGTCTCTTCTGGTTCCAAATGAATTTTAGGAATATTGTCTTGTCAGGGATATAACTCCATGGCACACTGCCTGCCTGGCAAACATGAGGTTGTGAGTTCAATTCCTGGTACCAGAAAAGGGTGGTGGTGGGGAGTATTGTCACTAGTCCTGTGATGTATGCTAATGGTATTTTCATTGGTATTGCATTAATTCTGTACAAAATTTTGGAAATATGGCCATTTTCACTACATTGGATCTTTTTACTCATGAACAAATGATATCTTTCCATTTTCTTATATCCTGTTTGATCTTTTTTTAGAGTACTGTAATTTTCAATGCTTAGATAGTTTATATCCTTATTAGTTTCATTTCTAAGTAGTTCTTTTCTTTAATAGGAGGAGGATACTATTGTGCACTATGTGGTTTCCCTTATTTCTGTCTCACCATGTTTATTGTTTGTGTACAGGACTGCTCTTGATTTTTGAGTGTTGACTGTGTATCAAGCTATTGGTGGAGTTTTTGCCATCCTTTATGTAGAATATAATGTCTTCTACAAATGATACTTTACTTTTTTTCCTATCTTCATTCCTTTTCTTTCTTTCTCTTTTATAATTGCTCCCACTGTTTCCAGAAATGTATTCAATAAGAGTGGTGATAATGAACATCCTTGTTTTATTCCTAATTGTAGAGCTAAAGCTTTCAATTTTTTGACCAGTTAGTATGATGTTACCTGTTTGTTTCTCATACATGGCTATTCTCAGATTGAGATACAGATAATTTATTCCAATTTTCTATGTTTTTTTTTTTTCTATAAATGGGTGTTGGACTTTGTCAAATGCTTTTTCTGCTATCTATTGAGATAATCTTGTAATTTTTATCTTTGGCTCTATAGATATGATATATTATCTACATTGATTCACATATTTTAAACTATCCCTGCACTCCTGATATGAATCCTACTTGACCATGTTGTATAACCTTTTTGATGATTTTGCTGCATTCTGTTTGCCAGTGTCTTATTGAGCATTTTTGTGAGTAAGTTTATTAGCGATATAGGCCTCTAAGTTTTTTGTGTGTATGTTTTGTTTTTTGTTTTTTTGGTTGAGTTCGTCTCAGGTTTTGGTATCGGGAATGATTTTGGAAGTATTGCTTCCCTTTTAATTTCACTGAAGTGTTTCAACATTAGTGGTATTAGTTTGTCTCTAAATTTCTTGTGGAATTCAACTGTGAATCCATCGGGACCTGGGATTTTCTTTGTTTGTAAATTTTAATTGTATTTTCAAATTCATTAACTGATATTGGGATATTTGCTATTTTTATATCTTCTTGATTTAGTTTTGGCAATTCAAACTTGTCTGAGAATCTGTCCTCTATTTTCTGTGTTTTCCATCTTATTAGAGTACAGATTGTGAAAGAAGGTATTGATGATCTTCTATATTTATGCAGGATCCATTGTGATTTCCCCCTTTTCATTCCTAATAGCTTGAATGTCAATCTTTTCTTTCTTCCTTTTGATGAGATAGACTGTGGGTTTATCAATTTTATTTCATCTTTCAAAGAACCAGCTCCTTGATTCATTGACTCTTTGTATTGCTTCCTTAGTCTCAATTGCATTAATTTCTGCTCTTATGTTTATAATTTCTTTTCTCAGACAAGCTTTGGGTTTGATTTGTTCTTTTTCCAGAAGCTTAAGGTTCAACATTAGTTTGTTTATCTGAGCTTGTTCTATTTTCCTGTTGTGAGAACTGATTGCTATAAATTTCCTTCATAGTACTGCTTTCGTTGCCTCCCATAGATTCCTGTATGTTTTATCTGTGTTATTGTTCAATTTTAGATATTCTTTTATTTCATTTTAATTTCCTCTGTGGCCTGTTGGTTGTTCAGGAAGGTGTTTAATTTCCATGTGTTTATGTGGTTTATGCTTTCTTTTACCATTGATGGCTAGTTTTATTGCACTATGGTCAGATAATATGCATGTGGTAATTTCAATTCCCCTGCATTTACTTAAGTATGTTTTATGGACTAATATGTGGTCTCTTTGGGAGACTATCTCATGTGTAGCTGAGAAGAATATGTATTCTGTTGTGGGGTGAAACACTCTAGACATCTACTAGATCCATTTGTTTTCAGGTTTTAATTCTGATATTTCTTTGTTTATTTTGAGTCTGCTTAACCCAGCTAATTGTAAGAGTAGTGTATTAAGATCCCCCATTACAATTGTGTTAATGCTTATTTGATTTTTCATGTGTGTTAATATTTGTTTTATGTAGTTGGGTGCACTAGTACTTGGCGCATATGTATTTATGATTGTTATTTTTTGTTCTTGGAGTTTTCCCTAACAAGTATGTACGACTGTCTTTGTCACTTTTGGTCAGTTTTGGTTTGAAGTTCACATTTTCTGCAAACAGAATAACTAGACCTACGTTCTGTGTTCCTATGGGCTGGAATATTGGTTTTCATCCATGACTTTTAGTCTATGGATTTCTTTTTCAGTTCAGTATGTTTCTTGAATGCAGCATGTTGTTGCACCTTGCTTCTTGATCATTCTCTTTCTTTTGATTGGTGAGTTGAGACCATTTACATTGATGGTTGCAACTGATACATATTGTTTTATCTTTTTCATTTTATTTTCTTGTTGTTGGTTTTCTGCCTTTCCCCTTTGTGGTTTCTCTCTATTGGTGTTCTTGTGTTTGTGACTTTCATTTTTTTCTTTCTAATACATCCCTCAGAGCATTCTGAAGAGCCTGTTTGGTATTCATGAATTTCTTCAGTTGTTCTTTTTCAGGGAAGTATCTTATTTGTCCACTGATTTTGAGACAATTTTGTGGGGTACATCAATCTGGGTTGGAGGTAGTTTTCTTTTAGGGCTTGGAATACCTCATTCCAAATTCTCCTTGATTGGAGAATTATATTAATAATTCTGCTGTGACTCTGATGGGATTTCCTTTGTTGATTTGTTTCTCTTCTAACCTTAATACTCAGCTTTTATGCTGAATTTCTGGAATCTTGATATTTAATGCCTTGGTATAGATATATTTTAGTCTTGGCCCCCACATCCAGTGGCCAAGATCAGCTCTATAGCGAGCACAAACCCTACTGCAAACCTGGCTGGAATACGTAACACGTTTCTGTGATCTGACATGGAAGTGCCACAGACTTGTAGGCAGGTAGATTAATTATATTAATTAAATTAATTTTATTAATTGTATTTTTCTCTCTTTAATAGGTTTTCCTTTTTGTCTCATTGGCAGTATTTTGTTTTGTTTTGTCTTGTTTTGTTTTTTGTGGTTATTTTTGTTTTTTCTCTTATTTTTTTCTTTTTTTTTTTTTCCTTTTCTCTCTCATGACTTAGATTTTATACCTGTCTTGTTTTCTTCTACTCATCTTCTTGCTTTCATTCCTCAACTATCTTGCTTGATTTTATGATGCTTTCATATGAGCAAACATGGTATCTTCACTTAAATACTCCTTTGCTTTCCCCTCCATTCTTTCCCTGCTGTGTCCTCCACCTTGCAAAAACTTGGGTGATCATTCTTTGCCCTCTAGCCTTGCTCCTAGTATACTTGACCTCATTCACCTGTCTTGTCCTTTATCCCACTTAAACCCCCCACCCATGCAACAGTGTAAAATCACTCTACTAAGGGGAAAATCATTGCACACAGGTTCCTGATAATGTTGGATTTTGTTGTGTAACTGCAGAATTTGCTCTTATGGTTAAAGGTATTAGGATAATAGTTACCACACTTTGTCAGTAGCCAGACTGTGCTTGAAACTATCATTATTGCTAATTATACTACTTTACCAAGATGTCATACCTATTATAAGCAGTTTTTCTTCCTTCTATGACAATACTGTGACTGTATGAGGTTATAATCTTCACTGTAGTCCAGTACCAAAGGACTGGGTGATGAATCAGATAGGTAGCAACTTCCCTTTCTCAGTACATTGAAAATATAGGTTCTTTGGATAGACACAAAGATCAAGAACACCTACATTATAAAACATTACTGAGGAACAGACATTTCCTAGGAAAACCTCGATAGTAGGGATAAAGCTACCTACCATAAGAAGTATACAACTCTCTGTTTCTTGAGAATTTATAGACCCAGAGCCATAGAAACAAATTGCATGTAGGTTAAAAAAGAGTAATTAAGAGACAGTTCAAAAGGTCATCAAAGGCAGTGTATAGAATCTGCACAGTACAGTGTGAGAGCAAAATTTAACATCAGTCAGTCCAGTGCCATCTATTCACAAATACAGTTTCTTTTCCCTCTTCCCAATTCACCAAAATTAGACATGAATTTCTTAATGGCCAAATCTCTTCACATACATCTTATACATACCTACTCTGATTGTAACTCTATTGATGAGTATTACATTCTTGAAATAATATACTTTGTCTATATCACTTCTACTTTTACCTTACACTTCTCTCATTAGTCTAGATCTGTCCTCATTTACATCCTCATCTGTTAAAATCATATTTCTTGGGACCTGAATCACTTCTGTGGCCTTTCTATATATTTATGGCCTGATTTAAAATATGTGTACTGACAGCCAGAATTATTCCTCTAACAACAGTGTCAAAGTTCCAATCTTGCATTCTATGCACTGTTATCCCATACTCAGAACTGGTCCTGACATACAGGACATTGTTTGCACATTAGATTCTTCGGTCTCCTTAAGAAACTTTGGAGGTGTGTTCTGGTTTTTCCTGATTTTTCTAATGAACAGCTGAAGCTAGACAAATTTAACAATCTCCTCATACATAGAGCTGTGTATAGCCTGAAATTCATGTGTGTCTCCAAATAGGGTTTTCAGACTCTGCAGTGGACTATCTCCTCCACCCAGGAGATTTTATTGTCTAATATATTATCTCTCCCTCAATGGTTTCTGTCCATTCATTTCAGTGTGCTGTCACATTCCTACTCCCAGCAGTTCCTTCTTCAGACAACTTGAGTCTCTTATTGCAGTCAAGAATATGAATGTTCCAATAGATTATTTATTTCTGTGTCAGGATGTGTCACATAGGTAATTAATAAAAAATGGAAATATACTCTTACAGTATTGAGCCTGGAATGTTGAAGAGCTTGGCACAAAATTGAGAGAAACGCTTTTCTGCATGATATATGGTCTACAAAGTGAGCTTAAGGCCAGCCTAAACTGTATAGTGAGACCTGTCTCAAAAAGACCAAAAAAAAAATCTTATCAAAATGTCTCATTTTCCAATTATCTCAGATGGTTCCCTAGCTAGGTACCTTATTGATATGCTAATGAAATGAATTATTCTTTACTTTTAGGGCATCTAAATGAGGCTTTCAATAGAGTTTATTTTTTTATTTTTATTTATTTTTTTTTTTTTAAAGAATAAAAGAAGGATAACATAATAGGGGGGACTTAGCAAATTACAGACAAAATGGTAGGAAATTATCAATGGTTATCATTTTACATATTATTGTCTACAAAATAGTTTCTCAGGAAAACAAATAGACAAATAATAGTGACTTAGAGACAAAAGAGGTAGGAGATTATCAAGAGTTGTTGTACTATACTTTGGTATCTTCAAAGTGGCTTCTAAAGAAAATAAATAGAGCTATACATGAGTGACCTATTGAAAAATCATTAACTATTCTCAATGGTTGTTGTAGGAAACACATAATAATAAACATACATCCATTTATGAAATAGGATAGGAACATTACAAACTTTACACAGTTATGGATAGATTAGTAGGAAAATATCAATGGCTGCTGTAATACGTGGTGGTATCTTCAGAGTGGTTTCTCAGGATCAATAGAGTTTAGAATGCTGAGAAAGAGGGAGGAGATGATACTGTATTATCAAGGGAGGGGAAAGTGTTCCTCCTAAGGAGAACTTCCTGAAGGGACTAGCTGTTAAACTCACAGGAAAAAATGCATTGAACTTTGGCTTCTACAGAGACATATATAGGTGATACTGGCATGATTGGAAAGGGAAAGAGGTTGTATTTGTGAAAGAATTGAATTACTCTATGGATTGTTTCTAGACATTGTTTTAAAAACTGAAACAGTGATCGAGATGGACATTGTGAAAACAAGTATTGAGCCTGGTGTGGTGGTGCACACCTGTAATCCTGCACTGAAGAAGCTGTGATAGGAGGATCCCCATTAGTTGAAGAACAGCCTGTGCTACATAGTGAGTTCACTCCCTTTCAGCCTGAACTACATAGTGAGACTGTCTCAAAAACAAACAAAAAACAAATTTAGAAGTAGGGGTAAATTTCCCATAGTTAAGTTCTGCAGACATATGAATAAATAGAATGAAAGTGTTTTGACTTGGCAGGGGTAAAGAGGAGTCAAAAGGAAATGGGACAGCAGGGGACTTTGAAGAGAAGCATAAGTAGAAACTACAGCAATAAATGCCTGGCTTCAGATTTTTTCATAGTGTGATAATAAATGGACTGTCTGCTGGCTTGATCTGAGATTGGGTCAGAGGTCACAGGCTTAAAGAATAGAGGGGAATTTAGGAATTGGTAAACATTTCTTCAGTGACTACTTATCAGCTCACCTAATCATTATTGAGGCAAAAATGGAAATTAGGAAACTGGTTTTGTAGGTTTGAAAATTGTTTAGGCATCATTTTGAAGTAGAGTGGAGGGGCTGGGGATTTAGCTCAGCGGCACAGCGCCTGCCTGGCAAGCGCAAGGTCGTGAGTTCGATTCTCAGTACTAGAAAAAAACCAAAAATAAATAATAAATAAATGAAGTAGAGTAGAAAGGGGTTTCTCTGGGATACAAAAGATGCCAAGATATTTGTGCTGTTTGTTATTTTACAGGGACTGGACACGGGAGATTTGCCCTAAGCTACATCCCCTCAAAATTTTAGTTTCCTTTTTTTTAATATTTGACATCAGGTCTTGCTATGTTACCCAGTTCATGGAAAACTTCTGATACTTTTTTTTTTTTTTTTGACTTCTGATACTTTTTCCAACTCCTTGTTGGGATGACAGACCTGTGCCACTTTGCTAGTTTAAGATTGGGATTCATAAACCACCATGATTTATGACTATTTCAGTTCTTTGGGTAAGGTAAATATCACTGAGCCATTGTGGTGTGCACCTCATGACATCACCTGAGAGACTTAAGAGAGGAGTATTAAATCACCAAGCACAGCCTGGATAACTAAACAATGTTTCAACATTGAATATTTTGTTGTGTACCTCCACTTTGAACTAAGTCATTTAATGTTCATAAGGCCCTGAGTTAAGTCAATAACAATGAAAAGAAGAAAAAGGTACTTAGTGGAAATCTTAAATTTTGACTTTTGCTCATTTTTCACACTCAGGATTCATGCTACAATATCTGGGGGTAACAGTGATGAGTCACTGTTCTATCAAAATCAGGACACCATGGATAGACAACTGGTGATTTTAAAGTATGTTATTTTCTGTAAAGTACATGAGGTATTTAGCATTTTATTCTGAATTTTGCTTTATTCCATAAATTTCCCCAAACACAGATAAGGATTTGTGCGATGAGCAAGTTTAAAGGATCCAAGTCTCACCAATGATGTTTGCTTGATCACGTATGTTTTGTGCATTTTCATTAAATTTTATTTTCAGTTTCCTTTGGGTTGATCAAGATATTTTCCCTTTCAACCTCAAGTAGCATCTGTAGACTCATTCTTTCAACTCTTCATGTGGTCCTGTGTAGAACAAGACACTCACCAGATTGTTTCCTGTTTTTGTTTTTGTACTTATTTTGAGGTAGCATCCATCTTACTATGCAGTTCTGGCTGGCCTTGAATTCACTGTGTAGCCCTGGCTGGCCACAAATTCAACAGATGCTCCTGTCTCAGCCTCCTGAGGGCAGGGATTGCAAGTGTGTACCACCCTGCCCAGCAGATTTCCTGTTTTAAATGCTGTACTAACCAGATTCTTCAGAGCAACCATATCAGGAGAACAGTATAATACTGTTTGGAAATGGGAACACTACTTTGGGTTTTTTTCTCTGTTTTTAGTTTTTTTGGAGCGTGTGTGTGTTTTATGTAGAGGTTCCCTACTCTGGCCGTAGTGTTTGGCTTACATCATCAAAATGAGGGAGATGGGCCGGGGATATAGCTCAGCAGCACAAGCGCCTGCCTGGCAAGCACAGAGTCCTGTATTCGATTGCTGGTACCAAAAAAAAAAAAAAAATGAGGAAGATAGGATGGAAATTTTCGATGGAGAGATACATGGCTGATTATTTTGAATAGAAGACACTAAGCATGTTTAAGGTTTAATAGAAAACATTTCCATTCTTTGTTTTAAATTTATACTGATTATGGGATCCTTCTCACAGTTGTAATCTTGAATCATCTACCATTCTACCCTGGGTGCTCATGGCTGTAAACTAATTTCCTCTTTCGTAATCTTAATAGGCTAAAGGCAGGCATGTCCAGCACCATCACTTCCAAAGCTCTTTGCTCTTTGTAGTGACTGCTGTCTTTCTGAGGAAAGAGATGACCTTGCAACTTTATTGTGGGTTCCATAAGTGACAAGAAACTGCAGTCTCTGAAATCCCTTTATGTGTGTCTTGGGGTCTGCACACTCTGCTGCCATGCCTTCCTTGTTGATATTGTAGAGAAGCCAGTGGAATGGCCTGTTGTTGAGGACACAGTTGAGATGAAGTACTGAGCTTCACTGCAGCCTTTTAGCCTGACTGCTACATGTCCCTGTGGGTGTCATCATACAGCACCAAGCTAGGAACCCATTCTCTTTTCACAGCCATTATGTCTGAAATGTAGTGCAGGTAGTGAGGACAGGGAGCGGGTATGCAAATACAGAGAGCAAGTACTTTGGGGAGAGCCACTGAGCTTGTGTTTGGGTTTCAGAGAAAAAGCTTGGCCATGTCTTGTGGGTTTTGTTTGCCCATTCTGAGTACTTTGCCATTTAGCTGCTTATTTGTCCACTGCACCTGCTAAGTCAGTGGTTTTCAGGCCTTTCTGATTGTGTACATCAGAAAACACATAAATGTTTCTCACCTTTTTTGTTGAAATCTTAACATACAGCTTGAGCAAGAATTAGAGCAGCTCATGAGTTGAGGCTGGAGACGTTGATCAATATCACACAGCACACAGGGTGGCCCTGAATAGAAAGAAATATTGCCCAAAATATAACTAGTGATCCCCTTGACTATCCTGCTGCAGTTTTGTATTCCTTCCCCTCTTGTGCCAGTGCTCATCACTAGTGGATTATACCTCATGTGTTCATGTACATTTTTTATGCCGGCTGTAGAGCCCAGATATTGATGAGCACTCTAGATGTTGTAACACTGAGTTATACCTCACTATCATTCATATGTGTGTGTGTGTGTGTGTATATATATATGTATATAATTGGAGGGTATAGAAGAATTTATCCTGTGTATTACTGAAAGCTTTTACTCTAAAATCAGGAAAAAGACTAAGATATCTGTTATCACCCTTCCTGTTCTATATAGCTCTGGATGTACCATACAAAGTAGATAGCAAAGAAAAAGAAATGAAGTTATATAGTCAGGAAAGAAAGGAATTAATTATTACTTCCAATTGTCACGGTCTTCTGTAGAGATGAGTTCAAAACTCCAACGAAAGTCTGCTATTATTAACAACCAAATTCAGTAGCACAGCAGAAAACAAAGTCAACACTCAAAAATCAATAGTCTTTTCATGCAGCAGTAACAAATTCGCTAAGCAAGAAAGTATGGAAACAACAACTTTAATAATAGCATTAATTAAATTGAATTATTTAGATATTAATCTAAGCAAGAAAATGACAGATCTGTAGAATTAAAGCTCTAATACCCTGAGAAAGGAGATTGAACAACATATCAGAAAATGAAAAGTTATCCCTTGTTCTTGGATAGACAGAGCCAATATAGTGAAAATGGCTATATTTTCAAAAATGTTATTCAGATTTAATGTAATTCCAATTAGAATGTCAGTAGCAGACTTCACATAACTAGAGAAAGCAGGGGCTGGGGATTTAGCTCAGCGGCAAAGCGCCTGCCTGGCAAGCGCAAGGTCGTGAGTTCGGTTCCTGGTACCGGAGAAAAACCAAAAAAAAAAAAACAAAACAAAACAAAAAAAATAACTAGAGAAAGCAAAGCCTAAAATTAATATGGAGCTAGAAGAGGCCTAGAATAGCAAAAACAATTATGGGTAAAAATGGAAAGCCAGGAAAAGAAAAGAAGGGCAGAGCAGGGGGCATCAGAGGATTGGACGTGGAGTTATAGTATAAAGGTATGTGGAAAAAGCTGCATGTTATTGAAAAAATACTTGTGAATTGATGAGACAGTGTAGAGGAAACAGAATCAGTGCCATATACACTCACTTATTTTAACTTTGACAAAGTGGCCACATGCTTTACTGGAGGAAAGATAGGCTATTTGAGTAATGGTGCCTGGAAAACTGGTTATGCATATGCCAAAAATTAAACTCAGACACATATTTTTCACCATACACTAAGTAAAATAAAAATGGACCAAATACATAAATATCAGAATGGAAACACTTAATCTGCTTAAAGATGAAACAGGTAGAACTCTTGAAGACATAGGTATAGGCAAAAACTTTCTGAACAGAGACCTGGTAGCACAAGAAATAGTAAATGAAATCAACAAATGGGATGACATCAACTTCAGAAATTTACTGCACAGCAAAAGAAACCACTAGCAGAGTGAAGAGACAACTTTCAGAATGGGAAATAAATTTTTCCACCTACTACTCGGAAGAACTAACTTCAAAATCTATAAAGAACTCAAAGAAAAGACAGCCACTAATACAAAAATTCAATCCAAAATGACAATCTAAAGTGAATAGATTCTCCTCAGATGCAGAAGAATATATCACCAATAAATACATGATAACAGTTCACTGTTGCTGGCCGTTTGAGAAATGCAAGTTAAAACAAAGATAAGGTACCATTTCACTTCAGAAGGAATTGCTGTAATGAAGAAATCAACCAAGAACAAATGAAAGGAGGCTTGCAGTGAAAAAGAAATGGTTCTGCCCTGATGGTAGTAGCAGTGTAACCTGGTACAACCACTTTGGAAATCTAAATGGAGCTTTCTCAGAAAACTACAATTATAACTTCCATTTGACCCAGTTATTATTCTTCTAGCTTTTCCCACAAAAATGTTAGATATCACTCTACAGTAATGTAAGTATACCCATGATTATAGCCGTACAATTCATAAAGGTGAAATACTGGATGCACTCTATTTGTCTATCATGAGATGAATGCTTAAAGAATATGTAGTGGTTACACACAATTGAGTACTACTGTGCCATAAAGATGTGCAAACTTGAGTTATCAGTAGGAAAGTGGATGTGCCTTGAGACGATAATACTAAGTGAAGCATATCAGACATATAATCTTCGATATCTATAGTTTCTCTCACATGAGAAACTCAGTACATAAAGTGAAAATACCGAATACAGTTAATAGGAAAAAAGTCAGAGACCAAAAAGAAATTTACTGTAATTCAACATGGACAGTGTACCTAAAAGTATACCTTGAGTTGGCATGACTTTCTAGTGAGTTCTTTTATAAGTTTTTCTGTTAGTCTGATTGTTAATCAGTAAAAATTACCTTTCAAAGGACTTATAAATAAATGAGTATAATGTTGGCAAAAGAAAAGAGCGCGGAGGAGAAAGAAAAAAGAATTAAAATTTGATATGCACACATACCAATCTCCCAAATAAATACAATCATATGTTGTACAGATGTACTAATAAAAATTACAACTTAAAAATATATAAGGAAAAAAAGAATCTTAGAAACTCTTGGGTCATAACCTCTAGAATGTGGCCCAATAATATAGTATCTGCGTTATTTTTTCCTATTGTGTCATATTCCATTGAACATAGCTACACCAAGTTTGTCTGCAGTACTCTTCTAAAGTGTCATCATAGGTCTTGTAACGCAGCTTCCAATCTATAATTTCAATTGAATGGTGTAATTTAGCCTCAGAAGGATTCAAATGTAGGGCAGATAAACTCAGAGGGACAGAATCTGCTAGGATGCTTAGGATTTGTCATGGAACTAACTACATGCATTAGTTGTGGTGTGAGAGTACTGAAATAATTTTAACAGATGAAATGAAGATGTGATTCAGTAAAAATAGAGCATTTGGGGCCTATACAAAACTGGAATACTGGGGGAACCAGTGCACAGGAAAAAATGGGCAATTCATACTGAATTTGTTTTTTCTATAAATTTTGTCATTTAAAGGTGAGTTTTTGATATCTTTGATTTATCATGACAAAAATTTTTTTATTGCTTTACATCCATGTGAAGCATGAAATACTTTTAACAGTGACAAGCTGCATAGTGCTGGAAATCTGGTGCCTCACATACGGATTAATTCGTATTTGTTATTTCTGTGTGTGTGACCCCCATTGCCATAAGGCTCTTAATGAAAAATGTAGGTTTTTCACCTACATGAGTTGATGCAATGAGATAATAAATACTACCTATGAAGAATATTTGTGAAGGACAAGTTTAAAAAAATATTGTTTTTCTGATCATGAATTGTTCTGTGTCCCCTTGATGGGTAGGGACCACTTGGCCCATTTGGAAAGCTTAGTTTTTCTCTGTGGATGACTGGCTTGTAGGACACAAACTCAGTAGAAATGGCCCACCCTGCCTGTCATTCACATCAGTCAATAAGCTCATAACATCAATGGAATAAAAAGGGAAAGTGAAATCTTCCTATTTTTTTCTGTGGTGAGATCTGTTATTTGCCATTGCATTTGGATGTTGGTCTCAAGTTACATCAAGCTTCCAGCATCAATTTTTCATCCTTTCAGTGGAGATTCATGAGCTGGGAAGAACTTGTGGGGGAGGAGCCGTGTACCAGATGTAATCATACAACCTCACCCTGACACACTCAGACATGAGCTTACTAATACCTTAGGTAGTCTCTCAAACCAGTAACTGTGAGAATAGAAGTCTAACCATCACGGTGAGAACATCATTTTGGAGAAATTAATATACCTAAGGAGAAGAACTTGCAAACTGTGAGGAGGAAAGTGGGTATTATGGGGAAAATTACCATATTGTATTCTCAGCTGTCCCAGCTTCATCACAGGGAAGTGTTTGCGGGTGGGGCCACATTGCAGCTATCACTCTGGCTTTCTAGGTATGAGTAGATGCTAGGAAGTTGGATTTCCTTGTGACCTTGGGTGAAGTAATGTGCCTGTCTGAGGCACTTAAATGTTAATTTCATCTTGATTACATTAATACTGCCGACAAACACAATTAGTTTGTTAAATAATTATATTACCTATAGGCATGCTTTTATTTTCTTTATGGAAAGTAATTACACTGAGAATCAAAGGTGAAAAAAATCTGTAACATAAAGCTAAATGTTTTCAGTTTTTGCACTGACTATATTAGTACTTTCCTCATAGTCCACAGTGTTCTGCCATTGTCTGTACCCAAAATCTTCATTGGATTTATTGGTTTGCCCTATGTGTCTTTGAATCTGCAAGTACAGCAGTGAAACTGTGATCCCATCAACAGGGACAACAAATACAATAAGCCCACATTATGAATAGATTAAGGAGACACGAGCAGCTCTTCAGTGCTTGGAGTAAAGCCTGCTTCAAATCCACAATCCAACAGGCTCGGTCAAGTCAAGACCCCTGGGAGGAAGCCTGGGCAGGCAAGTGATTTTATAGTCTGACAGTTGGGCATCTCTCAAGCAGATGGCCTATTCTTTTTTGTTTGTTTTCCTTCTGGCTCAGTGGGCAGAACACCTAGCAGCTTTGTATCTGTGAGGAACAGTTTTGGTTGTATGAACTATCAAATGAGATGTGCTGGCTAGAGAATAGAATCCGCCTTTGCAGGCAGCTAAGTCAAAAGCTCACAAAGTGTTACTGAGAGAGTCCCCACTGACACAGCCTGACTTGCTGTGTGCCATGGGAGGGAGCTGAGGATTGAACTGAAACAGTGAGTCAGCATAAACCCTGCTCCTTTAAGTTGAGGTTGTTGGATATTTTGTTACAGATACCAGAAAGTGGCTAAGGCATCTAATTATGCTAAATTTGTTAAAAGTTCAAATATGAACTCTCAAACACAAGATGTATTCAGTCTGGGCTTCATTCTCATAATGGCAAATTTCAGAATTACCAACCACTTCCACACAATCTTAAAGTCATTAAAGGGTGTTTACAAATCAACATATAATTGCAAAATACTGTTTAACATTACCTGTGATGAAAATCAGTTTTGGCGTACATGTTAACCATATTACCTGTGATGAAAATCAGTTTTGGCGTACATGTTACCCATACTAAAACTCCTTTCTTATATCCAGAGCAGTGCAGTAAATGAATGAAGTAACTCATAAATAAATTGTTATAGTTTATAAAGCCAAAAATGAGACGATATGTTTCCAATTTCAGTAAGGGAAGATGAAAGTCATGCTGTGAAGGACAATTTTTATATGGAACTATCTTTTAAATCACATTTTCAAACCCCTTAACGTAGGGTTCTCACATACTCCTATAATTCATGTTTTAGTGCAGAGAGAAAAGAACCACTATTGACATAATTGCTATAGTTCATTCATAGTGTGTAGACAGTGTTCCAAAAGGACATGGCTGAATGAAGTAGAGACTTTGATGACAAACACCATTGCATTAGGGGAAGACTACCCAGTGCAGTTGTGCCTGGGTAACAGTGGATGGCACAGAGAAGTTTTCTGTGTAGGAAAGAACAAGGAGGAATACATATAATGTGGGAAAGGAGAGGATGAAGGAAGACAAGAAAATCAGCCCCTGAACCAGGGATTTTCCCAGAGGATATGTTATGGGAGAGTGGACCCGGGAATTTCACTGAGTGACATCAAGCCTTTTACATGTTTGGTTTTATTGTTTTAAAACTTCACAGTGGGTGTTGCTCTGGAACTCAAGCTGAGCTTGATGTTTTCCTCAAGCCTCAGCCTCCCAGAGTGGCATGATCACAGGTGTGGATCACCAATTGTAAACCGGGATCACAGTTCCTGGTGAAATTAAACGTCATCAGTAATTCCTTTCAATGTCAAGAATGTTGGACATGTTTTTGGTTTACAATATGTTTTTCATTGACAGTATGTGGGGGTTATTCTGCAAAACTTCCTTAAAACACGATACCCTAGACAAGTATTTATGAATTTGAGATTAGTTCTGTGTGTAGTATAATATTTAATTGAAATTTTCCCTAGATTCTAGAAAAGAGAATCTATGATTATCATACTTTCCTGCACCATAGGAATGCCCTTCTCTTTTTATCATAAGCCACTTTGAGACAATATATTCATTTCTATTAGTGGTGTGACTCAGTGTGTCATATTTTCAAAACTTCAGAATGATGACTCTTAATGAAAACATGTCCTGTGCCTTAGACAGCAATCTTCATTTGAAGCAGTGTACTAGGACTTTGCTCTGAATTTGTGAATATTTGGTCATTTTGGGTGGTGCATTGATTTGGGCATACCATTTTTTTGTTGTAGAATTGGTTAGTGCTTAGCAAACAATACACACTTGAGTTCAAAAGAAAAAAATGGGTAAGATCAAAGGTCAAACTTCAACTGATGGTGGGTGTTTGTTTTTGCTCCAATACTGAGAGCTTGGACAAGAGAGCAGTTTCTCCTTGTGAAGATGAGTAACTGTGATGTGAGGAAGCCCCAGAATTAAATTTGCTGACTTTTTGTATTTCCCAGTATCACCAATTTGATTGAGCTACCCTGGACTGCATAGGGTGTGGGAATTTTGTATAACCTTTGGAATGTGTTTAACGTTCGGAGTGTGGGTCCCCTTGTGAATGTCAGTAAAGGAAGGTTGTTCCCTAAGCATCTTCCCTTTTGCTTTTTCTTCACAGCAACTTACTTGCTTAAAATACAGGTTACCTCAAAGACTTACGAACTGCTTTTAAGATTTTACTGTATGATTGTGGTTTTCTTAGTTTACAAGTAAATATAGTATTGTTACATGTAAAGAAACAAAGATATTTAGATGCATTGATTCCCTATATAGAAACATTGATTACATATATAGAAAAAAAATTTTAAAACTTAGGTGCAATTATTTGTTTGGCATTTATCATAAATATGTGTAGAGATCCATAGAATCATCATGGAGGTGAGGAAATCAACTGTGATTACCTCCACTATGTTTTCCTGATTTGATATAACTACCTAAGAAGTGGCCATAGGATGGAGTTTTGCAAGCTATTGGTCCTCTAAAAACATCATCAAGCAAAATCTTATTTCATTCGAACATTTGGAATTGGAATGAATTCATTGAGATTAGTATATTATTATAATTATAATGAAAAGTTTACTCAAGTTTTGTATTGGACAGCCTAGTGGACATAACATTGTAGGGAAGTTCATATTTCAGACACTTTACTCTCTTACTGCAGTGCTTCTGGGCTTGTGTTATTTCACATTGGTTTCTATTATTTATTATATATTATGTGATTAAATATATTACTGTTGAAATTTTTTTGGAAGTGATAATGAACTAATATTTTTGCTAGAAAAAATACTGATGTGCAGATCATAAAAATTCAACATTTGTACAAATGTTCTTATATAAAGACAAACAAATGAATACGAACATTGTTATTGATAGTTCGTTATTTAAATCTTGTATATCAAATTTACTCTCAGAATTTTTGGTGAGATTTAATGATAATAACGATGTAAACATCTTTGGTTTATTCAAATCTTTTTATCACTGGGCATTCGGCAGTGGCTGAGAGTATATATGTGATGAACTCCTTAACTGACTCAAGCTTTTCTTTCCTTGTTTATGACCACTGTCATTCATTGACAACATTTCCTTAGTTTATGTATATGATTTTCCCTTGATAGTGATCTTTTAGTTTCTTTCCCTGTAATTTTCAGTATTACAGAAGTTGCACAGGGAAATGTTTGGGAACATACTGTCTCACTATTCACAAATCCTGATGGCTGGACCAAGTGAAAAGTACATTCTCATCTATTCTATTGGTCATTAGTTTAAGATTTTTCAAGTTTACTTACCAATAGTCACACCAATCTACAAATAAAATAGGACAGTGTTTTCTCTGGACATTGGAATGAAGTCACTAATTTGTTATTTTGGCAAACTCAAAAAAATGGAGATGAGTGTAGAGTGTATTAGTTGTTTTTCCCTCCTTGCATAAGTCTTACTAGTTTTTCCATACCTATTTTCTTCACTTTGTCAAGATTTGATCTTTTTTAATATTCAGTGTTTCTTTGGAGTTAGGTGTAATTTATCTATTTTAGAGATTTGTGTTCATTGATATTTACTCTCTATACAAAATCTTTGTATTGTGTACACAGCAAATATTTTAGTCTTGTTTTATTTATTTCCCATTGTTTTTTTTGGGGGGGGGTTTCTTTTTCGGGTATGGGGAATCGAACTCATGACCTGTGCTTACTAGGCAGGCGCTGTGCTGCTGAGCTAAATCCCCAGCCCCTTTCCCATTGTTTTCATAGACTTCAATTTCTCCTAGTTCCAATGGCTATTTGTTTCCTCTGAGGAAACTTTTTTTGTTGTTTTAAAAGTTATTTTGCTATAAATTCTTAAGGCACTGAAGTTTATCATTCCCTTTTAAATATGTAATTTATGTAAATAAAATAAAAGAGTATACAGTCTAGATTTCTAGATACACAAATGTTTTTCCCTGAACATAAATAAAACACATTGTGGATAGCTTTCTGATATGTTTGTCACAAACTGCATCATGAATCACTATTCTGTTTACACGTGGAACTGTAGAAGGCTTCCTTTCTTTCCAAAGATCCGTTCATCATTCTCTACTAATCTCAGATTGTAATAAAAGGTGTAACATGAATGTATTTTATGTAAAGTATGCAAGCTGTCATCTTACTCATGAGGTGCTGAATGTTGCCAGTTTTCTTTTATACTGCATAGTTAGAATTTTTGGAACAGAGCAAAAGAGTGACTTGTCAGTGCCACGGTATTTTCTTTAAGTTCTCCTTTCATGAAGGTCACTGACATAATGTTTCAATTCAAAATCTTCATTGGCCTTGAAGTTACCTCATAGCTGGGGCTGGATTTAAACTCCTGCAATTATCAAACTCTTGGAAGTCCTGCTACATCAGCCTCCCAAGTGCTAGGATTAGAGGCAGGCAAAATGACACCTACCTGAAGTTTTCTTTTTGTAATTAATGCCTAGTGACTTTGTGATATCTTCATGTTTAATGTGCTTTATATATGTCCTTCCGCTCATTAATCTCACTTGGACAATTGTAGGAATTCTTAGATCTGAGTGCAAGATGGTCATTTGGTGTCACTGAGGTATAACATAATATGCCACCTGACCCCTGTTTTTATTGTCCATAGACTTACTCAAAGAATACTGTTTTCCCATTACTATTTGACACTTATAAAGCTTTTTTCTTTTTTTATTGGTTCATTTTAGGTATACATAGTAAGAATATTAATCTTGGAATTTGTACCTGTACATGGTATATCTTGCTGCTGCTGCTGCTTCTTCCATTCTCTTTCCCACCCTTTAGAACCTGTTAACTTCTTAATTTATGAAACTATTTCCTTTTTGTCCTTCTATTCTTCTTTTCTTGTCCCTTCTTTCCCCACCCCTGCCCCTCCATTGTTCCCCTACCCATTTAAATATTTTCTTCTCAGATGCCTCAAGAAACAGAAACTAGATCCATTTGACCCAGCTATTCCCTTTCTTAGTCTCTCCTCAAAAGAATTAAAAGCATCATACCACAGTGATATATATATATACACGTATATATATATATATATATATATACACACACACATATATATATATATACACACACACACACATGTTTATACTGGCATAGTTTGTAATAGATAAATGTTGAAAAGAGTCCAAATATCCATCAAATGATGAATGGATAAAGATGTGGGTTTCTTATACAATGGAGTACTACTCTACCATAAAGAAGGCTAAGCTTGTAACACATCTAGCTGAATGGGTGGACCTTGAATCACACTCTGAGGTGAAATAAATTGGACACACATTTGTAAATATCACATGGTTTCTCTAGTGTGAAAAACCAAAATATAAAGAACATATTCGTATACTTCATTTATTGTTCAATTAAGTCTTTTTTCTAAAAAATGAGATTCTGCTTTCAAAACACTGCCTATGTACAGTACAACAGTGAATGACTTAATTCTATGAATAATCACATTTATAATTATATTCCCTCAAAGGCATTCTCTCTTTTTTTTTCTCATTCCATTTTATGGGAATAGTGATTTGCTGGCTGCCTCTAGGACCTCTGATTTAGAAATAGTGCACAGTTACAATTTCTGTGAACCTACCAGGAAACCAATGATATTAATCTGCTGTTGTTCTAGCAGAGAAATACATTCTAGCATCAGAATTGCATGTAACACTGTACATAAACATGGATTTGGTAACAAAGACATGGAATTTCTATTTGAAGGAAAAAAACCTATTCAGTTCAACTTTTGCAAGAGGAAGTCAAGTTCTCAGGATATGAGTGTCAACCTTCTTTCAGGAAATATATGTATGTGATTATTTAGGAGGCAGTGACGCTGGAGGATGTAACTGTGAACTTCACCAAGGAGGAGTGGGCTCTGCTGAATCCATTTCAAAAGAAGCTCTACCGGGATGTGATGTGGGAAACATTTAGGAATATAAATGCTATAGGTAAGGATGACATCGTTTTCTCATATATACAATGAGAGAGCATTGGTTCTTGCTGATGGGTACAGTCTCATTAAATAGAAAGCACAAACATTTTGAACTATCTCTGTCCTGTTTACATTATACCATGAATATAACTGCCAACCACTAATTTTTATATAATGATATAGTGACTTTTTGTATTTTTGTGACTGTAATTCAGGAAGGACTTGGGACAACCAGCAAATTGAAGAAAAACACAAAAATTACTCAAGAAATCTAAGGTAATTTGTTTTCTAAAGGAAAAGCAGTACTTCTCAAGTGTTAGTGTGTGAACAGAAATATTACAGGGAAAGTTTACAAAGCAGGCCATGTTCATATTTATTTAATCTCAGAAAATTGTTGTCAGTGTGCATACAGGTTGGTTTTCTATAATCTGAAAATTGAATACAGAAATATTTCAATATAGGAAACTAAGTTAGTTTCATTATACAACAAGAGACACTATCTCCTACACTAGTATAAAAAAACATTCATGAGCAACATCATGAAAATATATGAAGTTGCATTTAGGTATTCTATATAGACATGTATAAAAGATAAAAATCTTGCACTTCAACAGGAACTCATCTTCAAGATACACATATACTCACACACACACATATATGAGATGAGATACACATTATCTAAAAAAATTGCCAACCTGGTAGCAACATTCAAAATGCAAATGAGTGCTAATATATTAATAGGTGTTTGAAAACATTCTCCAGACAGTTGTGTGCATTCATGTATAAAATTTCTTAGAATGCACCCTCATACGTTACTGGTAGGAATAAAAAACAGAACTGTTTATATATTCATTATATAGATGTCTCAAAAAATAAAAAAAAGGTTTGTGTTTGATCCATGCAAAACTTCATATGCATATACTGAAAGGATTTTAAAGTATCATACCTTAGTAATACCTATGTACTTATACCCAAAGCAAGTTATGCATGGTTTTCACCATAGCTAAGTTCTGGAAATAATTCATAATACCTAAACTCTCATAGTAGCCTATATGTCAAGCAATGTATGCATGGAAAAGGTAAATGTGGGATAGGCTCAGCATAGTGGTGGCTTCTTATATTCCCAGTACTCTGGTTGGCTGAGGCAGCAAGGTGACAACATGAAATTCACCCTGACCAAATGAATGATCACAGAGAATCTCTCTCAAAATAAAACTAGAGAATATGGTACGTGTATTCAGCAAAGCAAAAAGGTGTGTCTCATATCTTCTGACAAAAAGAGACGGGACTCCATCTCACAGTGGTAAATGCAGTAACTCAGACCACAAAGTGAATTATCAAGTGATTTTTTTTTTTTATTTCCGTATGAGGTACTAAATTATAAATTAGGGAACAAAATTAAGAAGTGATAGAAGGCAAGGGGGTTGGGGGAAAAGTGTCAAAAATGATCAGTATACTATACTCATATGAATTAAAGACTTCAACTTGATTTTACAAATTGCAAACATATTTCAATTTAAAATTCAGAAATAAATGCATTTATTTGGAAAAAAAAAAAAAAGGTCATTTTGGAGACATCTTCCAGGATTTTCAGCCTATTCATTGAAAATGTCTTAGGAGATACCAAGCCAGAAGTTGTCCTCATAAATTATTGATATGGTGGTCATTTTATTGTCATTGATACTTTCTCTCTTTACAGAAATGAAGAGGTAGCAAAATGCTATCAGTATAAATCTTGCAGTCAGCATGAAAGCAGATTCAATTTGACTTCAGATGGTAATGTGGACATGCGACAAGCTGCTTTAAAACCAGCCAGAAGTCTTGTTTATAGAGAGACCCTGATTGGGCATTCATCATTAAATGTGCCCATTTTACATCACATGGGAGAGAAGCCACATGAGTATATGGTATTTGATGACAAGCTGAGTAAATGTAATGAACATAGTAAAACCTGCAGTGATTTCCAGTCCTTTCAGAAGCATGCAAGGACAAAAAATGGAGAGAAAGCCCATCAATATGAGCAATGTGGGAAATCCTACTCTGAACTCAGTGAAGGAACTCACCCTGGAGAGAAGACCATTGTTGGTCAGAAAAATGTGAAAGACTCTAGCAACCCCAGTGGTATTCAAACCCATGACAGAATTCATATAGTGAAGAAACCATATTTAGGCAAGCAATATGGAAAATCCTTCAGTACTCAAACTTGTAAAACTCTGGAAAGGATTCACATGGAAAAGAAATCTTATGTGTGTAAGCAATGTGGAAAAGCATTCCATACACACACTGCCTACCAAAGACATGAAAGAATTCACACTGGGGTGAAACCCTATGTATGTAAGCAATGTGGGAAGTCATTCAGGAGAAACACTCAATGTCAAAGTCATGAAAGGACTCACAAAGGGAAGAAACCTTATGTATGTAAACTGTGTGGGAAAGCATTTACCAGACACAGTTATTGTCAAATACATGAAAGAAATCACACTCAGGAAAAACACTATGTGTGCAAGCACTGTGGCAAGTCATTCGCTATGGAAGAATCTTGTCAAATACATGAAAGAGCTCACAGTGGGGAGAAACCTTATGTGTGCAAGCAGTGTGGAAAAGCATTCACTACAAAGCATTATTATAAACTACATGAAAACTTTCACACAGGGGAGAAAACTTATGTGTGCAACTACTGTGGGAAGGCATTTACTACACACAAATCTTGTCAAATACATGAAAGAATTCACACTGGGGAGAAACCTTACGTGTGCAAGCAGTGTGGAAAAGCATTCACTATATGGGGTAATTATAAAAGACATGAAAGTACTCACAAAGGGGAGAAACCTTATGTATGTAAACAGTGTGGGAAAGCATTCACATTGAGGAGTAATTGTAAAAGACATGAAAGAACTCACAATGAGGAGAAACCTTATGTGTGTAAGCACTGTGGGAAGGCATTTACTAGACATGAATCTTGTCAAATCCATGAAAGAACTCACACTGGGGAGAAACCTTATGTGTGTAAGCAATGTGGGAAGGCATTCACTACACACCAATTTTGTCAAATCCATGAAAGAACTCACACTGGGGAGAAACCTTATGTGTGCAAGCAATGTGGAAAGGCATTCAGTATAAATACTAATTATAAAAGTCATGAAAGAACTCACACTGGGGAGAAACCCTATGTGTGCAACCACTGTGGGAAGGCATTCACTACACACCGGTCTTGTCAAGTACATGAAAGAACACACACTGGGGAGAAACCTTACGTGTGCAAGCACTGTGGGAAGGCATTTACTACACATCCATCTTGTCAAATACATGAAAGAAGTCACACTGGGGAGAAACCCTATGTGTGCAAGCACTGTGGGAAGGCGTTCACTGCAAAGAATTCTTATAACATACATGAAAGAACTCACACACGGGAAAAACTTTATATGTGCAAGCAATGTGGAAAGGCATTTACTACACACCAATCTTGTCAAATACACGAAAGAACTCACACTGGTGAAAAACCTTATGTGTGCAAGCACTGTAGGAAGGCATTCACTAGACTTCGATCTTGTCAAATACATGAAAAAATTCACACTGGGTAGAAAGCATATGTGTTGAAGCAATATGGAAATGCATTACTACACTGATACTACAAAAAAATGGAAGAGCTCATACTGGGGAGAAACCTTAAGTATGTAAGCAGTGTGGAAAGGCATTCACTGCACATCAATCTCATCAAATACATGAAAGTAAACTTAGACTAAAAAAATGTGGGCCATGTGGAAGAAATTTGCTAGTAAATCATTATTTATGTAGATCTCACGTTGGGGAGTAACCCTACGCATATAAACAATATGAGGGAAGTATTCAGTGAATACATTTTTTGTCAAGCACACAAAAGAAATCACACTGGAGAATGACCCTATATATGTAAGCCTATTTGGAAAAAACTTGTGAAAATTCCTCATCTAATGTATACCTGTACACACTATACATGAAAAATTTGATGTCAATATTTCTTCATGGGTTTTCAAGGCAATACACTTCCAGTTAGAGAACTTCTAAAATTTTCTTTCTGCTTTTCAGTAAAAAACTGTGTATATATAACGTTTGCTAGAAATAATATTGACATTTTTATGTAAGCCATTGCCTTTGAACCTAATATATAGTATTTCCTAATAAAACAAGGTGAACTGAAATGTATTTCTCATTTCAAACTAGGGTTATTGTTTAGTTTTTGGTTTTTTTACTTTTTACATTGGGTAGGTATAGACAACTAAACAATAATTTTTATTAGTTTTTGATTGGGATTTTCTAGTAATTCCAATTTTGTTGGTGTATACACCTCATATTCTCTATACAAATAATAACTTTGAATTTGATGTTAAATATATAAATGTAAGCATATTTAGAGCAGTGTGAACCAATATTTTTTAAAAGGTCATTTGGGGTTTTTTTGTTTTGTTTTTTGTTTTTTTTCCGGTACCAGGAATCAAACTCACAACCTCATGCTGGCACTGTGCCGCTGAGCTAAATCCCCAGCCCCTAAAAGGTCATTTGTTCGCACAAAACTTGTAGACTAGGAAATGTTTTATTTTTCATCCCCTAACCCTTTATATATCCCAACATAATTATATAAGGCACGTAATTTCTTCTATTTTGCTCTCATGTTGAAGTCAGTACTATGATTTACATAAAATTTTGTTTTATTCACATCAACATTTTACTTTTCATGCTTACATTGTTGTGACTTTCAATTTGATGGTAATTGTACCACAGTTTACATCAAAAATAAACCACACTGCTGTATCTGATTGAGACACATGAGATGGACCATATTTTGTCTAATAAAGGATATTATGAGTTGTAACATTATATCAGTCAGTGCGTAGTCCAGAATGTTATACAGTGAGATATACAAATATATAAGATTTTATATGATTGGCTTACAAAGGCTGCCCACACACTCAAATGGGAAAGAGTGCAAAATGTCTATGCACTGAATATCCAAAAAAATCCAGTCAAGGCCTGGAGCCCATTGTAGTATACTGTGCAAGTCCGTCAACAGACCACAGGGTCTGTACCAGAAGACTGCATGGTCTGAGCTAGAGGCTGAAGAGTCTATGGTGGAAGCCAGGTGATGGTTTCCAATGTGACAATGAATAGTGGAGCTCCTCCCCTGAAATATATGTAAGCCTTTTTTGTTTCTGGTAACAGTGTTTGCTAGGGTAGGTCTTCACATCCCTAATTTGCTGTGCAAATTTAGTTGGGCATGTAGTACTCAGCTTGACACAATCAATTAACTGTCAATATCCACCCCTGACAGCTTCACAATTACATAAATTTAAACAGTTGTCTCGAGATACAAAGATGAGTTCATGAGTATACCTAACATGTATAACTGTCCTGCATACAAATGGAAATATACTAACTCCCCAGCCCACAATTTTTGGGGGAGTGGGATGATGTTTATTCCTGACATTTTATAACTAGAATACTATAACAGTTTAATAAGACAACTAATAAAAGGTCCATCAGCATATTACACTGGAATAATACTAGGAAAGGTCTGTTACAGTCCTCATTTCTGTAGCTGATCATGGGGTTATAGCTTGTGTTTACAACTACTTGAAAGGGCTGGGGATTTAGCTCAGCAGCTCAGTGCCTGCCTGGCAAGCACGACTTGGGGAGTTTGATACCCTGTACTGGGGGGGTGGGTGAGGACCCAAACAAACTTTACAACTACTTGAGTGACACATCCTGTATTCCTTGGCTTTCAATAAGCACTTCAGTAGATCCTGGTTGTTTCCCTTTTGTGGAGATGCTTTATTCCTGAAATTTGTGGACCATTTGAAATTCTGCCTGGATTGTATTGTTATAGTTTCCCATTGACAGCATGGCAATACGAGGTGACACCCTAATGGATTTCCTGCACTGCAAGTATATTCTTTCCTCCATTGTGGAGTAGTAGTACAGTGTTTCCTAGGCCTTCTGGATCAGTAAGGTCTCTAAACACTGCAACTACATTTTTAATCTCCTTAAGGGTCATGAAACCAACATGACCAGGAGGAAATCTTTGCTTCCAGTTCACAGGTATCTGTTCTTCCTGGTGCAAACCTTTCTTGTTCTGGAACGAAGATTTCTTTCTAAGAAATATATAGTCATAAGAACAGTGTAAGTTTTTGTTAATAGATCAGTATAGGTATCACTAAGCGGTACCACTCTTACTTCCACCCCTTCGTTCCTAGACCCGTGAATATTGGCCATGGAAGACACTATCATATAGTGGATGTTGACTCAAAGCATATGCACAGGTGTTTGAAGATCCTAACCCCAGTAATGTAACCTATTTCTGCTTAACTGGTACTGCAAAGATGTCTTCAAAATATTTGAACTTTCTATCAGTGAAGCAGCTTCTAGATGGTGATGAACATTGTAAGACCACTGAGTTTCATAAGAATGGGACTATGACTTCATTTCTTTGGACATGAGGTGTATTCCTTGGAATCAGAGCCAGTGTGTAGAGTTTCATAATGGTGGATAAGACATCATTTGAATGCATGGAAGTTCTGTTGGAAGCATGACATGTAGGAAAGATAAATCTATGCCAGAAAAAACTTCAGTAAGGGCGGTGCACACCCCTTCTATGATTGAAACAGTG
Organism: Chinchilla lanigera; assembly: GCF_000276665.1. Classification (NCBI taxonomy): domain Eukaryota; kingdom Metazoa; phylum Chordata; class Mammalia; order Rodentia; family Chinchillidae; genus Chinchilla; species Chinchilla lanigera. The sequence goes on from NW_004955569.1 coordinate 1,482,194, forward strand.
CAGTATAATCAAGTGCCACCAGATTGAAGGCTGATCTCCTCAGGGAATAGTGTCACCTTGGGGAAAGAGTGTTCACCTATGCTGTTGGCATATTCAGCCTACAACAGTGCCTGTAGCCAGAACAGCCTCAGTGAGTGGGAGTCTGAGTGTGACTGAGAATGCATTACCTCCATCCCTGCTAGTATACCCACTCTGTTCATGAGACCATTGGGCAATGAAAGGGGTGGCTGAAGAGAGACGTTGACTACTCTACAAAATGGATCACTTTATTGTTAAAATCCTCTTCTGCTATCACATTTTGTTGAGCATTTCTAATACAAATATATTTACATCCCTATAGATATAGACTTATTCACATTTTTCATCCCAAATATCTCTGTGGCCAATTTCCCACTTAGGTTTCTTCATGTTTCTGAACAGCCAGCTAGACCATTAACTGCTGCCCATGAATCAGTATACAATTACATATCTGGCCATTTTTCCTCCCAGGCAAAGCCAGATTCAAATTGAAGGACACTCTTAAGGGTGAGGTACATAGTATGACCTGTGAGGAGATGCACTATTCTTTGAGAGAACTTCTTGAGACTTTTCTGTTAATCAGATGATTGAGCAATATGAGAATGGATTTTATATGTGGGATAATGGTATAAAAATGATAAAGCTGGATCAGGCTGAATATGTTGATAAGGGCCTTTTAAGCAGTGATTTTGAATTAATGTTGCAGCCCATGGAGTAAAGAAAGTTTTTAAGTTTATTTCACTGGTTGGCAGAAGTATGGATCAAAATGTGACCAACAGTGAATGAGTTAGAGGTGGCTTACATTTCATTGTTTACTGTTGAGGGGATTCAGAGTCTTAGGGAAATGGTAATGCTAACATGAATTTGCCATGTCAATCCTAATGGTCACATGGAACTTTCCAGAAAATGTGCCCTTCAGTAAAACCTTGAGAAATGGATTCATGAGAATAACACAGTATCCTTAAAGAGCCCTGTCATTGCTCTTCTTTGTATGGCAGATGTTAGAGTGGGGACTAGAGATGCTCCATGGAAAAATTAAGGAAAGTGGATTTGATTGGATCCCAAAGTAGCCCAAATCAGGTGGCAACACATAATTGCTAAAAGTAAAGTCCAGGCACTTATGAAAATGTACTGCAGAAAAAGAATAATGCTCAAAATAATCTACAAAAGTTTTACTAGATACATAATATTTTAAAAAGTAAGGGCAAATGAACAGAGACTTACTTCAAATCAAAGTAAGTGGGAATCACAACCCCTAAAACAGTTCCTCAATATGAGGCAATTTACAATCCCATTACCCCTTAAATGAAGGGGAGACAAGGTCCCCTTGAGAAAGGACCCCAGTGCACCACCAAATATTTATATGCCCATTCTTTCTCTCATCATTCCCCCCAAGAAGTCCTAAGCACTTTTACCAAAATAACTGTAAGTTGAGGAATGCGGAAACTTGGGGACTAGGGACACGTACTGACAACCTTTGATTTATCATTGTGGCCTTCCAATAAAAGTAGGGGCCTATGGAGTTCCTGTAATCAATGCACTTCTAGCAAAGATCCAACTCGCTGTTGATCCTACTTGTCCTCAAATTCATCCAGTACTTATTTCTCCTTTTCAGAATGTGCACGTGGGGTAGATATACTTACTACTTGGCAGAATCCTCACACTGCCTCCTCACACTATAGTGTGAGGGCTAGCATACTTGGAAATGCCAAACAGAAGCCATTACAATTGCCTGTCCTGGGGAAAATTGTAAAATAAAGAACAACAGTGCTTTCCTGGAGGGATTGCACAGATTATTGCTACTCTTAAGGCCTTGAAGAATACAGCAGTACTCATTCCCATTATATCTCCATTTAACTCTTCAATTTGCCCTATGCAGAAGATCTATGTATCCTGAGAATGAGGGTACATTACCATAGACTGGGTCAAGTGTTGATTCCAATTGCACTGCCTTACTGGTGTGGTGACTTTTATTGAGAAGGTTAGCCCATCACTTGGTCTTAGTATGCAGCTATTGATTGGGCAAATGCCATTCTTCTCCTTTCCTATCCATTTAGCTCATATGAAATAATTTGCTTTCAGAGGGGAAGGCCAGCATACACCTTTACTGTCCTACTTCAGTGTAATATTAACTTTCCAGTCCTAAATTGAAACTGTATACATGTGATCAAGACAGCAGGTCAAGAGGGAACAAGTACATTACATGAAGAATTTCCTCAGATGCCCATGGCTCCTACAATTTCTTGATCACTTTCTTTTCCCAACAAGTATGACCTCATAGACCTCATAGATTGTACCACAAATTCAGCTGTTAGGGGAAAAAAGGATAGCCACTGTTTGTGGGTGGTTCTTCATGTTATGCAAGCATCACCTGTAAGTGGATAGCTACAGCATTACAACCACTTTTCAGGACATCTTGTTTTGATACTGGTGAAGGAAAGTCTTCACAATGTTTCAACACTGGAGGTAGAAAAATCTCTTCCTTTGGGAAAATAATCTCATGAGAGCTGACATGCTAAACACGCTCAGCCTCATCACAGTCCTCCCAAACATTTCCATCCTAGGGTATGGGATTGTATTCTGTTCTTTTTTTTTTTTTTTCTATTTTTTCTGGTACCAGGAATCGAACTCATGACCTTGCGCTTGCCAGGCAGGCGCTTTTGCCGCTGAGCTAGATCCCCAGCCCCCTGTATTCTGTTCTGATCAGAAGAGCCCTCACCTTTACTTCAGATACCCTTCGAGGCTGAGCATTAAACTTACAGTTTTTCAGCTAGTCAAATTATGAGAGGCCTGTGGATGGGTGTTTGCAATTTTAGTCAAGTTGATAAAAGAGAGCAAAACTTAGAAACTTTTAAGTTTTTGGTGTTTGAAGCTAGGAGTATAAATCTTAGAACTCCTTGTTTTCATTTATTTAGTTATTCTTACAGTTAGAATTTAATTACTCAATTGGTTGAGCTAATTGTTCTCCTTCATTAGTTTGTTCAAAGGTGCTACAAGAAACTAGCAATCATATTTTCCGCTCTGCCACAAATACACAAAAATTTCATATATAGAGTCACTATATTCTTCCTATTTCAAAAGTGATTTAGCACAATCAAATGAACCTACATTGTGTATGATTTTCAACAGTTCACAGCAAGGGCTGTTATTCCCCACAGTACTAGAAAGACCAACGATTCTGTCTTTAGATCTCAACAAATTAGAGAGCCCACTCCAGGAATCCCTAATGCCATTAAATAATTTCATTTTTGCAATTGTCCTTCTCTAGAGTCACTCCCAGTACTAAAATCTGTATCAGTCAGTATTACAAGAGAAAATTTTAATAGAAGACATACAGATACACTTAAAAGATTGCCATTCAGTGGTCTTTCTCACAGTCAGATGTGGAAGCATGCAAAAGGTCTGCCCAAGAGCTGGAGATCTGAATCTTCCAGTTTAATGCCTGGAGCCCACTATAATGTTCCATTCAAGTTCATATCAGGAAGGCAAATGTTGTATGCCCAAGGCTCAATGGTCTGTGCTAGAGGATGAAGAGCCTGCTCTGGATGTGAGGAAACAACGTCCAAATTGAAAGTGAGAATGAATTCCTCTGAAAACCAAGAAGAAATTTCTCTTTTTGTTTCTCTTTTATCCCTTTCTGGTAACAGTCCTCTTTTATTATGGGTCTTCACATACGATTTAAGTATTACAAACTGTGCTACTATACACATGGGTACACATATATTGCTGCGATGTAATACTTTCAATACTTTCAGAAAGATACCAAGAGAGGAATAGGTGGGTCAAATGGAAAACCTAGTCTTAGTTGTTTGAAGAATCTCCATACAAATTTAACTGTGGCTGCACAAGTGTACACTCACCAATAGTAAAAAAAAAAGTGTTCCTTTTCTCCATACCCCTGCTAGCATTTGATTTCTTCATAATAGCAAAAGTTTCTGGAGTGAGATGGAACAAAGGCCAAGGTTTTCTGGGATTATCCACCACCACGATAGTGCTGCTCCCTTACTGGGATCAATCAACACACATCTGGGCTCTGTCCATCCTCTGTCTACCAGTGACAGCAGTGATACTGTCCTTGAAGAGGACGTTTGTTTCTCTGAATTTCTTCCTTTCTTTGCTTTTTTATTTTATATCATTTTTAATTATTTTCTTGTTTGGTTATTTGTTCTTGTTTTAATATCAATGAGAACATTGTTTCTACTGTTTTGTTGCTGGTTTGTTCTATTCTTGTTTCTGTTTCTTTCTTGCTTCTTTCCCTCTTGTCTTCTTCACTAGTTTCCAAAATTTGTGTAATTTTCCTTTCTCCTCCAGCCTTGCTTCTAATCACTTTCTCTTCATCTTCTTCTCTCTTTCACCCTTAAACCTTTCTAATTTTTCCCCTGCAGGTAATGTGGCCATGTTGACGGGATACTTGCTGAATGTAATTTTCTGGTTTCTTTTACATTTTTATATAAGTATAAATCTTGTTCATATGGTTAAAGGTGACAGTATTGTCATTTTCTAGGATGTGTTTGACACTTTTCTTATTACTGATTGTAATGCTTTAATTGGTCTAATCAGCTGTATTTATACCCTATAAATGAGTTTGCCTGAGGGTCACAAACAATAATACAGGAGAGAGCCAGAGAAGCAGGGGCTAGGCCAAATAGCAGCGGTTTCTCTTCCCCTATATGTTTGAGAGGTAGAACCTTACAACATCCTCAGAACCCAAGGACCAGCTACAAATGGAAGATATTTCTGAGAAGTAGTCATTACCTAAGGGTTCTTGATACCACCTGTAATGATAACAAACAATTTTCAATCATCAATCTAGGAATTAAAATTTAAAAATATACAATGAGAAGGCCTGAATGAAACATGCAACCTCATACTTGCACCTCACCAAAGGAGAACCCATGGGGAAATGAGATGAAACAATTCAAAAGCCACCCACCTGGACTCTGAAGTAACAGCAAAAATAACAGAGCAAATGTGTTAGGTTCAAGAAAATAATCAAATCAACAATAGTTTGATAACTTTAGAGATGATGACAATAATAAAGGGCATGATTTGTGAGTCTAGATAAGATACAGATTAAAACAAAACAGAACCTTAGTAAAATGATGGAAACCATGAATGTCCAACATAGGAAGGAATGGAATCAATGAAGCAGATTCAAATAGATATCCAGGAGATTTAAAATTCTATTGAATATGTATACAACAGAATGAACCAACATGCAGACAGAATATCAGATCAGAAAGACATAATTGAGGTTAGTTATCATGAAAAGAAAGGTTTCTTAAATATATCGAGGGACCACAAAAAAAAAAAAAATCAATCTAACAGCTGCAAGATATTGCAAAGAAGAACAACATAAGATGGATCAGCGTCAATGAAAAAGCAGGAGACAGTGCAAATGACATAAAAACCTGTTCCTGGAAGTGATCAGGCAGAAAACTTGGCAAGCATGGAAAAAATAATTTGACATACAGTTAAGTGAGAGATATAGAACTACAATTAACCATGATGATAATAAATCTGCATCAACATATATATTAGCCAAAATTCCAGAGTCAGGCGTGGTGGTACATGCCTGTAATCCCAGCAATTGGCAGGCTGAGGCAGAGGGATCACTGTGAGTTTGAAGCGTGTGTGTTCTACAAAGTGTATTTAAGGCCTACATGATCTGCTTAGTGAAACCCTTTCTCAAAAAGACCAAAAAATTCTACAAGTTCAGCACAAGAACAGAATATTAAAAGCCCTTAGAGAAAACAAAATCTACTATAAAGAAAACCCATCAGAATTATAGCAAATATTTCAACTCAAAATACTTAGTCAAGGGAGCTTGCCGTGAAGAATTTCAAGTCTGAAAAGAAAACAACCCCCAACATAGATTGATGCACCCAATAAAATTGACTTTCAAATCAATGGAGAAATAATACTTCCATGAAAAAGAACAACTGAAGAAACTTGAAAATAAAACCAACAATCCAAAATATCTGAAGGTTATTTGACAGATAATGAAGCCTACACTTCAATGAACACCAGTACAAACAATTCACCAGTTAAGGAAAGCAGTTAAACAGATGTGAAAGACAGGGAGTTGACAACAGGAAAATAATATGAAAAGTGTAATTCAAAACATATCAGTTATATTCATCAATGTAAATGCTGTCCATTACCAATCAAAAGAAAGATACTAACAGAATGGATCAAGAAAAACGATCCAGGAATATGCTGCATAAAAAATCATATTTAACTAAAAAAGAAATTCATAGACTGAAAGTTAAAGGATGGAAAAGATAACTTTACATGATGGGAACTCAGAAAATGCAGGGTTCCTATTCCATTGTACACAGTGTGAACTTGAATCACAGTCTTATCGAGGTAGACAAAGATGATCATTACATACTTGTTGAGGAAAATCTCAAAAAGAAAGATATGACAATCATACATATATATGTACTAAATACTACTGCACCTGACAATATGAAACAAATGTGTCCAGACATGAAAAATAAAATAGGAAGCAAAACAATTGTAATGGGGGACCTTAACTTCCTCTTCCCAATTTGTATACCAATACAGTATACCAAATTTATGTGATGGTATGAAAGCCATCCTATGAGGGAAAATTGTATCCATACATTTCCACATAAGGAAAACTGTGGGAGCCCAAATAAATAGCTTAATTTTGAAATTCAAACTTCAAGAAAAAGAAGAATAAGTCAAACCAAAATATTGTATGGAAGAAATTATAAACACAGAAGAAACTAACTGGGACTAAGAAATCATAACAAAGAATCAAATTAAAGAGATGATTGTTTGAAAGATTAAATAAAATTGACAAACACTTGGCAACCTTATCAAATAAAGGGAAGAAAATTCTCATATCTGTGCAATTGGGAATGAATTGGTGAAATCACAACAGATTCTACTGAAGTGCAAAAGGTCATCAAAACCAATTTTGAGAACAAGTATTTAACTAAGATGGAAAACACAGAAGAAATAGATTCTTGGATACATTTGAATTAGTAAAGGTGAATCAAGAACATATAAAAATTCAAAGTACCCCAGCGCACGGGGAGCCTCGGGCGGGGAGCGCCGATCTTTGGACCGGCGACTCACTCCCGGCCTCGTCGTTCCCCAGAAGGAGGGCTTCCAGCACACAGGGAGCCTCGGGTGGGGAGCGCCGGTCTTCCGGCTGGCTAGCTTCCTGCCTGGTGGCTCCCGGAGGGTGGGCCCCCAGCGCACGGGGAGCCTCAGGCGGGGAGC
>NW_004955569.1:1491037-1505482 GCF_000276665.1 Chinchilla lanigera
ACTCACTATTATTTGTCTATTTGTTTTCCTGAGAAACTATTTTGTAGATAATAATATGTAAAACGATAACCATTGATAAGTTCCTACCATTTTGTCTGTAATATGGTAAGTCCCCCCTATTATTATGTTATTCTTGTTTTACTCTTTAAAATAAAAAAAAAATGTTAAAAAAAAAATTCAAAGTAACCCAATAGTGGTCAATTAAATTGAAGAAGTAATTTTAAAAATTATAAACCAAAACAAAGGTACTGAACAATTCACTGCTGAATTCTATAAGAACATTAAAGAATATTTAGTGCCACTACTGATGAAGCTCTTTAATGACATTGAAAGGGAACCAATACTCAAAAATTTTCCTGGAAACAAGTATTACCATGACATAAAAACCGGAGAAGGAACCAACCAAGAGAGAGAGCTATAGGTCAATATCCCTAATGAACATACTTGCAAAACTCTCATTGAGATACTGGCAAAGAGAACAAAGAAAATCATCAAGAAGATTATACATCATGACCAAGAAGTATTCATACCAGTGATGTAGTCATGGCTCAACATACAAAAATCAATAAATGTAATACCAAGGACAAAAGACATATGATCATTTCAATGAATGGAAAAAAAATTGACAAAGGCCAATACTCATTAAAAAACATAGAAAATTGGAAAATATGGTCATGATTTGAATCTACTAAAAGCCATCTATGATAAACCAGCAGCCAATAACTCACTAAATGGTAAAAAACTAACATATTTTGCTGTAAAATAAGAAACAAGACAAAGATTCTGTTACTATGACTCTTATTCAAGAAAGTTCTAGAAATATTACTGTAGAAGACCCCCAAAACTCCACTAAGACACTTCTAGATTTAATAAACCAGATTTAATAGCATAGCTAGATACAAACTCAACACTCAAAACTCAATACCATTACAGTACACATATAACAAACACTGAGAGTGAAATTGTGGAAAGCACAAATTCATAATAACATACAAAATTTTAAAAAAAGTCTTAGAAATCAATCTACTGAAGGAAATAAAAGAATTTTACATTGAAAACTACAGTACTCTGAAAAGGAAGATCAAGGAAATAACCAGAACATGCAAAGATATCCATTGTTCTTGGACAGGAAGAACCTATATAGTGAAAATGGATATACCCCCAAAATTGTTATGCAGATTTAATGCAATCCATTTCAAAATACCAATAGCCACCTCACAGAATTAGGGAAAGCAAATTTAAAATTCATTTGAAACTAAAAGAGACCTAGAATAGAAAAAAGCAGTTCTGAGATATAAATGCACAGCAGGGGGCAACATAATCCCCGACCTAAAATGATACTACAAAGCTACATGATAAGAACAGCATGGTACTAATATAAAATACCCAAGCATCAATGGAGAGTCTAGAAAATACAGAAAACACTCTCAACACACTCACCCACAGTATATTTGCCAAAACACCTTCACTGAAAGAAAGATAGCCTCTTTATTATGTAGTGCTGAGATATGTGCCTTTCCATATACCATGTACAGAAGTAGATGCATATCTCTCACCATACATTAAAGTAAAATTAAAATGGATCAAAGATCTAAATACTAAAACAGAAACATTACATTTGCTGAAAGATAGACTAGGTAGTATCTTGGAGACATAGGTGGAGGCAGACATTATGAACAAAAACACATTTAAGAGTTAATATCATAAAGTATCAACAAGAGGAATCTCACTTTATTAAAAAGATGTTGCACAGCAAAGAAACTTCCAACAGAGTTAAAGACAACATACAGAGTGGCAAAACTTTTTTCCAGCTCTTCCTCAAAGGATTAATATCTGCAAAATATAAAGAACTCAGTTAATCAGATTCCCAAATTTAAAGACCCAATCCAGAAATGGCCATCTAAAATGAATAAACACTTCTCATAGAATAGACAAATAAATATATAAATAAATGTTGAACATCACTGGTCATTTGATAGATGCAAATTAAAACAGTGCTGAGATTCCATCTCTCTCCAGCAAGAATGACTGTCATGTGCAGGATATATTGTTTTTGTATTCAATTCTTGATTCATCATAAGATTTTTGGAGATGCGTTCTGACTTTTCCTGATGAATAGCAGAAGCTAGAGAAATTGAAATAATGTCCTAATTCACAGAGCTAGGGATAGCCTGAAATTCATGTGTGTCTCCAAATAAGGTCTTCAGTCTCTGCAGTGGACTATCTACTCCACCCAAGAGATTTAATTCTCTAATATAGTATCCCTCCCTAAAGGGTTTCTGCCCTCTCACCCTCACCTGCTGTCATGTTCTTGCTCCCAACACAGTTGGTTTCTGAGATAACTTTAGTGAGAATAATTATTTCCTTATTGCAATCAAGATTATGAGTATTCCAATAGATTATTTATTTCTGTGTCAGGATGTCACACATAGAGTAATCAGTAAAGAATGGAAATGTACTCTTTACAATACTGGGCCTGGAAAGTCTAAGAGTATGGAACAAAAATCAAGTGAAACCACTTTCTTCATGATATAGTTGAATGCCAAATAACCATATGTGTATAGAAAGCACAAGTTAGTACTGTTTAATAAGATGACCACACCGATCATATGTCCTCCACTTTCATGTTAATACCATTGTTCTGTTCAAAAGTAGAAAACACTCATGGACCCATCACCTATTAGGGGTGTCATGTCTCAACTCTGTCTCATTAGATGTTGTTTCCCAAATAGAGGGCATTTTGAATGTCCCCTTGGGTTACTGATTTGAAGTGTAAGTATAAATATCCATGTAGAGAGAAATCAGTAACTTAATGTGAGACTGAATCTCCTTGTTCTTGAATCTCCATGCTGCAGACACAAACCTCAGTTCCATTGTCTATTTGGTGTTTTATTGTTAGTAAACTGATTAGGATCCAACTTTTCCTATGTATCATTTTTACTTATTTAAAATAATTATTTCTCACTACATCATACATACAAAAAACACTCAGAAAAATGATAAACTTGTTCAAAGACCAAGGGTGCACCGGGAATCAATATTTTACTCATAACCATAGTCTTGTGTGATTAGTGGTTCTACAGATTTTTACATACTCTGAAACACCTTTGCACAGTAAGTGAGTAGAATTCTTTTTTCACTGAGGAATCTTCATTAAGATTTTGGTATACTTAAGTACATTTTGCAGGAGAATGTTTTAGCAAGTGTATTATCATGTGAAGCATACCTGGAGAGATAAAAAATGGAGTAATTTCTGTGACCCTTAACATGTCTCTAAAGACAATTTACTGAAGCATTTGTCTGAAAATTTAGTATCTTCTGATTCTCTTTGGTCTGTTTCAGGCTTAGTTCCTAGACTCTGTAACCTTCCCTTTGTGATCTGGTCTTTCTCTCTGCCTCTATATATTTCCCATAGGAAAGCTTTTATCATATGATATTTTCTTGTCCACAACCTATTCACTTTTATCATGGCCCTTATTACAAGGTGCCTTGGTCTATATTCATGTGCCTTTGGATAGAACTATTAAAATATTAGAAAGGGGTCTGTCTTATCTCTGTCACCCCTTAAAGCATTCTAAGATTCTAGCACAGGGAGTATTATAGGAAAAATAGTTGAGTGCCATATCAAATGTGATAGGAGTGCGCAGTACAGGGAAAATTTGTTTTCCTTCATGGGGCAAAGATTTGCTACATGATCTTTATATGCCTTGATGTGTTCATATCCAACATATTTTAAATATGAAAACTGAGACACAGCAACACATCACTGTCTAAATGCACAAAGCTGTCTTCATATTCATGCTGAAGCCCACAAATACTGTGGCACTTGCAAAGAAAAAAAAAACATACCTCAGAGGTGCCTGCAAATCAGAGATGATTTCAAGTGGGAGGCAAGAGCTACGCTTTCGTATAAAAGCCCACTTGTCAGATCACTTCCTCCTAATTCAGCTGTTTTCCTTCAGTTTAGATGAGTTTGACCAAATGCCTTCTCTGAGATATGAGATGATATTAGGTCATTTCTGCGATTTGAAATATGCAAAGAACCAAAATCCTGAATTGGTGGGAAAAGATAACATTCATTTCCATTGAGCTATTTTCTGAGTGACTGTATTGTTGCTGGAACACCATATCTGATGCCAGGTTAAAAAATGAAAGTTTTTGCTTTGGGTCACAGTATCTAGAAGTTCTGTTCCATAGCTCCAAGGCAGAGTGGTAGAGCACATTTTCTACACAAAGTACAAAGACTTCACAGCATGGAAAAACAGGAACCAGAGCGGATTGAGGGAGTAGAACTTATGACTGGCCTAATATACAGATAACCTGAGTTATGATCAGATATTTAGGTTTAATTTATGATCAGTGCCTTAAATTACAACTCAAATGCCAGCTTGTTATGTGTTTGTAAAGAAGGACTCATGACGCCAGAAAAATATATGTAAGCTTATGTAAGTGTCAATCTGAGACCAGATGCACATGGTGTGGACATGAATTTGGTCAGTGCTTTGTATAACTGCTATCATTACTGTTATCAAAATGACCCCCCAAAAGCTAGAAGTGTAGCTAAGGAAGGAAAAGAAGGTAAAAATACAATCACAGTCAAAAAGAAGATGAAATTTTGGACACATAAAAAGGAAGTATTCATGTGACCTATCACGCTAATACGTATCACATGTCAAAACCCACCTTCTTGACCATCTTACAGAGAAAAGATTTGTATAAGGAAGATGACGTTGCTGAAGGTGTTACTTAAATTAATGGGTAATGACCAATAGTTTTATGTGAGGTAGAAAGGCTATTATTAGTGTTGATAAATGAAAGGTTGATAGCAGGCTATAGCCTATCAGTCTATAATATGTAAAAAAGCTAGGACTATAAATGCAGATCTTGTAGAGGACAATCCTTCAAGGAGTGGTAATGGTGAAACATTTCATGCATGTAACGGGTGGTTTTATAATTTTAAAGTAAGTACTGGGGTTTATAGCATAACTAGGCATGATGACCCAGGCAGTGCTGATAAAAGGGCTGCTGAAAATTACACGCACCACTTAGAAGCAAAGACACACAGAAATGGCTTTTACACTCATCAAATTTTCAACTTTACGAAACTGGTATTTTCTGGAAGAAAATGCCCAGAGACTTTGAAGCCTATGTGGAGGAGCCTGAGCCTTCAATCAACACTGTAGTTGATGACACTGTCACTATAGCAGAGTCAAGTTAGACATTGATGATGTTGAGGAACTGGTGGAAGAATACTTGGAGGAATTGTCTGCAGAGGAACTTCGGCAACTTTTGGCTGAGCAACAGAGAATGACAGCTAAGGAACTTTCTAAAGAGGAGGGCGAGAATTAACAATCAGTGAAGCAATATTCCAAAATAAAGGAAATCCTGAAAAAATGGACAGAGTGCATTTGCATAGTTGAACCACAGAGACAGAGAAAAAGCCGATTGTTGTATTTACTTGCTTAAGGAAAATGTCATGTCATACTACAGGAGAATGTTAAATAAAATACAGAAACAGACAACTTCAGATCAGTTTTTAGTTCTGAGAATTTTGAGCCAGAAGCAAGTGGGCTACAGACTCTGCCAAGATAGAAACACAGCAGAGAGCCAGATTCCTGATGTTCTTATGGAAGGAGACTCTCCTTCCAAAAAAATAACCATCTTCAATTTCATCTCCCCTTCCGACAAGTCAAAGATGTGAATTTAAATGGTAAATATAGTGGGAAGTTGTCATTTCTGATTAAAAAAAAGTCACAATTCGTAATATTTTGGTGAATACACTGGAAAATGATAAGTGTTTCTGGTAAATTCTGCACATTATAGAGCCCTTTTTATTATGAAAAAGTTAGTTAATGGGTGCTTTGGGAGGTTCAGAATGCATTATGGGTATTTCCATTATTTTTGTGGGAAAATAGACTTGACTTACAGCCCACTTGAGTCACAACCAGTCTTAAAGGACGATTCAGTTTGTAAGTGAAGGGTCCACTGTAAATCAAAATAAAGGACAAAGGTATCTATTGAGAGCCAGGATGCACAGAGACAGGAAAGAGGCTGATGGGAAGGATCCGGCGTCAAGATTTGGTCCCTTGGGTCACACTATCATAACTTAGTCAGACACACCAAGAAGAGTGTTTTACTAAGATTCTGTATATCTCTCAATTCAAACAAGTTATTAACACACGTATATCACCTGACTCCAGGTTAATCTTTTCTAGGAATATTAATGTGTAGAGGCTGATAGTTCGAACATGTGAGGAGCTATGACAGGGCAAGGAGAGTTTAGAGTCTAAAGTCCTTTTGTATCCCAGTCTCAGCACCAGGAAGTGATCTGGTGAATGAAAAAATGGGCTCAGTTTAAGCAAGCGTTCTGGTTTTGTAAGTCTCTGATCAGGCCTGCTTGCCAGCAGCAGCACTGCTCTGCAGGGAACTCAGCTCAGGACTGAGTCTGCCATTGGCAAACACAGGAAAGGACATAAGATGGGACAAGCAATTTTGATCAAAGAGAGATCTTTGAGTCATTGTATACAGACAAAAATATGTGCTACATTTATAAAACCAGTTTTAACATAATTTTGACTAGCTGGCAACTTAGACGGAAGCATGTTTCCAAAACTGCAAAGAAATTAGAAAAATGTGTTCAGCTCAAATAAAACTGCTTTTTATGGATTGGACAGACAGACTGAGAAATAAATGAACATGCCTAAGAATCAGAGTGCACTCAAATATATTTGGTTAAATTGAATTATAATAACTTCTATGGTTTTTAAACTTGTTAGTATAAATAGAGTACTATTTCTACTCAATAGTAGAACTTTTGTAGGTAATTAATAGAGAGCTAAAAGTCATAAGGAATAAACCTTTTTAACCCATGACAGCACAGTTACTAAGATGGGCGCTTGGCTGATGGTTTATCTGATTGGGATGTCCAGGTATACAGGCTAGTAATTCTTGCTTTGAAAGCCATAGTTGTGGACAGTCACAGCTGATGGCAACGTGATTTTCATTATTTCCAAGGGGTGAGCAGGCCAGGTTTAGATGCAGAAAGAGACTATCTCTAATAATAGTGGCCAGCCAGCAAGATGTTCTGAGAGAAATCATGATGAGAGGCAGTCCTTTGGGGACTGGGCTGTGTCTAGTTTTAATATCTGGTTTGTTTTTGTTTTCGTTTTAAATAAATGGGGTAGGGGCTGGGGATTTAGCTCAGCGGCACAGCGCCTGCCTGGCAAGCGCAAGGTCGTGAGTTCGATTCCCGGTACCGGAAGAAAACACACACACAAAAACCCCAAAAATAAATTAATTAATTAATTAATAGGGTAAAGTTAACTTTTGCCAGTGGGGGAAAAACTGAGGTGTTAAAGAATCTGAAGAGAAAGAGCTCAGATGCTGACTGCCAGTACCAAGAGACAAGGGAGTAGCAGTCTGGACTGGGTGTGTGTCAGAGTGGCCAGTGAGAGTTGGGAGAGAGAATGGGAGTGCGAAGAGCGTATGACCAAAGGATAGAGGAGCAGTAGATAGCTTGAGCTTTGTGGATGGGGGCCTAGGAAGGCGACTGTGGGCGGGTAGGCTGGGTAGGCTGAGCACGGATCAGTTAGCTAGTGGAGGCAGGTAGCCACAGTGGTGGCAGTAGGGGTTGTCATACCCTGAGACACTGGCCGGCATAGCTAGGGGCGTGGCCTGTGTCTGGGGTCCCCCTGTAGATGGGGAAAGGGGCATGTTGTGCACGCTCCTGTTAATTATGTGTTATGGAAAAGTAAAAAGCATTGTGTTCTGGTCTTCAAGAGGCATTTGGGCTTCAGATTGGGAGAGAGGTGAAGTTTGGGATTCCACAGAAGGCAGGCTAGCAGCGGCAAGGGGAGATGGACAGTTTTTTGTTTTGTTTTGTTTTGTTTTTTGAGGACAGAGAGCGGTGTGGGAGGAAGCGAGGAAGGAGAGTTTTCTAAAGGGAGGAGAGAAAAGTAATTGTCACGCCTACACCTGGTGTGGGAAAAAGGAGCAGCAGCAGGGCCTATACTGAGCATCTTCAGTTTAAGCCACGGGCGTGAGGGAACGTGGGTGAGAGACCAAGGGCAGTCGTCACCGCGGTGGGTCGGTGCCCAAGCTGAGCCAGTCTCCCTGCCTAGTGTCAAGTGTAACTAGCGCTAGGTTTACGGCAGGGAAGGATAAGCGAGGCTTTTACTGTCCCAAGGGATGAGAGAAGAGAGCAGACCTGAGATGCAGTCGACTGCAGAGAGGAAGGAGGTTTAGCAGAGGGCAGTTAAGTTTAAAAGAGAAAAACGCACGGAATCAAAAGCAGCAGCTTTGGGAGCTTGAAAGCTGCCGCCTGCACAATGGGCGGGGCGGGAGAGGGGTGTTGGTTAAAGGCGCAGAGAGTGTTAGAAACTCAGACAGGGAGCCAGCTTACCAGATCTGAAACACTCAGCATGGCAGAGCTGGGGAGCTGCCTGGATTTATATCATCTTGGAGGCAGGGTTAGGGAGAAAAAGGAAGAGACAGATTGAGGGGCTTACCCGATCTGAAATGCCCAGCCAGATCTTGCATGGCAGAAGCGGCAGGACCATGGTCTGAGGATGTTGGCAGGTGGCCTTAGCTGGGGTAGGGGTTCAAGAGAGCTTCAACCCTTCCAAAAAGAGCTTATCTCCCTTCCCAGGTTTTGGTACCTTCAATATTTAGGTATTTTTTGGAAAAAGTCTGAAATTTGTCTAAGGGAGTTGGGATGCTTGCTTTTCTTGTATCTTTACTCTGCAGAATATTACTGTCATGTGACTCCCATTTCTTTATGCACACAAAAATTGTGAAAAGCCTGGATTAAATCCTTTAAGTGCAAGCATTCTTCATGCTAGGTGAGATTGTCATCATGGGAGGAGACTGGACCAGAAATTGCTGGTTTAGAATTTTTCATTTCAGCTCCGTGCAAGCTGCAAGAAGTTTGCTTCTCTTGTAAAGCTGGAAGAAGTTTGCTTCTCCCTCAGGCACACAATGGATCAGGAACTAATCGGTGCTGAAAGCACGGTCTGTCTGAACTACCCAATCAGGTGGGCTGAGGGAGGAGGGCACTTCCTGTGTCATGGCGGCAAATGGCACAGCTGAGTTCGTTGCTGAGAGACCCCACCAAACTAGACTACTCTTTTCTGTAACTTCTACTGCCTGTAATCTGCAATCGAAGGATTCTGGGAGATTCTCACGCCGTACAATGGTGACGTTGCGGGATGGGTGCGGGGATGGGATGGATTCGGGTGAGTTTTGGAAAGAAAGGGCCAGAATGAGCTATGGTCTCGGGTTCGCGCAGTATCTGAGGTCTTCCAAGTCTTTGGTTCTGCATCATCATCTGTCCCTTTTCCGCTTGCTTCAGGCAGAGGCAGTTTTGGGTCCCCAGCGTCCTATCCCCACTGTAACATTCCCATCCCAGAATGCCTTCTTGGGCGGCCGTTGGCATAGCTATATCTCCACCATTCTGAGGAGAGCTGGGGCTTTGGGGAAACTGTGGGTCCGTGCTCAGCAATGAAAAACAATAATCCCTTTAATTATATCCGTGAGACTTCTGTTCACAGCGGTGTTACTGCATGAGCAGCCCTCATAGTCTCACATTAAGAAATGAAACTGTGAACTGAAAGGAGGCTGTTAAGGAGAGATTTCACTGGAAATAGCACTACGAAGAACTCCCCGATTTCCGGGAAACATCCCGTGTAGTGGCCGTGTGGCTGCTGGGTCATTCCAGAGGTAATTATAGATAATCAGAGCACAGTAATTGCTCAGTTGCTTCACGACCACCTATCAAAGATGTCTGTGGATTTAAAACAACCAGTTTAAACTCAGGATCTCTAACCAGTTTCCTCACCTTGCACGGTTTAATGGAGACCGGGCTTTTAGAGAAAAAACTGGTTATTTTATATTTTAAGTTTCTGGAAATTCAAGAACTTAGTTGGGAGTGGCTGCGGCTCCTTTTAGTAGGGAGGTGGTTGCATTACTTGTTAGGCAGAAAGTTTACTTTTGGTCCAGCATTCTAGGTAATTCTATTCTCATTTTAATTCTTTGTTTGTTTTTCTTTCTTTTGGTGGTACTAGGGATTGAACTGAGGGCCTTGTGCACACTGGGCAAGCACTCTTACTGAGCTGCATCCCCAGCCCCTCATTTTAATTCTTATAAAAATGTCTAATTTCCTGACTATCTCAGGCACTTCCCTAGCTAGGCATGTTATTTATATGCTAATAAAAACTAATTATGCTTTACTTTTAGACTACTTTTTTTTTTTTTTTTTTGTTTTTTTTCTCCGGTACCGGGAACCGAACTCACGACCTTGCGCTTGCCAGGCAGGCGCTTTCGCCGCTGAGCTAAATCTCCAGCCCTTAGACTATTTAAATGAGGCTTCTATACAGTTTAGAATGCTTAGAAAAATGGAGGGGATGTTAATGCATTACTAAGGGAAGAGAAATTGTTTCTCTTAACAGTAACTTCCTAAAAGGGCTGCCTGTTAAACCCACATGGAGAAATGGAACTGTGGCATTACAGGGACATATATGTGTTAAATTGTGATTTGAAAGGGAAAGGGGTTTCATCTCTGAAATAATTGAAGTATTCTGTGGACTGTTTCTAAACATTGTTTTAAAAACTGAAACAGTGATTGAGATAGACAGTGTAAAAATAACTATTGAGCCTGGTGCGGGGGTGCACTCCTGTAATGCTTGCACTCAGGAAGCTCAGGGGCAGGATGATTCTTGTGAGTTCAAGGTCAGCCTATGCTACATGGTGAGTTCAAGCCCAACCTGAACTACATACTGAGAGTCTGTTTCAAACAAACTGAGAAAAAAATAAAACAAGTTTTAAATAAAGTAAATTCCCATAGTTAAGGTCTACAGGCATATTAATGAATAGAATAAAAGGGTATTTTGAGTAGGCTGGAGAAAAAGGAGTAAAAAGGAAATGGGACAGCTGGGGACTTTGGAAAGGGGCATAAGTCAACAACTACAGCAATAAAATCCTTTTGGCTTCAGATTTTTCACAGTATGATAATAAATGAGGGACTGTCTGCTGGCTTGGTCTGAGATTGAGTCATAGGTCACACACTTAAAGAACGGAGGGGACCTTAGGAATGGATAAACATATTTCTTCAATGATTGTCAGTTTAATCATTTTGAGTCAAAATTGGAAATTAGATACTGGTCTTGTTGCAGGTTAGAAAGGGTAGGCATTATCTTTGAAGTAGAATGGGAAGGGAATTTTCCTTGATATTTGTCATTGTACAGGGAATGAGCTGAAGAAATTTGCCCTAAGATACTTCCACTGAAAGTTTAATTTATTTTATTTTATTTTTTAAAATTTTTGAGACCAGATCTTTCTAAGTTGCCCTGAGCATGGAAAACTTTTGACACTTCTTTTCCACATCCTTTACTGTTAGGATGAGAGTCCTGTGCCACTTTGCTTGTTTAAGATTAGGTTTTTTAGATTACCATGATTTACAAATATTTCAGTGCTTTAGTAAAGTAAATATCACTGAGCTATTGGGGTACCCACTTCATGACATCCACCTGAGGGACTGAGACAGTAGTATTAACTCACCAA
Source organism: Chinchilla lanigera (assembly GCF_000276665.1). Lineage (NCBI taxonomy): Eukaryota > Metazoa > Chordata > Mammalia > Rodentia > Chinchillidae > Chinchilla > Chinchilla lanigera. The sequence continues at coordinate 1,502,594 of NW_004955569.1, forward strand.
GTACAGCCTGGATAACTGAACAAGACCCTGTCTCAGTATTAAATAAATATTTTAGGTGTACCTCCACTTTAACTTGTGTAATGTTCATGAGGCCCTGAGTTAAGTCCGCAGCACTGAAAAAAAAAAAGTTATTTACTGTAAATCTTACTTTTAATTTTGAGTTTTGCTCATTTTTCACACTAGCTACGATACTTGCTTAGGATTGGGGAGAGCAGTAATTGATCGCTGCTCTGTCAGAATCAGGACACTATAGGTGAACAACTAGTGATTTTAAAGTATATGATACTCAATAAAGTACATGAGATATTTAGCATTTTATTATGAATTTTGCTTTGTGTTACATGCATTTTCCCAAATACAGATAATGACTTGTGTGCTGAGCAAGTTTAAAAGGTCCAAGGCTTACCAGTGATGTTTACTTGATCAGGAATATTTTGTGCATTTTTAATAAATTTTATTTGCAATTTCCTTGGGTTGATGACGATATTTTCACTTTCAAACTCAGGTATCATCTGTAGACTCATTTATTCAACTTCATATGGTCCTGTGTAGCACAAGCCACTTATCAGATTGTTTCCTGTTTTATAGTTTTGGTTTTTTTATTTACTTTATTATAGGGTCCCGCTATGTAGTTTTGGCCAGGCTTGAACTCAGTGTGTAGCTCAGGCTGGCCACAAAGTCAGTTGATGTTTCTGAGTGCTGTACTAACCAGATTCTTCAGAGTAATCAAATCAGGAGAACAGTATACTACTGTTTGGAAAGGGGAACACTACTTTGGCATTTTTTCTTTGTTTTGGGGTTTTTTGGGGGGTGTGTTCATTTCAGTCTTATGCAGAGGTCCATATTCTGGGCATACTGTTGAGATAACATCAACAAAATGAGGAAGGTAGGATGGACATTTTAAATGGACAGACACAGGACTGAGTACTTTTAACAGAAGACACCAACCCTGCGCAAGGTTGAAGAGAAAACATTTCCATTCTTTGTTTTAATTTATACTGATTATGGGAACCCTTCTGTTTTGGCCTTGAATCGTCATCTACCTTTCTACACAGAGTGGCTTATGACTAACCTCACACTACTTTTCTGTGATCCTAATAGGCTAAAGGCAGACATATCTAGCACCATCACTTCCAAAACTCTCTGTTCCTTGGAATCATTGATATCTCTCTGGGGAAAGAGATGACCTTAAACTTTTGTTCTGTGCTCCATAAATGACAAGAAATTGCAATCACTGAAATCCCTTTAAGTGTCCCTTGTGTTCTCCAAGGTTGAACTGTCTGAAAGGTCTGATGACAGACCTTCCTTGTTGATACTGTAGGAAAGCCCATGGGAATGGCCTATTGTTCAGGGCACAGTTGAGATGAAGCCCAGAGCTTCGCTTCAAGGCATCTTTTAGCCTGGTGCCGACATGTCCCTGTGGGTGTCATCATACAGCATCAACCTGGGAACCCATTCTCTTTTCACAACCATCATACCTGAAATGTAGTGCAGGCAGTGAGGACAGGGGAGAGGGTACTCAAGTATAGAGAGCAAGTACTTTATGGAGAGCCACTGAGCTTGAGTTTGAGGTACAGAGAAAAAGATTGGCAATATCCTGTTGTTTTGTTTTCCTGTTCTGTGTACCTTTCATTTAGCAGCTTATTTGTTCACTTCATCTGCAAAGGTAGTGGTTTTCAGGCATTGGTGATTGTGCAATCAGAAGCCATGTGAATGTATCTGAACATTTTTGTTGAAACCATAACATACAGCATGAGCAAGATTTAGAGCAGCCCATGGGTTGAGGCCAGGGATATTGACCAATAGCAGACAAGAAACAGGATGACCCTTTATAAGAAATATTGTGCCACCTATCACTAGTGGTCTCTTTAACTATCCTGTTGCACTTTTGTATTCCTTCCACTCCTGTGCTCCTGCTCGTTGCTAGTAGATTATACTACATGGCATCATATACATTTTTTATGCTGGCTATAAAGTCCAGAGATTGATAAGCACTCTACATGTGTTCTAACACAGAGCTATACCTCAGCATCATATATATACTATATATATTTATATACTATATATAGCACATATAGTATATATCGTGTATATATACTATATATAGTATAGTATATATATGATATATATCGTGTGACCATAGGGAGTGTATTAAAGAATTTGTCCTATGTATCACTTAATTCACTCAGTTTTGTCTTCCAGGCTTATTTGCGTTGCTGTATGTACATGTTAACTCTGCACATCTGCAATGTTTGTGTCCATAGCATCTTATTTGTCTCTCCATAGTTATGGTAGAGCAGGCTGGTCTAGTTCTGTCACTGGTATAAATGCCACAATGAACATTATTTTTCTGGCTGCCCTAGAAGCAGATGTGAGAAATTTTCGTGGATGTTCAAGAGCCTATTTGCTGGTGCACAAAGTATATATCCTTCTGAAATGTTGATATACATCATCCACATGATCGCCACAAATGATGCAATAGTATCTCTTTCTCATGTCCAACCAACACTTGACCTTCTGTCATGTGATGAGTGTCATAGTCTCATAGTGAAATATAATTGATTCTTTTCATTTTTTGTGTTTCATATCTGTGTAATGCATTGGTTTTTCATTTTTTCTGTAAATTATCTTCACATGTAATATTTTCATGTTAGAGATGAGTATGCTTTTCTTTTAAGAAAATGTTCTTTGCTGTAGGTATTTCTTTGTTACTTACAAAGAATCAGTATAATTCTCATAATTGTTCTATATGAATTTTAATTTCATAAACTATCTTCTTTGCTTTTCAGAAATGCTAAATTATTTTACTATCATTTCAAAATCATTTTAATATATTTTTCTTTAAATTTTATTTTTGAATATTTTCTTTTTCCTAGATTTTCTTACACT
>NW_004955569.1:1506167-1507564 GCF_000276665.1 Chinchilla lanigera
TTTTCCTCTATAGTCATGATTACCCAGGGCTCCTCCATGGAACAACATATAAGGCATAGAGGACTGTAACCAAAAAGAACTAAAGGATACTATCAATAGTAAAAAAAGTGCAGATGTAAAGCTTGAGCCCATAAAATCATTTTTTTTGCATTTAGACAGTCTGCAATATCATTCAGGCAATTTAATTTGATATTGTGGTCTTTCATGTGTGATTTATGAAGTTGGGGTAGCAGTCAATCTTGGACATTAGTAATATCTCTTTCTGTCCAGGTTTGTATAAAAGGCACGAAAGTGTTGGACTTCCTCTCAGGATTCTGGATGGTTAAATGAGAGAGTTGTGAAGCACATAGTATAGTAACTCACATCTCAGCCAAGTTGACTGATTGTCCAAAGAACTTGTTGATGATTGTTGAGGCAGATGACTCTTATCTTGAGAACATCAAGTTATTGTAACTGTTTTTCATCAATGTTCACCTGAGTTATCAGTTCAGAGGTATTATTTTAGAAATACTTATTCATAGCTCGATTACTTTGAATAGAATGAGTTAAGGTGACTGCAGTAGTTTTTGCGGTAGCTGTCACATAATGAACATCCAGAAAACATTTTTGCCTCTTAAGTTTGTATTGAGGTAACTTGTGTAGGGGCTGAAATTCTTTTATTCATTCTCTCATGAGATTGATTGGCAGCCAAGACTGGCTTGTTGTCTGAGTACCATAATATTTGAGGGACACTATGTATGTATGTGTACATATATATATATATATATGTGTGTGTGTGTGTATATATATATATATATATATACCATTGGTGTTGGAAGGGAATACAGTAACTACTATCTGATATTGGACTGTATGTAATAGAAATTCTTTTGTCTGGAAATGCCATGGTTGGGTTAATAGGTACAAACCATTGGAATAGCCAGAGTGCTTGTAGTCCTTCCCAGAGTCCCTTCAATGACTAGAATGTGTCAGGTAAGTTTCCTCTTTATCTAAGGTTTTATTAAAGGAAAGAGTTGATTTTATTTCCATGTAACTACATCTAAGACAAGTGAGTTAAGGACATTTTCCCAGTAAGCCATGTTACTTACCTGAGGTGTATATGTTATGAAACTCAGAAAGATAAGAGGTTTTTTTTCCCTTTTTAATTTTGGAGGTGCAAGTACCTTATGTGATCTTTCTAAGAAACAGGTTTTAAAGAATAAAGGAAATTCTTGCGCTGTGCAGCATCTCTTCAGCAGAGTGGTGACTTGTTTTTCTGCACTGCTGTGGAACCTTTTGAATCACAATTTAGAAAATTTTGGGCCGGGGATATAGCTCAGCGGCACAAGCACCTGCCTGCCAAGCTCAAGGTCCTGAGTTCGATCCCCGGTAGCAAAAAGAAACCAAAAAAAAAAAAA
>NW_004955569.1:1507737-1509873 GCF_000276665.1 Chinchilla lanigera
AGGTCACCAGCTCATTCTATAGTGGCTTGTCTCATGAGTCATTTGGGGATATCCATGAAATATTTAACATGTTATTATTAGAGCAAAGTTTGTAAGAAAATTAGCATTGCCTTCCTTTTTTTTTCTTTTGGTTTTTTTCTGGTACCAGGAATCAAACTCAGGGCCTCATGCTTGCCAGGCAGGCACTGTACCACTGAGCTAAATCCCCAGCCCCCAGCATTGCCTTCCATTAGAGGGCTGGAGAACATTTTATAGAGCCATGTTTGTTATGAGTAAGAATAGTTTTAATCATCCTTAGGAAGTCTACCACATAGGTCACATCAGGGACAATGGTGAGAGTTTGAATTAGGAAACTTTTTTAAATCAGTTATTGTTGTCTTAGAAGTTGAACTCCTACAGAGTGTTAACAGATAACAATTATAATGTTTTATAGAGACAACTTGAGACAAAGAACAACATAACATACTGTTATAGTGATCATGATGACTTGATTATATTAAATGATGTAAAGAAATTTTAACACAATTTTGTCATCTTTTAATAGAGTGTCATCTAAGAAGAATGCATGTGTCCAAAGATTTTTTTTTATGATATTTATAGGACCATACAGTAAGCTTATTTACCTACTGTAACATGAGTATATCACATATACATAGTAATAATTTAAGCATAAGATATTTTTGAGAGTTCATCTCATTCTATTTTAATCTATTTTTTGTTTTTGTTTTTGTTTTTTGACACAGGGTCTCACCATATAATTCAGGTTGGGCTTGAACTCACTATGTAGCCCAGGCTGGCCTCAAACTTTCAGCAATCCTTCTGCCTCAGCCTCCCAAGTGCTGGGACTACAGATGTGCTCCACCATCCCTGGTCAAGCATAAGTCTTAAAAAAGTACTTGTATGTTTTGATTGGGTGTCTCATATTAGATTGGCATGTACATTTTACCATAAATAGTTGGAAATTATCAAATTTGCAGTGGCACTGATTGGCCCAGTGATATCCTTTTTTACACTTAGTACATTATTGCTTTGATTCGATCTTTTTACCGTGTTGTTATTTTTATAATCCTTTTGAAGATGTCTCACCTTGCCACAATTACAATATTTCTGATGCTGCAGAGCTGCAGAAATAAATAAGTCTTAATCATTTTAGTAACATTTACATTTTTTAAGGAAGTGTGTAGTCTAAATTTTTTTATTTTGGCTCATACATAAGAGTTAGACACATCCCATCCCTTCAAGTTGAAGGTGGCTTGGGGCTGGGGATTTAGCTCAGCGGCACAGCGCCTACCTGGCAAGCACAACGTTGTGAGTTCGATTCCTGGTACGGGGGAAAAAATAAATAAATAAAAGTTGAAGGTGCCTTAACCATCAAGAGGCACTATCTGTAGTTCTAAATTTTTATTTTGTCTCATGCATGAGGTTATTTTGTCACCACAAGTGAAGGGATGTGTCTAACTCTCTCCCAGGCTACACACAGGCATAGAATTTCCTGGGTAAGGCAGTAATGGTAAAAGAAATGAATGTATTTGTCTAGACAAAAATTGGACTCCAGAGGTAGTGAAAATGAGGGCTTCATTTATACTCTAGTGTAAGTGTTGCTGATAGCATGCTGGAGTCAAGGAGGCATGTGTTTTTATTTTTAACTTAGAAAAGTTTGTCCCTGTATTATAGGATTTTTGGTTGCATGTTTATGTTTATCTGTTGAGTACCAATGAAAAAACTTTCAAATTTTTCTATATAGACAACAGTAGACAATGTATTTATTTTGTTTTTGTTTCTTATTTTTGTTTTATGACTTGGTTTGTTTTTTTGAGACAGTGTCTAACTCTGTAATTTAGGCAGGCCTTGACCTCGTTATGTAGCCTAGGCTGGCCTTGAAATCTCAGTGATCCTGCTGCCTCTGCCTCTGGAATGCTGGGATCACAGACATGTACCACCATGCCTGGCCTAGACCTTGTATATATAAAACCCATTTTGATATCATTTTGATTGGCTAACAACCTGAAAGGAAATATATCACCAACTTTAAAGGCATCTTTACTTTTACTACCTGATTTAAATTAGCCCCGTGTTAAGCTGTATAAACCAAAAAGAATTTAGGTTAAGATGGGTGTCTGTTTATGTATAAATCAA
>NW_004955569.1:1513603-1516695 GCF_000276665.1 Chinchilla lanigera
AAAAAAAAAAAAAAAAACCTCAAAGCAAAGAGCAACAAGCTTTCAAGGACAAAAATGAAAGAAAAACTAAAACTTATGAGCTCAAAACTTTCTACAAAAGAAGCTGCAGGTGCCTTAACCAGTTATTAAAACAATCTAATAGAAAAACAGACAAGATAACATACAGAATACATAAAATATCTATATTTAATCAGCATGCTTGCTCAGGTGTTTTTCCTATGGCTTTTAGCCTTTGTAACAATATTGCTCAGAGTTTCTATTTTCCCTAATAGATTTGTCCCAGTTTAGCATACTTTATCAGCTTGACTTTTGATGCCTTTAGCCCTTTTTTTCTTTTCTATTTTTTTCTCTTTTTATGTTTTTCTATGCTATTTTTTTTACCATTCAAGTTTTTAAGAGACATTGTAAACATTGTTTTCATTGTTTTTTCTTCTTCTTAAGTTTGACCTATATTATAGACAAGGCAGGAGAAGTAAAAGTGGAAGAGCAGAAAGAAACTCAAGTGAACTGCCCCTGCTTACTTAGCATTTGGACAGTTAAAAGACCTCTGGGCTGATAAAGCTAATATTCAGCCTTGCAGTAAACATGCCTGGCTAGCCCATGGCTGGTTTTGCCCCTTATTGAGATGAAGAGTCAGACACATCCTTGTTCCTTTTCCAGGCTTTGGGGAGTCAGTCCTCTATGCTGATCTGCAGAAGCAGGGGTTTCCTCACACAGGGACCCACTGTGTCAGTGAGCCAACAGGGCGGCATAGAGATCTAATGATTACTTAGAGACAAGACTTATTTAATTAACAAGAGATCCAGAGGGGCTGTCTCAACCGAGAGCACCCAGCATTAGAAGGACTCCCAGGAAAATCCCTGCAGCTGAGAACTCTCCAGTTTTGGTTTGTTTTTTGTTTTGGTTTGGTTTTTTTTTTTTTTTTGGTACCAGGAATCAAACTCATGACCTCAGGCTTGCCAGGCAAGCACTTACGCTGCTGAGCTACATCCCCAGCCCTCAAGTTTTTATTTAGAATATCAGTATAAGTGAAAAAAGCAGATAAAAAACAATTTGGGCCAGGTAGTCCCTCAAAGCTGTGCAGTTTTCATGGAGAAAGGAGAAAAACAGTGGTCACAGCAACATACCTCACTAATCTAAACTTCTTGTTTAACCGTTCACTACTCATAGAGCCTGTGTGCTTTTGCACCGCACTTTAAAAATTTACTCTAAACAGAAGTGTGTGGAGTCTCAGAGTTGGGCGGTTTTCATAAAGAAAGCTTCCTCTATAATTTTTTAAACCATACTTCCTCTGTAATTTTTACTTCTTTCTATATTAAAATCAATATATTTTGCCAATATAATGCTTATATTTTTACAAAATATGAAAACATTATTTGCAATTTGTTGCTAAACACTTGCTTTACACATTTTTTTTTTTTGGTACCGGGAATCAAACTCAGGACCTGCGCCTGCCAGGCAGATGCTTGTGTCGCTGAGCTATGTCCCTGGCCCTACACTTTCATATGTAAGTCTTATTTTACTGTATCACAGTGGTGAATAATAAGACCTTTATTTTTTAATAGTAAAAAACACTGGAAGGCCTAGGATGTTGTTCAGTAGCAAGGAAATATTAATTTGCAGTTTGAGCTGTGTCACAGCATACATTTTCAGCATTGTGTGTTCATCTCGTTTTGATCTCAGTAGGTATAAGAGCTGTGCTTGTTCACCTGATCTCAGTTTATCCTTAGTTTCTTGACTTTCCGTTGGAGGAAATTCCAGGCAAAGTTCCTCTCCCTTTACCTGCTCATGTACCTGTTCATACTGGTAGGGAACCTACTTCTCAGTGTATGTTTTGCAGTGAATAAAGGGTTCTCACATCCGTGTACCACTTCTGATCTGATTTCTCCATCTCTAAAATTATGTTCAGTGTGGTAATCAAAGCTGTTCAACTTTCTGTGGCTCTACAGTTGTATCACATGGGTGGATAAGTTAAGAACCTCATCCTTAGCCTTTGCCACAATGAACCCTTTTCACACTTATGGAATATGCCCACTGTATACACCTTTCTGTGCCTCTGTGTGGTACAAGAAAAACAATATCCCTCATGACTATGCCTATCTTGGGGCTTTGTACTAAGACAGGTTCAGTTATTACAATTTGAAGACCAGGGTAGTTTTCATCTCTTTTGTAGCCTGATGTAACCCAAGATTTTCTCTGCCATATTTTTCCAAATGAATTTGAATGGTAGGGAGAAGAAAGTATATACACCCTGAGTCAGACCTCTTAGCCTGTTAGTGCTTGGTGTGTTTTCCTGTGTCTTTATTTTGGCCATCATTTTAAAGATCTCCTTTGCTGAGGAACACCAGATGCCCATCTCATTGTATGTAATTAACCTGATGATAGTTGTGAAGCTCACTAACTCTTCATTTGTCATTTACTTCTATCCTGATTTTTAAAATAATGGACACTGTGAAGAGTATGCATACTCTATTCATAGTATCATAATACTTAGCTTCAGAAATAGGGATCAGAAGCACAACATGAATCAGACCTCACCCACTGCACTCCTACCTCAGAGTCTTGTGCATAGAGGTGTAATTAATACAGAGCTTTTGGGCACCATGTTTTTTTCCTTCTTTTGCATCTCTCTCTTCACTCTGTCATAATTTTTCCCACCATTCTTGGTTTTTTTTTCTTGTTTTTCCTTCTTCAGTTTTCTCATACCTACATTCCTTCAGACTTTGAAAGGTATTGAGATGGAAGTTATAAAGACCAGAGCAGAAATCCATGAAATTGATATTAACAATAATACAAAGAGGCCGGGTGTGATGGCACATGCCTGTCATCCCGACATCCAGGAGGCTGAGGCAGGAGGATCTTTGTAAGTTCAAGACCAGCCTGGGCTACAAAGTGAGCTCAAGGCCAGCCTGAACTGCATAGCAAGACCCTGTTCAAAAAGACAATAATAATAATAATAATGATAATAATAATACAAAGAATTAATGAATTGAGTGTTGTTTCTTTGAAAGAGTAAACAAAATATATAGCCCCTTAGCTGTCCTTTCCAAAATAAAAGATCCAAATCTATGCAGTTAAAAATTAAAAAGGCA
>NW_004955569.1:1517755-1522284 GCF_000276665.1 Chinchilla lanigera
AAGAACATCTGTGAAGTCCATGTTGAGCAAAAGGGTTACTTAGTTTTTGTGTTCGTGAATTGTGCTGTGTCCCCTTAATGAGTGAGAACCACTTAGCCTATTTGGAAAGCTTAGCGTTTTTCTGTGGATGACTGGCTTGTAGGACAGAACCAGGAGCGATGGCCCACCCTGTATGTCATTCACAACAACCAGTAAGTTTGCGCCATTGATGGAATAAAAAGGGAAAATGAAATCTCCCCATTTTTCTGTGGATGAGCTCTGATGTTTGCCGTTGCATTTGGATGTTGTTGTTCTCATGTTACTTCAGGCTTCCAGCATCAGTTCTTCATCCTTCTAATGGAGATTCAGCAGCACGGGAGGAGGTTGTTGTGGAAGACCATGTACCAGATGTAGTCAGATAGATCATGCCTTTTAACCTCATTCTGCCACACTCGGACATAACCTTGCTAATGTCCTAGTCATGTCTCAAGCCAACAAATGTGAAAATAGAAGTCTAACCATCAAGGTGAGAACATCACTTTGGAGAAATTAATATGCCTAAGGAGAAAAACTTTCAAACTGTGAAGAAGAAAGCAAATACGGAAAAATTACTGTGTTATATTCTTAGCTGTCCCACCCTCATCACAGTGAAGTAATTGCGGGTGGGGCTACATTGCAGCGATCACTCTGGCCTTCCAGGTGTGATAAGTTATTAGAAAGTTGGATTTCCTTGCATGAAGTAAGTTGCCTTTCTGAGGTACTTGAAAATGTTAATTTCATCTTGATTATTTTACATTAATACTGCTAACAAATACAACAATATGTTTGTTTTTTAAATAATTATATTCCCTATTGACATGCTTTTATTTTCTTCACGGAAAGTGATTAGACTGACAAATAATGGTCAGAAAATCTGTAATATAAAGTTAAATGTTTGGTTCAATTTTTGCACTCTATGTTAGTACTTTCCTTCTAGTCCACAGTGTTCTGCCATTTCCTGTACCCCAAGTCTCCAGTGGATTTATTGGTTTTCTCTTTGTGTGTTTGAGTCTGCAAATACAGTAGTGGAGCTGTGATCCCCTCAGCAGGAAGAACAAATGTAAAAAGCCCACAGAATACAGTAAAGACAGAAGGGGCTCTGCAAACTTGGCGCAAATCCTGCTTCAAATCAACAATCCAACAGGCTGCGTCAAGTCAGTATACCTGGGAAAATACCTGGGCAGGCAAGGAACTTTACAGTCAGTCATTTGGGCTTCTCTCAAGCACATGGTGTATTGTCTTTGTTTGCCTTCTGACTCAGTGATCAGAACAATGAGCTGCTTTGCATCTGGCAGGATGATTGCGTGTTGTGTGAACTGTCAAATGAGATACGCTGGCAGGGAATAGAGTCTTGCTTTTCAGGAAGCAAAGTCAAAAGCTCACAAAGTGTTGCCTAGAGATCCCCAGGCTGACCCAGCCTGATTGCTCTGTGGCCTCCACTGACTGGTTGCATGGGAAGGAGCTGCTGCACCTCAATCTCCAAGAAGATGATTGTGCAGGACCAAATGATCAAAGATGAGAGTATGATTTTTGTTGGAGGCATAGGTTCTTGTTGCAAGTGAACAGAACCAGCTTTGGCAGGATTTCAACCTCAGCCTATATGGCAAAAAATCTGGCTTCCTACCTGTCAACACTCTCTGGTATACATTAGGGCTTTTCTGTCCCTCAGGAAGTGGTGGAGGCTTCTACCAGGAGCTGAGCATCCCGTCGTGTATGAGACGGGTGATTTTACTGTGGCCAGAGCCCTGACATTCCCAGCTCAGGGCCTGCATCCCCACTCCTCACCACGCTGTGCAGTGAGCACAAGGGTTGTGAGGGAGAGTCCTGACTGATGGGAAGTATCTGTGTGAGTTGGACTGGTCTATTTTGAGTTCTTGTTTCACCCAACAACCATCAAGTATGGTAATTTATATGTACAGCATCCACTAAATGTCTCCTAAGTTTGAACACTGAATGCTTTCTGTGGATACATTCACTGATGAGGTCAGTATCAGAATGTGCTCTTAAGAGGTGGGGGTTTTTGGAGATGGGTTACTACAGTCACAGCCTGGAAGAGTGTATTCTTGTCTGTCCTAGTCCTACCTTTCACTTCTTTCTGGCTGGCATGGTTTCCTCCATTTGCACTTTGTCATGCTGTTTCTGACTTGGAAAAGGAAGACATGAATACAAAGAGTGAATCAACATAAACCCTCCTCCTTTCAGTTCAGGTTGTTGGGTATGTGGTCCCAGTAACAGAAAAGTGGCTAAGGTACATAGTTATGCTAAATTTGTTAAAAGTTGAAATATGAAATCTGAAACAGGTTGTATTCTCCACTCCGGGCTTTATTTTCATGATGGTAAGTCTCAAAATTATCAACCACTTCCACACAAGTTTAAAGTCATTAAAGGACAATAACCATTGATAATTTCCTACCATTTTGTCTGTAATTTGCTAAGTCCCCCCTATTATTATGTTATCCTTCTTTTATTCTTTAAAATAAAAATTAAAAAAAAATAAAGTCATTAAAGGGTATTCACAAATCATATAAAAATTGCCGAACACTGTTTCACATTGCCTGTGATGAAGATCATTATTGGGGTCCTTCCTACCCATACTAGAACTCTTTTCTTATATCCAGAGCAGTGCAGTACATGAATCACCTAACCAGTAAATAAGGTCTTGTGGTTTATAATACCAAAAATTAGATGATATTTTTCAATTTAAGGGAAGATGAAAGTAATGATACAAAGAACAATTTGCATAAGGGACTGCTTTTAAACCCACATTTTCAAACCCTTTAATGCAGGGTACATACCAGTACCTATAATTCATGTTTTAGTGAGGAGAGAAAAGTAGCACTGCTCAGTTAGTTCTTATAGCTCATTTGTAGTTTGTAGACAGTATTCAAAAAGGACATGCTAAATAAAGTAGGGACTTTGATGGCAAAGTGTACTGAATCAGGGAAAGTACCATGTGCAGGTGTGCATGCATATCAGTCAGAGACATAAAAAGTTTTCCGTGTAGGAATATAGAAGAAGAAGTACATATTAATGTAGAAAAGTAAGGGATGAAGAAAGATAGAAATATCAGCTCCTGAACCAGGATCTTCCCCTGAGGGTATTTTATTGGTGACTGAACCTGGGACTTTCACTCTGACTGACACAAAGCCTTTCACATGCTTAGTAATACTATTTTGAATTTTCACAGGAGGTCTTGGTATGGAGCTCAGACTGAGCTTGACACCATTATCCTCTAACCTTTGCCTGCCAGGGTGACAGAATCACGTGTGGATGACCAAGCACAACTAGGTAGCAGAATCACAGTGCTTGGTTAAATTCATCATCTTCAGTTATTCATTTTAATGTCAAGAATGTTGAAAATATTTATCATTGACAATGTGTAGGAGTCATTTGAAATTGATGCCCTAAATAAGTGTCTATGAATTTTGAGATTTGTTCTATATGTAGTGTAATTTTTAAGTAAAATTTTCCCTAGATTCTAGAGGAGAGAATCTGTGACTATCACAATTTTCTACACCACAGGAATGCCCTTCTCTTTTTATCATAAGCCACTTTGAGCAGTAGGTTTATTTTTATTAGTAGTGTGACTCAGTGTGCCACATTTTCAGAACTTCAGAATGATGACTTATGAAAAACATCACATGTCTTGGATGGCAGTCTTCAAGAAGTATACTACAACTGCTAGAAATTTGTCGCCATTTTGGGTGGTGCATTGATTTGGGGCACACCATTTTTTCTTGAAGAATAGGTTAGTACTCAGCAAACAATACACACCTGAGTTTAAAAGGAAGATTGGGAAAAGTCAAAGGCAAACTTCTACTGATTGTGGGTATTTGTGTCTGCTCAGTACTGAGACCTTGGACAAGAGAGCAATTTCATCCTGGGAAGATGGCTCACTGTGATGTGAAGAAGCCTCAGACTTAACTTTGCTGACTTTCCTATTTCCCATTGTCCCCATGTTATTTACCTACCCTGTACTACATAGGCACCGAGAATTTTGAGTGACCTTGGAAATCTGTTTAAGCTTCTGAGTTGGGGGGTTCCTTGTGAATGAAGTAAAGGAGGGTTTTTCCCTCACCAGCTTTCCATTTGCTTTTTCTTGCAGCCAGTTGCTTCTTTAAAATACAAATTGTCTCAAAGACTTGAGAATTACATTTCAAGAATGCACCATAAGATTGTGGTTTTCTGAGTTTAAAATGAATATAATGTTGATAACACGTGAAGAAACAAATCCTTAAATGCAATTATTTGCTTTGCATTTATCATGAATATGTGTAAAGATCCATAGAATCCTGATGGAGGTGAGGAAATCAACTGTGTTTGCCTCCACTATTTTCCCTTTATTTCATATAGATACCCATAAAGTGGCCATAGAATGGAGTTTTGCGAGTGATAATGAATTAGTATTTTTTTTAGAATAAAAAAAAATACTTGGGCCAGGGATATAGCTCAATGGCACAAGTGCCTGCCTGGCAACCACAAGGTCCCGAGTTTGATTCCCAGAACCAAAA
>NW_004955569.1:1522814-1527565 GCF_000276665.1 Chinchilla lanigera
AGAATAATAGCACAATGTATTCTCTGGACATTGGAATGAAGTCACTGGTCTGTTGATTCTGTCAACCTGGAAAGGAAAGGAGATGAGTGTGGAGTGTATGAGTTGGTTCTCCTTCGTTGCATAAGTCTTACTGTGTTCTTGCACACCTCAGCATTCTTTGATTTTTCTCAAGATATGGTCTTGTTTCATTTTCAGTGTTTCTCTTGAGTAACATATATTTTATATACTGTAGAGAATTCTACTCATTGATCCTTATGTTCTGTACAAAATCTTTATTTTGTACATACAGCAAGTATTTTAATCTTGATTTATTTATTCCCTATGGTTTTCATAGACTTCAGTTTCTCTTTCTAATTCTGATGATTACTTGGTTCCTCCAGGAAACTCTTTTCTCCATATCTAAAATTTATTTCAGTGTAAATTTCTAAAGCATTAGAGTAACATGTGCGTAAGAAAGAAGAGTATACAATGTAGATCTCTAGATGCATACCTAATCCTCCCTGAACATAAATAAAACATATTGTGATTACTTTCAGGTATGTTTAACACAAGCTGCACCATGAATCACTATTCTGTTTGCATGTGGCACCGTAGAAGGTTGCCCTTCTTTCCTGAGATCTGTTTGTCATTCTGCTAAATGCAGGTTTTAACAAAACTTGTAACCTGAATGTGTTTTATGTAAAGTATGCAAGCTACTGCCTTGCTCATAAGGTGCTGAATATTGTATTTTTTATAAACCTTCTTTACTTTCATTTTTATTGGTACATTTTAGATATACCTAGTCATAACACTCATCTTGGGAATTCATACCTATACATGGTATATCTTGCTTCTTATTTTTCTTCTACTCGCCTCCCTTCACTTGAAACCCTCTCTCTTCATTTATAAAACTGTTTCCTTTCTGTCCTTTTATTCTTTTTTCTTGTCCTTCTTTCCTTTTTCCCACCCCTCCATTGTTCCCCTACTCAATTTAAACATTTTCTTCAGATTCCTCAAAAGCAAAAACTACAGCATCCATTTGACCCAGCTGGTCCCTTTCTTGGTCTCTCCCTAAAGCAATTCACAGTGTCACACCACAGTGACATATATATACACTCACGCGTATATTCACAGAGTTTGTAATAAACAAATGTTAAAAACAGCCCAAATGTCCATCAACTGTTGAATGGATAAAGAAGATTTTTTTTAATATATACTATGGTGTACTACCGTGTCATAAAGAAGGATAAGCTTGAGACATTTTTAGCTAGATAGATGGACCTTAAAATCACAGTTTTAAGTGAAATACATTGGCTACACGTGTAAATATTATAGGATTTCTCTGGTATCAAACACCAAAGGTGTAAATACAGATCAAAATACATATACTTTATTTAATGTGCCATTAGTTTTTTTTTCCTAAAAAAATTCAGATTTCAAAATGCTGCCTGTAAAGTGCCAGGGATATAGCTCAGTGGTACAGTGCCTGCCTGGCAAGCACAAGGTCATGAGTTCAATTCCTGGTACCAAGAAAAAAAAAAAAGAAAACACAAAATGGTACCTACATACAATCCAAGAAAGAATAACTTAATTCTATGTGTGTAATCAGAGTTGATATAATCTATGATCTATCATAGCCCTTCAGGTATTTTTCTACACCCTCTCTTTGGGAATGGAGATTTGCGGGCTGCATCTATGAGCTCTGCATTAGAGACAGTGCACAAATTCAATTTCTGTGACCCTGCCAGTCAACCAGTGCTACTATTCTGCTCTTGCTGTAGCAGACAGAAGCAAACTAGAATCAGAACTGTGTGTAAAACTGTGTGCATAAACGTGGATTTGGTGACAGATACATGGAGTTTCTGTTTGAAGGAACAACCTTGGTTTAGTTTTACAAGAGCAGTTCAAGATCTCAGGGTATAAGTCTTAACCTTCTTTCAGGAAATGTGTATGTAATTACATAGGAGGCAGTGACCATGGAGGATGTAACTGTGAACTTCACCAAGGAGGAGTGGGCTGTGCTGAATCCATCCCAAAAGAAGCTCTACCGAGATGTGATGTGGGAAACATACAGGAATATAAATGCTATAGGTAAGTATGACACCACGTTGATTCTTTCTGGTGGTTACAGATTCATTAAATATAATGTATAAACATTTTGTGCAATGTCTCAGGCCTGTTTATATTATATCGTGAATCTAACTGATATCTGGAAATTATAATGATATGGTGACTTTTTGTATTTCTGTGGCTATAATTCAGGAAGGAAGTGGGACAACAAGACAATGGAAGAAGAATACAAAAATTGCTCAACAAACATAAGGTAATTTGCATTCATGAGGAAGATCACTATTTCTCAAAAGTCAGTCTCTGAGCAGAAATATTACAGAGAAACTCTACAAATCAGGCCATACTAAATTTATTTAGTTTCACAAAAATTTTCTCAGTGTGCACAAAGTTGATTTTGTATAATTTGACAATTGAATATAGTAATATTCCAATATAGGAAAATAAGATAGTAGTGACATTATGCAACAAGAGACACTATCTCATACATTGATATAAAAAATTCCTTCATAGGGGCTGGGGATTTAGCTCAGCGGCACAGCGCCTGCCTGGCAAGTGCAAGGTCATGAGTTCGATTTCCAGTACCAGAAAACAAAACAAAAAAAAAAAAAAAAACATTCCTTCATGATCAACATCATAAAAATGTATGAAATTGCATGTAGGTATTGTATATAGGCATGAATGCATCTTAAATTTGGCAGGAACTCATCTTCAAGTTATCTGTTTATAAATATCTATAAATAGGAGATACACATTATCTAAAAAATTGCTAACCTGGAAGCAACATTCAAACTCCACATGAATACTAGTGTATTACTAGATATACTCCTCCAGAAAATTCTGTGCATTCATGTTTTAAAATTTTAAGCATGCATCATTACATTATGGATTCATATAGTATTGATTCAAATATAAAACAGAACCGGTTTTATAGTCTATGTACAGATGCCTCAAACAGTAAAAGTCAGTGTTCGTATTTCTTCCAGGCAAAACTTCCTATGTATATTCTGAAACAATTTAAAAGTCTCATATCTTAATGATATATATGTACTTATGGTCAAAGCGTAGTATGCATGGGCATTCACAATAGCTAAGTTCTGGAAATAATTCACACTAACTAAGCTCTTGTAACAGCCTAGTTGTCAATCACTGTTTACGTGGAAAAGGAGAATGTGGCATAGTGTCAACATGTTGGTGCCTTCTTATGCTGCCAGCACTCTGGTAAGCTGAGCCAGCAGGGTGACAGCATGAAGTGCACTCTGACCAAATGAATGATCATTGAGAATCTCTCTCAAAAGAAGAAATGAAAACCTAGAAATATATTTTATTGTTCATAACCTTGTTTAAGTCTCAGAACGGAAAAAAATGTGCTATACGTATTCAGCCAAAAAAGACTAAGAATGTCATATCTTCTAGCAAAGAAAAAAAGTTGCGACTCTACCTCAAAGTGTTACATGAGATAAGTCAGACACAGAACGTGAATTATCAAATGTTTTTAATGAGATATATTAAATATAAATTGTGAGTTAAATTAAGAAGTGTTAGAAGTGAAGAGTGACAGGGAAATATGTCAAAATGATAAAGATATATATGTAACAAGTACTTAAATGAAACTTGACCTTACGTATTACAAACATATACCAATTTAAAATTCAGAAATGAATACGATCATTTGATAAATGCTCATTTTGGAGGCATCCTCCAGTGCTTTCAGGCTATTCATTCTGAAAATTTGTTAGCAGGCATCAAGCCAGAATTTGTTCTGGTAAATTATTGAAATGAGGGCTGGGGATTTAGCTCAGCGGCAAAAGCGCCTGCCTGGCAAGCGCAAGGTCGTGAGTTCGGTTCCCGGTACCAGAGAAAAACAAAAAACAAAACAAAACAAAACAAAAAAAATTATTGAAATGAGACCTTTTTATTGTGATTGATATTTTGTTGCTTTACAGAACTGAAGAGGGAACAAAGTGCTATCAATATAAAATGTGCAATCAAAATGAAAATATAATCCTTCAGACTTCAGGTGCTAATGGGGACATGCAACAAGGTGCTCTTGAGACAGCCGGAAGTCTTTGTAGTGAGGCCCTGATTGGTCATTTATCATTAAATGAGCTCATTTTGCCTCACACTGCAGAGAAGCCACATGAACATTTGGCATTTGATGACAAGCTGAATCAATGGAATGAACATGGAAAAACCTGCAATGATTTCCAGCTTTTTCAGAAACATGCAAGGACAGAGAGTGGAGAGAAACCCTATGAGCCTGAGCAATGTGGGAAAATGTCCTCTGAACTGAGTGATAGAACACACCCTGGAGAGAAGACCATTGTTGGTCAGAAAAGAGTGAAAGCCTCCAGCACCCGCAGTGGTTTTCAAGTTCATGAAAGAATTCACGCTGGGAAGAAACCATATGTATGCAAGCAATATGGAAAAACCTTCAACACCCAACCTGGTAAAACTGTGGAAAGGATTCACATGCAGGAGAAACCCTATGCCTGTAAGCAGTGTGGAAAAGCATTCCGTACACACAGTTGCTGCCAGAGACATGAAAGAAGTCACACTGGGGTGAAACCCTATGTAGGTAAGCACAGTGGGAAGTTATTCAGCAGACACACTCAATGTCAAAGGCATGAAAGGACTCACAAAGGGGAGAAACCTTATGTATGTAAACTATGTGGGAAAGCTTTCAGCAGACACCGTTATTGTCA
>NW_004955569.1:1527730-1528548 GCF_000276665.1 Chinchilla lanigera
TCTTGTCAGGTACATGAAAGAACTCACACTGGGGAGAGACCTTATGTGTGCAAGCAATGTGGAAAGGCATTCACTACACACCAGTCTTGTCAAGTACATGAAAGTATACACAGTGGGGAGAAACCCTTTTTGTGCAAACAATGTGGAAAATCATTTGCTACACATCAATCTTGTAAAATACATGAAAGAATACACACTGGGTTGAAACCTTATGTGTGTAAGCAGTGTGGGAAAGCATTCAGTACAAAGACTTATTGTCACATACATGAGAAAAACCACACAGGGGTAAAACCTTATGTGTGCAAACACTGTGGGAAGGCATTCAATATACACCAGTCTTGTCAAATACATGAAAGAACTCACACTGGGGAGAAACCTTATGTGTGCAACCAATGTGGCAAGGCGTTCAGAACACACCAGTCATGTCGAGTACATGAAAGTATACACACTGGGAAGAAACCTTATGTGTGCAAGCAATGTGGGAAGGCATTCAATACACACCGATCTTGTCAAATACATGAAAGAACTCACACCGGGGAGAAACCTTATGTGTGCAAGCAATGTGGAAAAGCATTCAATGCATACCAAACTTGTAAGATACATGAAAGAATTCATACTGGAAAGAAACCTTATGCATGCAGGCTTTGTGGTAAGGCATTTTCTACAAACAAATCTTGCCAACAACATGAAAGCACACACACTGGGAAGAAACCATATGTGTGCAAGCAATGTGGAAATGCATTCATTCAAAGGGGTAATTTTAAAAGACATGAGCGAACTCACACTGGGGAGAAACCTTATGTGTGCAAGCAATGTGG
>NW_004955569.1:1528717-1539284 GCF_000276665.1 Chinchilla lanigera
AGTAATTATAAAAGACATGAAAGAAGTCACACTGGGGAGAAACCTTACGTGTGCAAGCACTGTGGCAAGGCATTCAGTATACGCCAAAATTGCCAAAAGCATGAAAGAACTCACTCTAGGGAGAAACCTTATGCATGCAAACAATGTGGGAAAACATTCACTACAAAGAGTTATTATAAGAGACATGAAGCAAGTCACAATGGGGAGAAACCTTATGTGTGTAAGCAATGTGGAAAAGCATTCATTACACACCAGTCTTGTCAAGTACATGAAAGAAGACACACTGCTGAAAAACATTAAGTGCACAGTCAGTGGGGAAAGGCATTCACTACACACCCATTATGTCAAAGACATGAAAAACTCAACACATGGTAGAAAGTATTTCTGCAAGCAATGTGGAAATGTATTCACTACAGAGAGTTACAAAACACATGAAAAAAGTAACACGAGATAGAGAGTATTTGTGCAATCAATGTGGAAAGGCATTCACTACACACCAATCTTGTCAAAGACATGAAACAAATCACACTGGGGAGAGACGTTATGTGTGCAAGCAATGTGGGAAGTTATTTACTACTAAGAATTCTTGTAGCATACATGAAGGAACTCACACAGGAGAAAGCACATGCATGTGAGCTGTGTGGAATGAGATTTACTAGTATCTCCTCATTTTATATACATAGATCCCATGTTGGGGCATAACCCTGTCTTTGTAAATAATGTGAGGAAAGGATTCATTGAACATATTTTTTAACAACTCCATGAAAGAAGTCAAACTAGAGAGTGACCCTATATATTTAAGCTTATTTTTCAAAAAAACTGGGGAAAATTCCTCATGTAGTGGAGACCTGTACTCATAAATAAAAAATTTATGTCAATATTTCTTCATTGGTTTTTTTAGAAAATCCACTCCCAGATAAAGATCTCCTAGAATGTATTCTTTCTGTTTTTCAGTAAATAAGTTATAAGTAATGGACCTGTGTGTGTACCCTTTACTAGAAACAATATTGACATGATATATTGTTATATAAGCCATTGTCTTTGAACGTTATTTTTTTTAATAAAACAAGATGAATTAAAATATATATCCAACTTCCAAGTAGGGTTAGCATTTTATATAACATTGTTTTGTTTTTAATATAATGAGGTATAGGCTGCAAACAAATTTTCTTAATAGTTTTTAAATTGTGATTTCCCACTACCTTTGATTATAATTTTCCTGATGTTTACACTTCATATTCTGTATATAAATAGGTAATTTTGAATTTGATGTTGTATATGTAAATGTGTGCATATTTTGAGACGTGAACATGTAGTTTTTTAAAAGTTCCTTTGTTTATGCACAATGTGCAGATTAGGAAATCTTCATTATTTATGTCTTAAATACATACCTGCATATATCTCAACATAATTATATAAAGCAAATAATTGTACCTGTTGTGCTTTAATGTTCAAGTCAGTACTGTGATTTACATAATTTTTTTCTTAGCATCCATGTTTTACTATTCATGCTTATATTGTTATGATTTTTAATTTGGTCATAATTTTAACACAATTTACACACAAAAAATCATACTCCTGTTACTTTTTGATTGTGACACATCGGATTGACTGTGTCTTCTCTAATAAAGGATATGACTTGTAAGAGTGTATCAGCCAGTGCTTACTAGAGAAACACCTTTGATAGAGATGCAAATGTGTAAGCATTTTCAAGATTGGCTTGCAATGTCTTTACACAAACTCAGATGTGGAAGAGTGCAGATGGTCTATCTGTGCACTGGATGTCCAAAAAAATCCAGTTCAAGGCTTAGGGCCCACTTTTTTTGTCCCATGTGAGTCTATGTCAGCAGACCAAAGGATCGGTGCCAGAAGACTGAACGGTCTGAGCTAGAGGCTGAAGAGTCAGTGCTGGCAGCCAGGAGATGCCTTCCAGTGTGACAGTGAACGCTGCAGCGCCTACACTGAAACACATGTAAGCTGCCTTTTTTATTTCTTTTTTATAACAATCTGGCAGCAATCCTTCTTATGGTAGGTCTTCCACATTCATAATTTGCTGGGCAAATTTAGTTGTGCATGTAGTACTCAGCTTGAAAAAAATCAACTGTCACTATCTACCCCTTGACAAATTCACAACTACACACATTTCTTTAAACCATAGTCTCCAGATACAAAGATGAGTTCAAAACTATACCTAACATTGTTATAACTGCTCTGCAAACAAATGGAAATGCATTAGCTCCCCTGCCCAGAATAAGGGGAATTTTCTTTTGGTGATGCTTACTTCTAGTATTTCATAACTGGCACACTGTAACAGTTTTATAAGCAATAGTAAGTCTATTAACATACTGGTAGGATATTAAAAAACTATTATATTCTTCATTTCTCTAGCTGATCATGGGGCTATATCCTGTATTTAGAGCTACTTGTGTGACCCATTCTGTATTCCTTAGTGTTTAGGAGGCACCTCAGCAGTTCTTGGTTCTTTCACTGATGTGGAGACCCTTCCCTTCATTCGTGAAGGTTGTGGACCATTTGACATTCTGCCTCAATTACACTGTTATAGCTCCCCATTGACTTATAAAACAGCATGGCAATATAAGGAGACACCCTAATGGATCCTCTGCATTCCAAGTATATTCTTTCTTTCCTTCATTGTGGGGTAATAGACTAATTTTCCCTTAAAACTCTGGGGCAATCACCTCTCTAAACTCTGTAACTCATTTTTTAGTTTCTTTTCTCAGAGTGGTGAGACAGAAATGACCAGGGGGAAGTCTTCCAGTTCATAGGCATCACTGTGCTTTCTGGTACAAGCCTCCTTCCCCACCAGAACTAAGACTTCATTCTAAGTCAGAAGAACATAAGGTCATGATAAGAGGATGTAAATTTTTGCTATTAGATCACTATGGGTAACAGTGAGTGGTACTGCTCTTATTTCCACCCTTTCACTCGTGGACCCATGACTTCTGGCTGGAGTAGACTCCATACAGTATAGTGGATGCTGACTCAAAGCATATACACAGCCTTTTGAAGATCCTTGCCCAGTACTGCAAGCTATTGCTACATGACTAGTGTCAAAACTGTGTCTTTAAAGGTCATTCGAAATTTCTCTTAATCCACCTTCTTCATTGATGGTGAGGAATGTGATAACATCACTGAATTCCATGAGAATGAGACCATCACCTCATTTCTTTGGGCATGAAATATATTCTTCGTGTTCCTGGTACCGGAGGGGGGGAAAAAAAAAAAAACCTAACAAATATATTCTTTGTGGTTGGAGTCAATGCTGTTTTGAAATCCATAGTGGTGGATAAGGCATTATATGAATCAATGGGTGGGAGTTTTGCCAGAAGTATGACATGCAGGCAAGGTAAATCCATATCTAGTAAAAGTATTCAAGTAAGGATAAAACACACCCCTTCCATGATGGGAGCAGTCCAGTCTAATCACGCGGCCACCAGATTGAAGGCTGATCACCTGAAGGAATGGTGCCGTATTGGGGAAACAGTGTTAGTCTGTGCTGTCGGCATATTACGTATACAGAAGTGGATGTAACCAGAACAGCCTCTGTGACTGGCAGTCCATGTCACTGAGCATGGAAAACATGAATTCTTGCCAAAATGCCCATTCTGTTCATTAGCCCATTGGGCAAAGAAATGGGTGGCAGATGAGAGTTGACTACTGTCTACAAAAGTGTTATCCAGTTAATTGTTAGAGTCGTCTTCTATCTAGGTCAAATTTTCTTCTGCTCAGTGTTTATTTGGGGTACAAATCTATTTACATCCCTTGCCTGTATAGATAGGTCAGTCCACATCCTTTATCCCCAAATATCTTTGTCACCAATTTTCCACTTCTGTTCCACCACATTTCTGAACACCCAACCAGATCTTTGGCTACATCCCATGAATCAGGGTACAGTTGCATATCTGGCCATTTTTCCTCCAAGATAAAATGTACTACCAGGCACACTGCCCAAAGTGGTTCACTGTGAAGATTTCCCTTCACTGGTGTCAACCAGAGATGTCCTGGAAAGTGATGGTAATGCTGCAACACTTGCAGGTGGAGCTTATAGAACATGCAGAACCATCCCTTAACAGTGGCTAGATGTTCTTCCTCTAACAGCTATACATGTACAAACCATAAGGCAATAGGTGCATGTTGAGAAAGAAGGTCTCACTGTGCTTTCTCGTACAAGCCTCTTTCCCCCGAGAGCTAAGACTTCATTCTAAGCCAGAAGAACATAAGGTCAGGAGAAGAGGATGTAAATTTTTGCTATTAGATCACTTTGGGTAACAGTGAGTGGTACCGCTCTTATTTCCACCCTTTCATTCGTGGACCCATGACTTGCTGCAGTAGACTCCATACAGTATAGTGGATGCTGACTCAGCATATACACAGCCTTTTGAAGATCCTTGCCCAGTACCTTCATATAGCAGAGACCTTCATATAGCAGATGTAGGAGCCACAGGTATATGAGGAAGTGCATCAGCTAACTTTCTTCTACCCTCTGGATCTGCTCTGTGTTGATCAAATATAGAGTTTACCATTAATGATAGATTGCTGTTATGCAAAACACACTTAATGACTTGGTGGATCAGACAACCCAACTGATGCTGAGCAGCTCAGGTTGCATGGTAACCTGGTGTCCCATGGTGAAGCCTTCAGTTTCCACTATGGCCCAGTTGTGGGGAGCATCTGAGCCGGAGTGCAATCATATGTAGTGCTAAAGCAAGGCCAGCCCCATAAACACAGCATGCCCAAGATGAGGCAAACTCAGAAGTTGTTATGCAGGTCCTCTCTCCCATTAGCAAAGGGGTTTCACCTGTTACCAACATCTTGCCAATGGTATAAATAAATGCAGTGCAGTCCTTAGGCAGTTCCCTTCACCCAGAAAGACAGTGAGCTCAACCTGATCTCAGCTTTCTGCATTCTAACTTTTGTCTTTGTTTCTTCATCCTCCACCATCGTCCCCTAAAAATTTCAAGAGCTCCACAAGATGGAGCACACAGCAACATTCCAAGAACAATGCTTCAAAGGGAGGGTAGTTCTCTGCAATTTATGGAAGTCTTTCTCCAAAATTCTAAATGTTTCCATAGCAATTGACATATGAGGGCATCCCAGAGACTATGGGGAGACTGGAGACACTACCTGCCACTGACCACTGACACCTGAAATACCACTGAATTGCTGGACCATGTGACCCTCATGGCAGAGCCCCCTGCACAGCAGCATGGACCTGTTGCAGACCCTTTTCTTCTTCAGGGCCCTACTCAAACCAAGCAGCTTTCTGAGTCACTCAGTCAATGAGCTTGAGTAAAGGACCTAAGTGAGGAATGAGTTGTGCATCTTTTTTGTTGTTAGGGGAAGCAAAATTAACAACTGTTTTACCTTAGAAGGGATATTCATACAGGCCCTACATTTTTCAACTGCTAGAAATTTCACTGAGTTAGACTACCTTGAATTTGAGTATGACTTATTTCCCATCCTCTGGCTCTCAGATTTTTAACTAACAAATCCACAGTGGTTTTTAACTCCTTAGTTGGTCCAGTTGGTTTAATATGTGAAGCCTGGTGGAAGAGAAAGACGATGAAGATCCCAGCAGACTAAGGTGTGACACAGGTCTGGATAGTTAATACTGTCCTGAGATAGGATAGTGAAATTTATTGCTGGTCTTCCTCTCTGAAAGCAAAGCATTTCATACAAGCCATGTGGATAGGTATGAAGAAGGAAGACATTTGTCAAATCAATAGTCATGTACCAAGAACAAATGATGAACTGATCTTCTCAAGCACAGACACCACATCTGGGACAGGAGCTGCAGTAGAAAATTTAGACAAGTTTTTAGTTCTGGAAATTTTGAGACCTGGTGAGCCAAAAGCAGGTCCTAGTGGGCCGCAGGCTCTGCCAATGGAAAAAAGCACAGCAGAGAGTTAGACTCCTGATGTTCTTATGAAGAGGCTTCTCCTTCAAGCAATAACCACCTTCTATTTCATCCTCCCTTTCTACAAGCCAAGGATGTGAACTTGAACTGTGAGTGCAGTAGGGAATTATTTCTGGTAAAATAGACACAATTGGTAACTTTTTGGTGAATACAATAGAAATGAGCAGTAATGAGTCACTGTTCTGTCAGAATCAGGAACCGCAGATGGACAAGTCGTGATTTTAAAATATATTCAACAACGTAAATGAGATATTTAGTATTTTACTATGAATTATGCTTTGTGTTACATAAGTTTCCCCAAATACAGACATGGATTGGTGTGGTGAGCAAGTTTAAAGGACCCAAGGCTCACTACTGATGTTTGCTTGATCAGGTATATTTTGTGTTTTTTTCAATAAATTTTATTTTCAACTTCCTTTGGGTTGATCAAGATATTTTCTCTTTCAAACTCAAGTAGTATCTGTAGACTCATTTTTTCAACTCTTTATATGTTCCTGTGTAGTGCCTGATATTTACCAGATTGTTTTCTGATTTTGTGTTTTGTTCTCATCTTTATTTTAAGATAAGGTCTCAGCATGTAGTTCTGGATGGACTTAAACTCACCGTGTAGCCGAGCCTGGCCACAAATTCAAGAGATCCTCCTGCCTCTGTCTCCCATGTGCAAGGATTATAGGTGCTTGCCACCATGCCCAGCATTTTTCCTGTTTTGTGTGCTATGCTAACCAGATTCTTCATAGCAACTAAATCAGGAAAATAATATAAAACTGTTTGCAAAGGGCAGTACTACTTTGGTGATTTTTCTTTGTTTTAGGATTTTGCAGGTGTGTGCATGTGTGAGTTTTATGCAGAGGTGCCTTACTCTGTCCATACTGTTTGGCAAACATCACCAAAATGAGCAACAGATCAAATTTTATACTTCTTATACCTCTTATTATAAATAAGCTAGTGAAAACTTTTGTTGGTTAAGTAATAGAGATTTCTTGTAATAAGAAGAAGGAATAAACCTTTTTACCCCTGTGAAAGCAAAGACAGTCATTTAAATGGGCCCTAGGCTGACGGTTTATCTGATTGGGATATCCAGGTATACAGGCTATTCATTTTTGTTTGAAAGCCATAGTTGTTGGATAGTCACAGGCAAGGTAATTTTCACTGTTTCCAGGGGAGTGAGCTGGCCAGGTTTGGGTGTAGAAAGAGGTCTTCTCTGAGAACAGTGGCCAGCTTGCAAGAGGCTCTGAGAGAAATCAAGATAAGCGGCAGTCCTCTGGGGACTGGGCTGTGTATAGTTTGAATACGTGCTTTTCCTTTTTTATTAATGGGTTTAAAGTTAACTTTTGGACAGTAGTAGGAAAACTGGGGTGTTAAAGAGGCTAAAGAGATAGACCTCAGATGCTGACTCACCTGGAAGAGGTCTGATAGGGAGGAACAGGACAAGGGAGTAGCAGTCTGGACTGAGTGTGGCAGGGTGGCCAGTGAGATTTCAGAGAGAATGGGAGTTAGAAGCTCAGTAGATAGCTTGAGCTTTGTGCATGGGGGCCTAGGATAGCGGCTCGGGGTGGGTAGTTCGGCTAGGTTGGGCATGGATCAGTTAGCTAGTGGAGGCAGGTAGTCACAGTGGTGGCAGGGGAAGGGAACCTAGGGGTCGTTCTACAGGTTGGCTGGTGGTGGTCATAGCCTGGGACCCTGGGGCTGGGGATTTAACTCAGCGGCACAGCGCCTGCCTGGCAAGCGCAAGGTTGTGAGTTCTATTCCCGGTACAGGAAAAACAAAACAAAACAAAACAAAAAAAAAATTCAGGTATTTTCTGGAAAAGTCTTAAGTTGGTCTGAAGGAGTTTGAATGCTTGCTTGTCTTTTATCTGTACTCTTTTGCAGAATATTACTCCCATGAGACTGCAGTTTTTTATTTACAAATATTGTATTCTTCTTAGGGCCTTATATTCATTTTCATACATGAAAATGAGCAGGTTTTTTGTTTTGTTTTGTTTTTTGTCTTTTGGAGACAGTGTCTCGCTATGCAGTTCAGGCTGGCCTTCAACTCATTTTGTAGACCAGGCTGGCCTCAAACTCGCAGCAATCCTCCTGCCTCAGCCTCCCGAGTGCTGAGATTACAGGTGTGCGCCACCATGCCCGGGAAAAATGAGTAGATTGACAGTGTGAAAAACTTGGCAATGAAAAAGATTCATGTCCAACACTAGGTTTTAGCCACTATTCCATTTTGTAGTAGGGTTACCTAGACTCACGATGTTTTCTGGCATCAAGGGATTGGTTTTTCGTTAGGAATTTTTTTTGGGGGGTGGGGCGTCTTTTTGAGACAGGGTCTCGCTGTGCAGTTCAGGCTGGCCTTGAGCTCACTTTGTAGCCCAGGCTAATCTTGAACTTGCAATGTTCCTCATGCCTCAGCCTCCCGAGTGCTGGGATAACAGGCATGGGCCACCACGCCCGGCCTCAATAGAGTACTGACCCTAGAAATTTCTTTCTTTTTTTTTTGGTACCGGATATCAAACTCAGGACTACGTGCTTGCCAGGCAGGCTCTGCGACACTGAACTACATCCCAGCAGCAACCCTGGCACTTTCTGAGCACATTTGTGACACATTTGCAGGAAGAATGCACTCAGTACATTAAGAAAACCACGCAAGTTTTGAAAGGCCAGAATGGAGGATTTTAAGTGCAAGCATTCTTGATGCGAGGGAAGATTGGCATCATAGGAGAGAGACTGGACCAGAATTTCCTGCGTTAGAATTTATCATTTGACTTCCACCCCAGCTGGAAGAAGTTTGTTGCTCTTCTTAAGTTCAACCTGGGCTCACAGTGGAGCAGGAGCCAATCAGAGGCGAAGGCGTGACTGTCTGTATTACCCAATCAGAAAGTACAGGGAGGAGGGTTCTTCCGGTGTCATGGCGCCATAGGACAGAGATCGTCCGTCTGACTAGACCGTCGTTTTCTGTAACTTCAAACGGCTGCAACTTGCCTTCAAAAGATTCTGTGAGATTCTTATGCCACAAATGGTGACGTTGTGGGATGGGTGCGAGGATGGAATGGAATCGGGTAAGTCTGGAAGGAAGGGGCCATCACAAACTATGGCTATCAGTAGTCTCTGCTTCAGTCCGGAATGCGACGTCTTCGGTTCTGGATCATCATCTGTCCCTTTCCCGCTTTGCTCAGGCAGGGGCAGTTCCGGGTCCCCATCATCCTGTCCGCACGGTGACATTCCCAATCCAGAAAGCCTTCTTGGGTGGCCCCAGGCACAGCTGTTTCTCCACCAGTCTGCGGAGAGCTGGGGAATTGGGGAAACCTTGGTTTCCATACTCAGCAATGAAAAACAATAGTCACTGTAATTATTTACATGAGACCTCTACTCACTATGGTGTTACTGCGTGAGCAGTCCGTATAGTCTCAACATTGAGAAAGAGGTTGTGAAACAAACGGAAGCTGTTAGG
Source organism: Chinchilla lanigera (assembly GCF_000276665.1). Classification (NCBI taxonomy): domain Eukaryota; kingdom Metazoa; phylum Chordata; class Mammalia; order Rodentia; family Chinchillidae; genus Chinchilla; species Chinchilla lanigera. The sequence goes on from NW_004955569.1 coordinate 1,538,094, forward strand.
AGAGATTTGACTGGAAATACTAAGAAAAACTCTTGGTTTCCATGGAGCGGTGATTTTGCTGCTGTCATTCCAGAGGTATAGATAATCAGAGCACAGTAATTGCTCACTTGTTTAACACCTATCGAAGAAGTCCCTGGACTTAAAACAACTACTTTGTTTTTTTCTGTTTTTTTTTTTTTTTTCCTATTTATATCCATTTTCTTTTTTAATTTGAAAGATAAAAGAACGAAAACATATTAACAAACACAGAGTTTATGTCTGTGTGTTTGTTAAAATAACTACTTTGAGCTCAGGATCTCTAATCAATTTCCTCAGCATGCACCGTTTAAAAAAGACTAGACTTTTAGAGAATAAGCTGGTTATTCTGTATTTTAAGTTCCTGAAAACTCAGTAGCTTAGTAGACAACGGCTGCAGCTCCTTGGGAGTAGCTGCATTATTTGTTGGGCAGAAAATTTACACTTGGGTGAAACGTCTAGGTAATTCTCATTTCAGCTCTTCTAAAAATGTCTCATTTCCCAGCTGTTATCTCAGGCCCTTCCTGAGCTAGGTGTCTTATTTATATGCTAGTGAAAGAAACTATTCTTTACTTTTAGACTATTTAAGTGAGGCGCTCTATACAGTTTAGAATGCTGAGAAGAATGAAGGGAAAGTAATGTATTATCAAGGGAGGGGAAAACATTTCTTCCTAGGAGAACTTCCTGAAAGAGCTGCCTGTTAAACCCACATGTAGAAATGCACTGAACTGTGGCATCTACAGGGACATACATGCATGATATTGGTATGATTGGAAAGGGAAAGGGGTTTCATCTCTGAAATAATTAAAGTGTTCTGTGTACTGTTTGTAGACATTGTTTTTAAAACTGAAGCAATGGACATTAATGGACATTGTGAAAACAAATGTGGAGCCTGTTGTGGTGGAGCAGACTTGTAATCCTTGAACTCAGGAAGCTGAGGCAGGAGGATCCTTTGAGTTGAAGGACAGTATGGTACATACTGAGTGCAAGCCTGAACTGCATAGTAAGACTCTGCCTAAAAAAAAAACAAAGAACAAAACAAGTTTGAAGGAGGTCTAAATTCCCATAGTTAAGGTCTGCAGGCGTATGAATGAATAGAATAAAAGGGTATTTTGAATAAGCAAGAGGAAAGATGAGTAAAAAGGAAATGCGACTGCAGGGGACTGTGGAGAGGGG
>NW_004955569.1:1540014-1541532 GCF_000276665.1 Chinchilla lanigera
TTGAGACAGGCGTGTTAAATCACCAAGCACAGCCTGGATAAATGGGAAAGACCTTCCTGTGTCAAGATTAAATAAATATTTTTGAGTGTACCTCCACTTTAAGCTAACTTGTGTAATGTTTCTGAGGCCCTGAGTTAAGTCAGTAACACTGAAAAGAAAAAGGCACTTAGTGCAAATCTTACTTTTAATTTTGAATTTTACTCCTTTTTCACACTAGCGGTGCATGCTACAATATCTGGGGATAACAGTGATGAGTCACTGCTCAGAATCAGGACACTACAGATGGAAAACTTGTGATTTTAAAGTATATTATGTTTTATAAAGTACATTTAGTATGTTATTATGAATTTTGCTTTGTGTTACATAAATTTCCCCAAATACAAATGATTGTTGTGGTGAGCAGGTTTAAAAGATCCAAAGCTTACCAATGATGTTTGCTTAGTCAGGCATATTTGTGCATTTTCAGTAAATTTTATTTTCAATTTCCTGTGGGTTCAACAAGATATTTTCCCTTTCAAACTCAGGTAGCATCTGTAGACTCAGTCTTTCAGTTCTTCGTATGGTCCTCTGTAGCACATGACTTTCACCAGATTGTTTCACTGTTTTGTTATTGTTTTTGCTTTTGTATTTATTTTGAGATGGCTTCTTACTGTGCAGTTCTGGCTAGGCTTGAACTCACTGTATAGCCCAGGCTGGCCACATATTCAAGAGATGCTCCTGCCTCTGCCTCCCATGTGCAGGCATTACAGGTATGCACCACCATGCCATGTATTTTTTTCTATGGAGTGCTGTACTGACCAGATTCTTTAGAGCAATCAAATCAGGAAGACAGTATAATACTGTTTGGAAAGAGGAACACTACTATGGGAATTTTTCTTTGTTTTGGAATTTTTTGGGGTCTGTGTGTATGAGTTCTATGCAGAGGTTCCCTACTGTGGCTATCGTGTTTGGATAACATCACCAATATAAGGAAGATAGGATGGAAATTTTCAGTGGACAGACGAAGGACTGATTAATAAACAGAAGACACCAAGCATGTGGAAGGTTTAATAGAAAACATTTCCATTCCTTGTATACTAATTATGGGAAAATTTCTTAGTTTTTTTTGTTTTTGTTTTTTGTTTTTGTAATGGGAATCAAACTCATGACCTCGCACTTGCTGGGCAAGTGCTGTGCTGCTGACCTACATCCCCATCCCAATTTTATTTTTTTATTTATTTATTTGTCTTTTTGAGACAGGGTCTCGCTGTGCAGTTCAGGCTGGCCTTGAGCTCACTTTGTAGCCCAGGCTGGTCTCAAATTTGCAGCTATCCTCCTGCCTCAGCCTCCAGAGTGCTGGGATTATAGGTGTGCACCACCACGCCCAGCTTTCTTACTGTTTTAAATGTGAATCATTATCCACCTTTCCTTTTTTTTTTTTTTGGTACTGGGAATCGAACCCATGACCTCAGGCTTGCCAGGCAAGTGCTTATGCCATGAGCTATATCCTTGGCCCATTATCCACCTTTCTACACTGGG
>NW_004955569.1:1544148-1545533 GCF_000276665.1 Chinchilla lanigera
GTGGTATGTTTTTTCAGTCTGCCTAGAATATACCACTGAAAGGTTGTGAGGCAAAATCAAATTCACTTATTAAATAATTCACATATGATTAGTTGATGTGTACATTTTGTCACATGCAAATTAGTGTTCTGCTATCATTGCTTGTTTTTTATTCTTGTATGAGTGCTGAATTCAGGTCATTATACCTGCTAAACAAGCACTATAACATTGTGTTACAATTCACACATTTGTCTTCTAATAAGGAATAATATTTCGCAATATTTTCTCTGTACTTCATTTGTAAACTCAGAAGAAAAAAAAAAGGGCTCTTGTTTAGTGTGATGGACTTGGGTTGACCATCTGTCTCACTTATCTTATTAATACTGGTTTGAATTGTGAGTAACATGGGCTTTGCTACCTGAGCTTAAGTCCAGGTACTTTGAGCTGAGGCCTACATTGAAAAGCAGTGGAATAGCAATGTATGCCTACTTCCTGGACCCTAGGATGCAAAAAAATTTTTATGTCCTTGTTGTATATAAAGCAGCTCTCTAAAAAGACTGCTGACTGGCAAATTGCAGAAAGTTGGGGTAAAGCTACATCATATGCAGATGGTTAGGAGGTTTGTGCTTCCACCCAGACTTGTACTTTCACCTAGACTTGTACTTTACTAAGATCCCTTGGCATGTCTCAAGCCTATCAGACTGATCCTAAAGATGACCTGTCACAGGCCTCTGGGTCAGACCTTAACTTTGATGAAATAAATGAGTAGAGGGAAGCAAGGGCTTTCAAACTTTCAAGTGAGCAAACTGTACTATAGGAAATTTACTGTGTTTAATTCTTAGGTAACCATATTTCATCATTAGGACATGATTAAGGGTGCTGTTACTTTTCAGCAAAGGTAACCAACCATATTTCATCAGGTCAAAGATGACCTGTCACACTCTGGGTCAGACCTTGACTTTGATGAAATAAATGAGTAGAAGGAAGGAAGGGCTTTCAAACTTTCAAGTGAGCAAACTGTACTATAGGAAATTTACTGTGTTTAATTCTTAGGTAACCATGTTTCATCATTAGGATGTGATTAAGGGTGCTGTTGCTTTTCGGCAATCATTCTGGTCCTCCTGGAGAAGAACATGATCAGTACTCAGAATTCAGCACGTGTGTGTGTGTGTGTGTGTGTGTGTGTGTGTGTGAGAGAGAGAGAGAGAGAGAGAGAGAGAGAGAGAGAGAGATATCTTGGATTAAAAATTTTATTTTTCTGAGGCATGTTGGAATGTTTCTTTTTCTTTCATTTTAATTCATTTTGCAAAATACTGTTAATATAGTATGCCAGTTTTTTCATGTGTTAGATAATTATATTCCTTTAAAATAAGTAGATTGGGGCTGGGGATTTAGCTCAGTGGCAA
>NW_004955569.1:1546906-1548735 GCF_000276665.1 Chinchilla lanigera
AAAACTTGATTGGATTATATGGACTTTACAGTTTTTGGTGGATTCATCCATTGCTATGTTCAGCAGCAGGGTATGCTGTAAGGCAGTAAGACTTGTGTGAAAGAAGTTCACTAGGGAAATTTCCTGGAAATTTGTATTTTGTCTGTAGCTCTTCCCCTTTTTCTGTGCTCCTTCCTTCCTGTGCTGAGTTGAGCAGACTGGACCTGGTGTGTAAAGGTCATCATTGGCTGGATATGGAGTGTCCACCAGAACAGCGTATGGGGGCATGGAGGACTGTAACAAAAAAGAACAAAAAGATAATTTCAGTTGTAATAAAAATGCAAATGTGAAGGTTGAGGCCATAGAATAAATTTGGGGTTTTAGGCAGTGTGCGTTATCATTCAGGAGATTTATATTGATATGGTGAATTTTCATTTGTAGTTCATAAAGAAGGTAGGCATGATCCCTGGACATTAGTAATATCTCTGTCTGTCAAATTTTTTATTTTATTTAACTTCATTTCTTTAATTTTTATTTATTTATTTATTTATTTGGTTTGTAGTTTTTTTGTTGTTGCCAGATTTGTATAAAAGGCACCATGAAGAAAATGTTGGACTTCCTCGTAGAGTCTGGTTAAATAAGATAGATGTGATGCACATAGAGTAGTAACTCACATCTCAGCCAAGCTGACTATCCAAAGAGCTTATCGATGATTGTTGAGCCAGATGACTTATCTTAAGGATATGAAGGTTTTATAAATTTTTAAAGTCAGTGTTCATCTGAGTTAGCTGTTCAGTGGTATTATTTTCGTAATACTTATTCATAGCTGGATCACTTTGAATGGAATGAGTAGTTTTTTTTGTTTTTCATGTAACCATACCTAAAATAGTTGTGGTAAGAACACTGAAGTATATGTCAGGAAATTCAGATAACAGGCCTTTTTACCTTTGTAATTTTGTCATTTATTTTATTTTATTTTTTTATTTCAAAAAGTAAAAAGATAAACAGTGCAACAGCTTTTTTAATCACTGCACTGTCAGATATTTTTGCCATGGATTTTAGCCTGTGTAACAATATTGATCAGCGTTTCTATATTCCTGTTAGATTTGTCCCAGTTTTGCAACTATTTATTGGCTTGACTGTTGTTGCCTTTAGCCCTGTCTTTTATATTTTTTTATTTTTCTTTTTTTGTCTTTTTATACTTTATTACATTCTATTTTTTCTACTCGTTTTTTAAGAGACACTGTAAAACTTCTTTTCGTTCTTTTTTTTTCTTCTTAAGTTTGACCCATGTTATAGGCAAATCAGGAGAAATAAAAGTGAAAGAGAAAGAAGCAAATCAAACAAACTTTCCCAGCTTCCTTAGGAGTTGGACACTTAAAAGTCCACTGGGCTGATAATCTTAGTATTCAGCCTTGCAGCAAACATGCCAGGCTAGCCATGGCTATTTTTGTTCCCTTAATGAGGAGAGTCAGAAACATTCTCCTACCTTTTCCAGGCTTTAGGAGGGCAGTCCTCTATGCTGATCTGCAGCAGCGGGTTTTTGCTCCAACAGGGACCCACTTGTGCCAGTGAGTCAACATGCTGGCAAACTGATCGAATGATTAATTAGAGACAAGACTTACTCAATCACCAAGAGGCCCAGAGGCTATCTCAACTAAGAGCACCCAGTATTAGGACTCCCAGGAGAATCCATGCAGCTGAGAACTCTCCAGCTTTTATTTAGAAAATCAATGCGAGTGAGAAAAGTAGATGAAAAACAGGTTGGGCAAGGAGGTATCTCAGTGATGCTCAGTTTTCATGGGGATACGGAAGAACAATGATCATAGGAAAATGCCTGACAAATCTAA
>NW_004955569.1:1549484-1552746 GCF_000276665.1 Chinchilla lanigera
GCATGGGTGGTAAAAGTTAGGAACTTGATCCTTAGACCTTGCCACACTGAACCCTTCGTCATATCTTTGGAATATGCCCATCATGTGTACCTTTCTGTGCCTTGTGGTACAAGATAATATCTCTCATCACTGTGCTTATCTTGGGGCTTTATCCTGGTATATGTTCAGTTATTGCAATTTGAAGACCGTGGTAGTTTTCATCTCTTATGTGGCCTAATATAACTCAAGGGCAAGACCTGGTGAATCCAAGGCTTGGACTTGGAGTTACAGTATAAAGGTGTGTGGTAAATACTGCATTTTACTGAAAAAAAAAAAAAAAACTTGTGAATTGATGAAGCAGAATAGAGGAAGCAGAATCTGCTGCACACACACTCATTATTTTAACTTTGCCAAAGTGACCACATCCTTTCACTGCAGGAAAGATAGGCTATTTTGGTAACGGTGCTGGTAAAATTGGTTATGTATATGCAAAAGTTTAAACTGAGACACATATTTCTCACCATATACTAGACTAAAATATAAATGGACCAAATATCTAAATGTTGGAATGGAAACACAGTCTACTTAAAGATGAAACTGGTAGAACTTTTGAACACATAAGTATGTGTTCAAAAAAGGTTGAACAGGTTTTCTGAACAGAGCCCTGGTTGCACAAGAAATAGTAAATGTAATCAACAAATGGGATCACATCTTATTAAGAAAGTTTTAGCACAACAAAAGAAACCACTAGCAGAGTGAAGAGACAATTTACAGAACAGGGAATAAATTTTTCCTGCTACTAAAGAAGAGCAAACATCTAGATTCTGCACAGAACTGGAAAAAAAAAAAAGAGAGCCACAAATACAGAAATTCAGTCAAAAAATTGACAATCTGAAATGCATAAATGTTTTCCCATTCAGAAGAATATATCAACTACAAATACACAAAAAAATGTTCACTATAGCTGGCCATTTGGGAAATGCTAACTTAAAGCTGAGATTCCATTTCACTCCAGGAAGAATTACAGTAATTAAGAAATCAACCAAGGGGCTGGGGATTTAGCTCAGCGGCAAAAGCGCCTGCCTGGCAAGCGCAAGGTCGTGAGTTCGGTTCCTGGTACCGGAGAAAAACAACAACAACAAAAAAGAAGTTAACCAAGAACAAATGCAAGAAAGCCTGCAGTGAAAAAGAAATATTTCGGCATTTTTGGTAGCAGTGTAACCTGGTACACACACTTTGCAAATGTAAATTTCTCAGATAATGAATGTAAATTTCTCAGATAAATAAAAATATGACTTTCATTGACTTAGCTATTCTTTTACCAGATATCTTCCCAAAAGAGTTAGCTATCACTCCATAGGATGTAGGTGTATTCATGTTTATAGCAGCACAATTCATAAAGGCTAAACATGAGTCCATCACGAGATGAGTGCTTAAAGAATATGTAGTAATTATACACAATTCAGTATTACTGTTCCATAAAGGGGCACAAACTTGAGTTATCTGTGGGAAAGTGGAAGTACATTGACACCATAATATTAAGTAAATCAGACACAAAATCTTAAGTGTTTCATGGTTTCCTGTGACAAGCGCAGTATATAAAGTGGAAATACAAGGGAGTTGATAGGGAAAAGGTCAGAGAACAAAAAGAAATTTATTGTAATTCAGCATGTACCTAAAGTGTACCTTGAGTTAGTATGATTTTCTCATGAGTTGTTTTATGGGTTTACCTGTGCGTCTGGCTGTTAATCAGTATACATGCTAATTATTTTTCTAAAAACATATATGATAAATAAATGAATATAATGCTGGCAAAAGAAAAGAGCGTGGAGGAGAAGGAAAATGAATTGAGATTTGCTATGTACATACTGTATACATATTCACCACAAAAAATGCAGTCATTTTATATTGTGCACATATACAAATAAAAATTACAACTTGAAAAAAATCTAAGAAAAGGAAAAAGTCTTACACTCTCTTGGAACATCTGAAATATGGCTCAATAATATATTATGTCTGTTATTTTATTTCCTGTGTTGTCATGTTGCACTGAGCCTAGCCACACCAAATTTGTCTGCGGTATACTTCTAAAATATTATCATAGGTCCTACGACACAACTTGAAATCTATAATTTCAGTTGTATAGTGTGACTCAGGCTCAGAAATATTTAAATGTAGGGCAGTTGCACATTCTGAAATGAATAGAAACTTCTAGAGTGCTTAGAATTTATTATAGAACTGACTGTATGCATTCCTTGAGGTGTGAGTATACTGAAAGAGTTTTAAAAGGATGAATATGACATGTCAGTCACTCAAAAAGGAGGACCTAGGGCCTTTACTAACTGGAATACTGGGGGAATCAAGCCATAGGAAACAATAGACACTTTATATTTGATTTTTGTCATTTAAAAATGACTTTTGACATCTTTGACTTAGCATGACCAAAATCCTTTAATTGCTTTACATCCATGTGCAGCATGAAGTACTCTTGCCTATGACAAGCAGCAGAGTGTTGGAAGGGTGGTGTCTCACATACAGATTGCTGTGTGTGTTTGTCTTTCTGTGCATGTGACTCGGACTGCCATAAGGCTTTTAATAGAAAATGTTGGCTCTTTACCTACAATGATGTGATACAATCAGATAATAAATACTGTCTATGAAGAATATCTTTGAAGAGTATGTCTAGCAAAAGAAAGACTTGTTTGTTTCTGATCATGAACTCTGCGTTGTCCCCTTGAATAACAACCACTTAGCCCATTTGTAAAACTTAGTATTTCTCTGTGAATGCCTGGCTTGTAGGACACAAATGCGAGAGGAATGTCATTCACCTTGTATGTCATTCACAATAACCAATAAGCTTATACCATCAGTGGAATAAAAAGGGAAAATGAAATCTTCCCATTTTTCGATGGATGAACTCTGGTGTTTTCCATTGCATTTGGATGTTCTCAAGTTACTTCAGGTTTCCCGCTGATTATCAGTTCTTTAGCCTTCCAGTGGAGAGTCAACAGCAAGGAAGCAGCTTGAGTGGGAAAAGCCATGCACCAGATGTAATTGGATAGGGCACACCTTCTACCCTGATTCTGACACAATCAGGAATGATCTTACTACTATCCTAGGCATGTCTCAGTCCCACAAATGTGAAAATAGACATCTAACCATCAAGGTGAAAACATCACTTTGGAGAAATTAATATGCCTAAGGAGAAAAACTTTCAAACTGTGAGGAAGAACATGGGTATTATGGAAAAATCACTGTGGTAGGTATTTAGCTGTCCCACTCT
>NW_004955569.1:1553206-1555209 GCF_000276665.1 Chinchilla lanigera
ACAGAAGGGGCTCTGCAAACTTGGCGCAAATCCTGCTTCAAATCAACAGTCCAACAGGCTGCATGAAGTCAATATACCTGGGAAAATACCTGGGCAGGCAAGGAACCTTACAGTCAGTCATTTGGGCTTCTCTCAAGCACATGGTGTATTGTCTTTGTTTTCTCTTTTTTGTTGTTGTTGTTTTTGTCTTTTTGAGACAGGGTCTCACTATGCAGTTCAAACTGGCCCTGAACTCACTTTGTAGCCCACACTGGTCTCACACTTGCAACAATCCTCCTGCCTCAGCCTCAGTAGTGCTGAGATTACAGGCGTGTGCCACCATGCCCGGCCTGTAATTATTTTCCTTCTGACTTAGTGCTCAGAACAATGAGCAGCTTTGCATCTGTTAGGATGATTGTGGGTTGTATGAACTGTCTAATGAGATATGCTGGCCAGAGAATAGAATCTTCCTTTTCAGGAAGCTAAGTCAAAAGTTCACAAAGTGTTGCCTAGAGATCCCCAAGCTGACCCAGCCTGATTGCTCTGTGGCCTCCAATGACTGGTTGCATGGGAAGAAACTGGTAGACCTCAATCCCCAACAAGGTGACTAGGCAGGATCAAATGAGCAAAGACATGAGTATGATTTTTGTTTGAGGCAAAGATTCTTGTTGCAAATGAACAGAACCAGCTTTCTTGCTTCCCAACTGTCAACACTCTCTCATATACATTACGTCTTTTCTATCCCTCAGAAAGTAGCTGAGGCTTCTACCAGGAGCTAAGCATCCCATCCCGTATGAGACAGGTGATTTTACTGTGGCCAGAGCCCTGACATTCCCAGCTTAGTGCCTGCCGCCCCACTTCTAACCATGCTGTGCAGTGAGCGGGAGGGTAGAGCGGAGACTTCTGACTGATGGGAAGTTTCTGTGTGGGTTGGACTGGTCTGTTTTGGGTTCTTTTTCACCCAACAGCCATCAGTATGGTAATTTATATGTACAGCATCCACTAAATGTCTCCTAAGTTTGAAAATGGAATGCTTTCTGTGGATGCATTCACTGATGAGTTCAGTATCAGAATGTGCTCTTAAGAGGTGGGGGTTTTTGGAGATGGGTTACTAGGGCCATGGCCTAGAAGAGTATATTCTTATCTGTCCTAGTCCTGCCTTTCACTTTTTTCTGGCTGGCATGGTTTGAGTATCTTTTCCTCCATTTGCACCTTGTCATGCTGTTTCTGACTTGGAAAAGGAAGACATGAATACAAAGAGTGAATCAACATAAACCCTCCTCCTTTCAGTTCAGGTTGTTGGGTATGTGGTCCCAGTAACAGAAAAGTGGCTAAGATATCTAGTTATGCTAAATTTGTTAAAATTGAAGTATAAAATTTGAAACATAAGTTGTATTCTCCCCTCTGGGCTTTATTGTCGTGATGGTAAATTCCAAAATTACCAACCACTTCCACACAATCTTAATCTCATTAAAGGGTGTTTACAAATCATAAAAATCGCCACACTGTTTAACATTGCCTGTGATGAAAATCATTATTGGTGTCCTTCCTATGCATATGAGAACTCTTACCTTGTATCTAGAGCATTGCAATAAATGAATCAACTAATCAGTAAATAAGGTCTTATAGTTTATAATGCCAAAAATTAGATGATACATTTTCAACTTAAATAAGGGAAGATGAAAGTAATGATGTAAAGGACAACTTTCATAAGGAACTGTCTTTTTTGGGTAGGGAACTGTCTTTTAAACCCACCTTTTCAAACCCCTTAATGTAGGGTACATGGCTATACATATAATTCATGTTTTAGTGTAAAGAGAAAAGTACCACTGCTCACATAGTTGTTATAGATCATTGCTAGTTTGTAGACATGTCCAAAAAGGACATGCTGAAGTTGGGATGACAAAGTGTACTGCCTCACAGGCAAAGTACCACGTGCAGGTGTGCATGCATATCAGTGGGAGACATAAAAAGTTTTCTGTGTAGGAATAAACAGAAAGAAATACGTATATTGTAAGAAAGTA
>NW_004955569.1:1564996-1572626 GCF_000276665.1 Chinchilla lanigera
TTTATAACATACATGAAAGAACTCACATGTGAGAAAGCATGTGCATGTGAGCTGTGAGGAATAAGATTTGCTAGTATGTCCTCATTTTGTATGTATAGGTCCCACACTAGGAGTAACGCTATCTATGTAAACAATGTGAGGGAAGTATTCAATGAACACATTTTTTTAACAACTACATGAAAGAAGTCAAACTGGAGAATGACCCTATGTATTTAAGCTTAGTTTTCAAAAAATGGGAAAATTCCTCATGTAGTAGAGATCTGTACACATGCAAATGAAAAGTTTATGTCCATATTTCTTCATTGGTTTTTAAGAAAATAAATTCCCAGATAGAGATCTCCTAGAATATATTCTTTCTTTGTTTTTCAGTAAGTAAGTTATAAGTAATGGACCCATGTTGGTACTTTTTCCTAGAAGCAACATTGACATAATATATTATGTAAGCCGTTGTATTTGAACTTTATTTTCTAATAAGACAAGATAAATTAAAATATATTTCCCACCTCCAAGTAGTGTTAGCATTTATATACTATTGTTTTTACTGTAATGAGGTACAGGCTGCAAACAAAAATTTTATTAGTAGTTTTTAAATTGGGATTTCCCACTACATTTGATTGTAATTTTTTTTGGTGTATACATTTCATATTCTGTATATAAATAGATAATTTTGAATTTGATGTTTATGTAAACATATGCACGTTTTGAGACATGAACATGTAGTTTTATGTCTTACATACATATATAAAACAAATAATTGTACCTATTGTGCTTTCATGTTCAAGTCAATACTATGATTTACAGAATTTTTCTTCTTAACATCCATGTTCTACTTTTCATGCTTATATTGTTATGACCTAATTTGGTGGTAATTTTAACACAATTTACACCAAAAAATAAACCATACTGCTGTTAGTTTCTCAATGTGACACATCAGATTGTGTCTTGTCTAATAAAGGATATCATGAATTGTAATATTGTATCAGCCAGTGCTTACTAGAGAAACACTTAATGACAGATATTCAAACATATAAGAATTTATAAGATTGGCTTGCTGTGTTTACACACAGTCCAATGTGGAAGAGTGCAAATGTTCTGTCTGCACTGGATAGCCAAAAAAGTCCAGTTCAAGGCCTAGAGCCCACTTTTTTGTCCCCTGTGAGTCTGTGTCAGCAGACCAAAGGATCTGCACCAGAAGACCGAATGGTCTGAGCTAGAAGCTGAAGAGTCAGTGCTGGCAGCCAGGAGAAGCCTTCCAATGTCACAGTGAACACTGGAGCTCCTACACTGAAACACATGTAAGCCACCTTTTTTGTTTCTTTTTTATAACAATGTAGCAACAGTCCTTGCTACAGTAGGTCTTCCACATTGATAACTTGCTGGGCAAATTTAGTTGGGCATGCAGTACTCAGCTTGACAAAATCACCTCTCACTATCTACCACTTGACAAATTCAAAACTGCACACATTTCTTTAAACAGAAGTGTCCAGATACAAAGATGAGTTCAAAACTATACCTAACATGTTATAACTGTTCTGCACTCAGATGGAAATGCATTAGATCCCCTGCCCAGAATAAAAGGGAAGTTTTCTTATGCCAATGCTTACTGCTAACATTTCATACCTGGTACACTATAACAGGTTTAATAAGAAGTATTAAATCTACCAACATACTGGACGGATATTAAGAAAAACTATTATATTATTCCTTTCTGTAGCAGATCATGGATCTGTATCCTATATTTGGAGCTACTTGTGTGACCTATTCTATATTCCTTGGCTTTCAGGAAGCACCTCAGCAGTTCTTGGTTCTTTCAGTGATGTGGAAGACCTTTCATTCCTGAAGGCTGTGAACCATTTGACATTCTGCCTGGATTGCATTGTTATAGTTTCCCATGGATTTAAATAACAGCAAGGCCATATGAAGAGACACCCTAATGGGTCCTCTGCATTCCAAGTATATTATGTCCCTCAGTGTGGAATAATAGTCTCATTTTCCCTTGACAGTCTGGATCAGTCACCTCTCTAAACACTGTAACTCATTTTTTGGTTTCTTTCCTCAGAGTGGTGAGACAAAAATGACCAGGGGGAAGGCTTCGAGTTCATAGGCATCACTGTGCTTCCTGGTACAAACCTCCCCCCACCCCCAGACCTAAGACTTCTTTCTAAGCCAGAAGAACATAGGGTCACGAGAAGAGGATATAAATTTTTCCTACTAGATCACTATGAGTAACAGTGAGTGGTGCCACTCTTCCTTTGACCCCTTCATTCCTGGACCCATGAATTCTGGCTATGGGAGACTCCATACTGTATAGTGGATGCCAACTCAAAGCATATACACAGCCTTTTGAAGGTCCTTGCCCAGCACTGCAAGCTACTGCTGTATAGTGCTGCAACTGTGTCTTTAAAGATCATTCCAAATTTCTCTCAATCCACCTTCTTCACTGATAGTGAGGAATGTGATAACATCACTGAATTCCATGAGAATGAGACCATCACCTCACTACTTTGGGCATGAAATGTATTCCTTGGGGTCAGAGCCACTGCTGTGCAGAATGCCATTGTGGTGGATAAGGCATTACGTGAATCCATAGATGGGTGTTTTGCCAGAAATATGACATGTAGGCAAGGTAAATCCATATCTAGTAAAAGTATTCAAGTAAGGACAAAGCACACCCCTTCCATGATGGAAGCAGTCCAGTATAATCACGTGGCCACCAGACTGAAGGCTGATCACCTGAAGGAATGGTGCCATATTGTGGAAAGAGTGTTGGTCTATGCTGCTGGCATATTAGGTGTACAGAAGTGGATGTAACCAGAACAGCCTCTGTGAGCAGTAGTCCATGTCACTGAGCATGGAAAACATCCATTCCTTCCAAAATGCCCATTGGGCAATGAAATGGGTGGCTGAAGAGAGTGGACTACTATCTACAGAAGTTTTATCCAAGTAATTGTTAAAGTCCTCTTCTTCTGAGGTCACATTTTTTTCCTTTGCTCAGTGTTTATATGGGATACAAATGTATTTATATCTCTTGCCTGTATAGATAGGTCAGTTCACATCCTTCATCCCCAAATATCTTTGTCACCAATTTTCCACTTCTGTTCCACCACATGTCTAAACACCCAACTAGATCATTGGCTACATCCCGTGAATCAGGGTACAGTTGCATGTCTGCCCATTTTTCCTCCAAGGTAAAATGTACTACCAGGTACACTGCCCAGAGTGGTTCACTGTGAAGATTTCCCTTCACCAGTGTCAACCGGAGATGTCCTGGAAAGTGATGGTAATGCTGCAACACTTGCAGGTGGTGCTTGCATAGCATGCAGAACCATCCCTAAACAGTGGCTAGATGTTTTTCCCCTAACAGTTACACATGTACAGACCATAAGGCTATAGGTGCATGTTGAGAAAGAACATGATAGAGCAGCTGTAGGAGCCACAGGTATATGAGGAACTTCTTCATGTAACTTACTTCTACCCTCTGGATCTGCTCTGTCTCAATCACATATACAGTTTACAGTTAATGCTAGATTGCTCTTATGCAAAACACACTTATGTTTTGGTGGATCAGACAACCCAGCTGATGCTGAGCAGCTCAGGTTGCGTGGTAACCTGGTGTCCCATGGTGAAGCCTTCAATTTCCACTATGGCCCAGTTGTGGGGAGCATTGTGCTGCAGCTCAGTCATATGTGGTGCTAAAGCAAAGCCAGCCCCATAAACACAGTGCCCAAGGTGAGGCAAACTCAGAAGTTGCTGTGCAGGTCCTCTCTCCCCTTAGCAAAGGGGTTTCACCCGTTACCAACACCTTGCCGATGGTATAAATAAATGCACCGCAGTCCTTAGGCAGTTCCCTTCACCCAGAAAGACAAGGCGCTCTGCCTGACCTCAGCTTTTTGCATTCTGACGCTTGTCTCTGTTTCTTCATCCTCCACCATCCTCCCCTGGAAATTTCAAGAGCTGCACAGGATGCAACACACGGTATCATTCCATGAACAGTGTTTCAAAGGGGGAAGTTCTCTGCAGTTTATGGCACAATCTTGCTCCAAAATCCTGAATGTCTCCATTGCAATTGATATATGAGGGCCTGCCAGAGACTACAGACACTACCTACCACTGACCCCTGACACCTGAAATACCACTGGCTTTGCTGGGTCATATGACCCTCATGGCAGATCAGCCTGCACGGCAGCATGGACCTCTTGCAGAGCCGTTTTCCTTAGGGCCCTATTCAAACCAATCAGCTTTCTGAGTCACTCAGTAAATGAGCTCAAATAAAGGATCTAATTGAGGAATGAGTTGCCTCCAACATTCAAATAGGAAAATTAGGTATTGTGCGTCTTTTTTGGTTGTAGGGGAAGCAAAATTAATAACTCATCTTGTACCTTAAAAGGGATATTTGTACATGCCCTACATGACTCAACTGCTAGAAATTTCACTGAGTTAGACTACCTTGAATTTGAGTATGATTTATTTCCCATCCTCTGGCTCTTAAGTTTTTAACTAACAAATCCACAGTGGTTTTTAACTACTTACTTAGTCCAATCTGTATAATGTAGTGTGAAGTCTGGTGGAAGAGAAAGATGATCAAGATCCCTGTATATTAAGTTATGACACATGGCTGGATAGTTAATACAGAGAGATAGGACAGTGAAAGTTTTTTTGCTGGTCTTCCTCTCTGAAGGCAAATTTTTTCATATGAGTAGGTATGGAGAAAGAAGGCATTTGTCAAATCAATAGCTATGTACCAAGATCAAATGATGAGCTAATCTTCTCAAGCACAGATACTACATCTGGGACAGGACCTACTCTTAGAGCCACACTTGATACAGTTTGTGATAACGTACCATCATTCTCTGAGATCCATCCATCTTCTGCATATGCCAAATAGAAAAATTAAATGAAAATGTAATGGGAATTACCACTCCTGCTATCTTCAAGGTATTGATAGCGGCAGTAATCTTGACAGTCCTCTAAGGAAAGCAATATTATTATATTTTTTTCCAGGAAAGGCAATTCTAATGTCTTCCTGTTAGCATTTGCAAGTATGCTAGCCTTCACACAGAGTTTAAGGAACCAATGTGACTTTTTGTTAAAATACAAAGTATATCTACACCAACTGTGCATTTTGGAACTAGAGAAAAAACTGCAGGATGAATTGAAGGACACAGTGGAAGAATAGTGAATTGGACCTTTGCTAAAATAACATTGATTACCTGAACTGCATAGGCCCCTACTCTTACTGGAGTTGCACAATGATATTTTCAATCTGTGAAACCAGCAGTGGTTCAGATCCATTATCCTGGGGCTGGGGATTTAGCTCAGTGGCACAGCGCCTGCCTGGCAAGCACAAGGTTGTGAGTTCAATTCCCAGTACCGGAAAAAAAAAAAAAGTAACCAGGGCAGATCCATTATCCTATATTTCCCAAAATGCCACCTTCCTCAGGGTACAGTTAATCGGGTAAAGTTGTAAGGCACTTTTGGTGAATGATAGGAGAAAGGATGACCACATAAATTTTTGGTGGTGCACTGAGGTCCTTCTTCAAGTGGACCTTGTCTCCCCTTCATTCAAGAGTTCTAGGCCTGTAAACCAGATAATATCCAGGAACTGGTAGAGGGGCAGTGATTCCCCCTTACTATGAGTTGAAGTCTAAGCTAACTGGACATTTAATTTTTTCATTTTATAAATCTTGTACAATTTTTGTAGGCTTTCTTTCTCTTTCATTTTAGGGAAAACTATAGATAATCAAATACCAGTGGTATTTGATTATCTAAAGATGTCAGATTATTCTGATCATTGTCCAATTTCTGCTATACATTTGCATAAGTCCATGTGCTTTGTTCTGGCAATTATGTGTTGCCCCTTGACCCCTGCCACTTTGAGATCCAATCAAAGCCATTGTCCTTAAGTTTCACAATTGAACGTCTCTGGTCCCCACTCTAAGGTCCAGTGTACAGAGAAAGAGCAGTGACAGGGCTCTTTAGGAATACTGGTTCCCCCCCTCACAAGTGCACTTCTCAAGGTTTTACTGAAGGGAACTTTTTCTCAGCATTCCACTGTGGCAGAATGGAAACCAGTAAAACAGGAAATGAAAGGCACCTCTAACTCATTGACAGTGGGCCAAATTTTGATCTATACTTCTGCCAACCAGTGATGTAAACTATTAAACCTTTCATTACTCCACGAGCTGCAACATTAAATTTAGAAGCACTGCTTAACAGGCCCATGTTAACAAACTGAGCCTGATCCAGGTATATGATTTCCCACCATTATTCCACACATAAAATCCTTTAAACTATTTGTCATCGAGCTTCAGTTTATAAGAGAAAACTCAAGAAGTTCTTTGGAGAATAGTGGACCTCCAAATGGGTCACATTACATATCTCACCCTTAAGAGTGTCCTTGAAATTAAATCTGGCTATAGGCATTGAGACCATAGTGTGTGGTGAGTGTGGGTCCCAAATAGTGTCATAATTGTCATGCTCGGTCAACACAGGATTACTTTCCTCATGTATACTAGTGGAAGCAAACTCCACAGGGGTGGCTATGGGTATGACTCCACAACTAAGGCTAGGGAAATATCTTCCCCTAGAAAATAATCTCCTGAGTCTAGATGCTCAACAACATCAGCCTCATCAGGATCCACCTAAATGTATCCATCCCAGTGTACAGGATCCCATTTTGTTCCAATCAGAACCCTACCATTAATTTCGATAAGCTTTTCAGCTGAGTATTACACTTACACTGTATTTCTCTAGTCCGAACTGAGTTTGGGTTTTTGCAATGTTTGTCAGGTGGCTAAAGCTGGGGAAATTACCTTACAGGACAGACTTAGAAACTTTGAATTTTTTTTATGTTTTTACCATTAAGAATTTGAATTTTTGAGCTGCTTGTTTTCCTTTCTTTATCCTCACACTTAGAATTGGACTGCTGGTGGATTGCCTGAGCTAATTATTGCCCTTCCTTAGTTTGTCCAAAGATGCTACAAACACTGAGCAATAATCATTACATTTCTGGGCTGGGGATATAGCTTAGAGGCACAAGCGTCTGCCTGGCTAGCACAAGGTCCTGAGTTCAATTCCCGGTACCAAAAAAAAGTCATTACATTTCCCACTCTATAAAAAAAAATTCAAAATTTTCATATATAGAGTCACTAAATTCCTTCCATTTCATAAATGGCAAACTAGGACAATCAAATGGATCCACATTGTATTGTTCTAACATTTATCAGCAAGAATTACTAGTATTCACCACACTAAAAGAAAGAGAGACTATAGTATCAGTAGATTTTTTTAATTTTATCTTTTTTTTTGGTACTGAGAATCGAACTGAGGACCTCACACTTGCCAGGCAGGGGCTGTGCCCCTGAGCTATATCCCCAGACCGATATTTTTTAATTTTAAAGAAGAAGAAACAAAAAACACAATTAACACATAAACGTAAGAACAAAATTCCAGAACAATATGATAGGAGGGTTACAATGGTCAACACAGTGCCACCTTGTGCATTATCTTTGAATTAGTCACGCAGGAGAAACCACTTTGAAGATATCGATATGTAATACAACAGGCATTGTTAATTTCCTACCACTTTGTTTGTAACTCTGTATTGTCTGTACTGTTCTTTTGCTATTTT
>NW_004955569.1:1572990-1603218 GCF_000276665.1 Chinchilla lanigera
CTTGCGCTTGCCAGGCAGGCGCTTTTGCCGCTGAGCTAAATCCCCAGCCCCGCAATTCTGTTTCTTTAGAGTCACTCGCAGTAGTATAATCTGTATCAGTCAGTGCTTACCAGAGAAACAGATTTAATGGAAAATACACAAGTATATTTAAAAGACTGCCATATAGTGGCCACTGATACAGTCAGATGTGGAAGACTGCAAAAAGTCTGTCCATGAGCTGGACATCTTAATCTTCCCATTGAATGCCTGGAGCCCACTGTAGTGTTCTAGCCATATTCATCTCAGGAGGCTGAAAGGTGTATGCCAGAAGGCTGAATGGTCTGTGTTGGAGGATGTAGAGTCTGCCCTGGAAGCCAGGAGACAACCTCCAAGGTGAAGGTGAAAACTAGAACTCCACTGAAGAAAAGGAAGTATTTTTTCCTTTTTGCTTCTCTTTTATCCCTTTCTGGCAACAGTGTTCCTTATTGTGGGTCTTCTACACAGGGAACTATGCCTTTATAACTTAGGTGGGCATTTCTTACTCAAGTTGATATACTCAGTTCAGTATCTCAAGTAATAAATCTCTCCAAAAAGTACAGAAGATGGTATGACTTTTTGTTTTGTTTTGGTTTTGGTTTTGGTTTTGGTTTTTTTCCAGTACCAGGAATTGAACTCATGACCTTGCACTTGCCAGGTAGGCGCTGTGGTGCTGAGCTAAATCCCCAGTCCCAATGGTATGACTTTTAGTAACAACAGTGATAAAGGAATTTTGTCAATACTGGGGTTGTTTGGGGGGAAAATGATTGTCATTGGCTAGCATGAGACAAATGCCTTTGTTCCATTCTCTGATACTGGCAATGCCATTGCCTTTGGTAATCATTATTTTTGCTTTCATTTAAGGAGAGGAAATAATTACATGAAAAGGTAACAGTTTTGTAAAAAGAAATTTACACATTTATGATTCAGATTGCATTCTATTTTTATCAACTTTGAGATAAATTTACATAATTTCCTGTTTCATTTTCCATAAACATCACTGTCTGATATTTCAGGAATGCAATAAACATTTTAAAACACATGGACTTATGCAAACTGTGAACATGAGGCCAAACTGGTCTCCTTGAACTCCATTTTGCCTTCTTTTTAACAGTTAAATATTTTGTAAAATGTATTAAACAGTGTTCTTGTTCTAATGCTGTGGTAGTTATATTACTATCAACCTGTGGTAACATAAAAATATAAGTAATGAGTCAAATACTCATAATGCAGTGCACATTGTATAGCTTGTTCAATGCTTAATCATGCTTAGACACAAATTAGTTCTTAGTTGGGTAGTATCATCTAAAACTATGTCTACACTATATGTAAATATCTCAGATAATTTATGCAATGTAGTGCACTTCAGAATGTGATGTCGAATTTTTACACCCTAGAACATGTGGATAAGTTCCCTGAAGCTCATTTCTGCTTCTTATCATCACCAGGAAGCTATATAATGCATATTGCTATCATTATTCCAACCAGTGATGGAATGTATAAAATTCAAGGCATTTTTTATTATTAAGTTCATTGGTAAAATTAGAGACTCATGGTCACTTTCATCATATGGAATTTGTACCTATACGTGATATTTCTCAATGCTTATATTTTTTGTTCCCTTCCCTTCCATTTAACTTGTCCTTCTCACCTTATTTATAATGTTTGTTTCCATTTTATCTTTTTTTCTCAATTTTCTCTTTTCCCTTCCTTCTTTTCCTATTCCCTCCTTTCTGGTTCCACTTTCTTTTTGAAAATTTTGTTCTTATTTCATAAGATCTATTATATATTATTGTTTATCCTTCTATTTTCAGTTTCTCACACCAGCAAAACAATAGGAAATGTACATGTTTATTTCTCTTAAAATGTACTGGTTTATTTCTCTTAAAAATATGGTCTCAAGGGCCAACGATTTACCTATAAATTTGTCAAATTTATCACTCTTTATGCCTGAGCAGTACACCATTGTCTAAAAGAAAACACCATTTTTATTAGTTCATCAGTTGATGGGCTTTGGAGTTGTTTCCAATATTCAGGGATTACAAATTTGCTGCTGTAAACATGGGTGCATTTTATATATTGCTGTTTTATTATACTTTTAATACTTTTGGGAAGAACATAAGAGGGAGATCAGTGGGTCAAATGGGAACTGTTGTCCTAGTTCTTTAAAGAATCTCCACACTAATTTCCAAAGTGGTTGCAGCAGAATATTTTCACCAATTTGTTTTCTTGAATAAGAAGAAAATGTATTCTGATGTTGTGGAGCGGAACACATGGTAGACATTTACTAAGTCTATTTGTTTCCTGGTTTGGTTTAATTCAGTTATTTCTTTGTTAATTTTGTGTTCATCCAGCTAATTGTGAGAGTGGTATATAAAGGTCCCCCATTACAATTGTGTTCTTATTTGATATTTCATGTTTGTTAATACTGGTTTTGTGTAGTTTGGTGCACTGGTATTTGGTGCATATATATAACTTGAATTGTGAGTGCAGTAAGGAATTGTTTCTAGTAGCATAGGCACAATTTGTACCTTTTTGGCGAATACACTAGGACAATGATTAGTATTTCTGGTAAATTAGGCAAATTATTCAACTTTTTTTTATTCAACCTTTTTTATGAAATAGTTAAGGACTGCTTCATGAGGTTCGGTACATATTATGGCTATTTCCATTATTTCTTGAGTGAGAAGAGTCTTGACATACAACCAACTGGAGCATAACCAGTCCTGAATTGAGTTTATAATGAAGGGTCCACTGTAAATAGAAATAAAGGACAGAGATACCTACTTTATAAAAGTCAAATCTAGAAGGGAAAGAGGATGAGGGGAGTGGTCCGGGGTTCACAATCAGTCCCTAAGTCACAATATTATGTCTTAATCAGACACACCAAGATTTGTGCTTTCCTAACGTTCTGTACATCTCTCAAGTCAAACAACTTATAAGCACTCCTGTATCATCTGACGCTAGGTAATTTTTTTCTAGGAATAATGTTGAAAGGCGCATAATTTCAACATGTAATGAGCTTTGACAGGGCAAGGAGACCTTACAGCCCAAAGGCCTTTTGTAACCTGGTCTCATCACCAGGAACCGATCAGGTAAATCAAATGTTGGGCTAAATTTAAGCAAGTAAACAGGCTTTCATATATGGAAGTATGTTCATGTTCAAAATGCAGATATTTTCTGGAAAAAGTATGAAGATTGTCTATCACTATCATGTGACTCCATCTTCTTTATTTACATGAAAATTATATTCTTCTTTGGGGCCTTGAATTCATTTTCATGGAAGAAAATGAGTAGAATATGAAAATCTTGGCAATGAAGACAATGCCTCATTTTCAACAGCAGGGCTTGCCTCTATTCCATTTTGTCCTGGGATTACCTAGAATCATGATGTTTTCTGCCATCAAGGAATAGATTTTTCCTTAGGACACTGATGCTGGAACATTCTGTGCATACTTGCAATGCACTTTCAAGAAGACTAAACTGACTACATGAAGAAAACCATGTAAGCTTTGAAAAGCCAGGATTAAAGCTTTTAAAGGCAAGCATTCTTCATGTGAAGTGAGATTGTCATCATGAAAGAGAGACTGATCCATAGTTTCTTGGGTTTATCATTTATCAGATTTATCATTTGTGCTCCACTCAGGCTGAAAGAAGTTTGTTTTTCTTGTCATCCTCAGCTCCTCAGGCCCGCAGTGGACAGGAGCCAGTCAGCCATGAAGGCACTGTGTGTCTCAACTCCCCAGTCAGGTGGTCCTGAGGGAGGAGGGCACTTCCTGTATCATGGTGCCAAGCTCACAGCCTGAATTCAATGCTGAAAGCCTCCACCTGACGAGATACCATTTTCTGTAACTTCTATTGGCTGCAATCCGATTTGAAGGATTTTGGGGACTCTGATGTTACACAACAGTGATGGGGCATGGGTACAGGTTGAAATGAAATCAAATGAGTTCTGGAAAGAAGGTGCCAGAATGAGCTACGGCAATGAATAGTCTCCACTTCGCTGCACAATCTGAGGTCTTCCTAGTGTTTGGTTCTGCATCATCACATGTTCTTTTTCTGCTTTGCTCAGGCAGTGGCAGTTCTGGGTCCCCAACATCTTACTCCAAATGTGTGTGACACTCCCAACTCAGAATGCCTTCTTGGACAGTCTAGGCACAGCTGTATCTCCACCAGTCTGAGAAGAGCTGGGGCTTTGTGGAGACCCTGAGTTCCATACCCAGCAATGAAAAGTAATTATCACTTTATTTATGGGAGACTTCTACTCACAATGGCATTACTGCATTAATAGTTCTCATGGTCTTACAATATTGAGAAGTGAGGTTGTGAACCAAAAGGAGACAGGAGAAATTTTATTGGAAATAACACTAAGAAGAACACCCTTCCTTTGGGGTAATGAAGATATTTTCCCTTTCAAACTCAAGTAACATCTGTAGACTCATTCTTTCAACTCTTCATATGATCCTATGTAGCACATGATATTTACCAGATTGTTTTTTGATTTTGTACTTTGTTTTCATCTATATTTTAAGATAAGGTGTCAGGATGTAGTTCTGGATGGCCTTGAACTCACTGTGTAGCCCATGCTAGCCACATATTCAAGGGATGCTCCTGCCTCTGCCTCTCATGTGCGGGGATTATAGGTGCTTGCCACCATGCCCAGCATATTTCCTCTTTTGTGTGCTATACTAACCAGATTCTTCACAGCAACTAAATCAGGAAAATAATATAAAACTGTTTGCAAAGGGAAATACTACTTTGGTGATTTTTCTTTGTTTTGGGATTTTGGGGGTGTGTGCATGTGTGAGTTTTATACAGAGGTGCCCTACTCTAACGATAGTATTTGGCTAACATCACCAAAATGAGGAACATAAGATAAAATTTTATACTTTTTAAACCTGTTACTATAAATAGGCTAGTGAAAACTTTTGTTGGTTAAGTAATAGAGATCTCTTGTAATAAGAATCAGAAGGAATAAACCTTTTTACCCCATGAAAGCAAGGACAGTTATTTAAATGGCCGCTAGGCTGACGGTTTATCTGATTGGGATATCCAGGTATACAGGCTATTCACTGTTGCTTTCAAAGCCAGAGGTGTAGGATAGTCACAGCTGATGGCAAGGTAATTGTCACTGTTTCCCGGGGGTGAGCGGGCCAGGTTTGGGTGTACAAAGAGGTCATCTCTGAGAATAGTGGCCAGCCTGCAGGATGTTCTAAGAGAAATCATGATGAGAGGCAGTCCTTTGGGTCCTGGGCTGTGCCTAGTTTGAATACCTGTTTTTCTTTTTTTAATTAATGAGTTTAAAGGTAACTTTTGGCCAGTGGGAGAAAAATGGGCAGGTTAAAGAGGCTGAAGAGAAAGAGCTCCGATGCTGACTCACCTGGGAGAGGGCTGGCAGGGAGGGAGGAACAGCCGAACAAGTGAGAAGCAGTCTGGACTGGGTGTGGCAGAGTAGTCAGTGGGAGTTTCAAGAGTGAAAGGAGTTAGAGGCACAGCAGATAGCTTGAGCTTTGTGAAGGGGCAGCTGGGAAGGTGGCTCTGGGCAGGCAGGTTGGAAAGGCTGGGCATGGATCAGTTAGCTAGTGGAGGCAGGTAGCCAAGGTGGTGGCAGCTGGAGCGGGAGCTTGGTCCAGGCTGGCTGGTGGTTATCATAGGCTGGGATGCTGTGGCAAGCACTGCTAGCGGCATGGCTTGTGTTTGGGTCCTGTTGTAGGACAGGGAAGGGGTGTGTTGTGCAGGCTCCTTTTAATTCTGTGTTAGGGAAAAAATCAAAAGCATTGTGTGCTTGTCATTGAGAGGCATTTGGGCTTCAGATTGGGAACGAGGTGAAGTTTGAGATTCTGCACAAGTCAGGCTAAAAGAAACATCAGAGCCAGTCTCTCCGAAGTGTGTCCAACCATGACAAGCACTAGATTTAAGTCACAGAGGGAGAAGCGAGCCTTTTTCTGTCCAGAGGGATGAGAGAAGACAGCGGAATGGAGAAGCAGTGGACTGCAGAGAGGTAGGAGGTTTAGTGGCGAGGGGTTAAGTTTCACAGAGAAAAACCCACAGAGCCAAAAGCAGCGGCTTTGGAAACTTGAAAGTTGCTGCCTGCACAAAGGCGTGGGGTGGGGGCCTTAATGGCGCAGAGAGTGTAGAAGCCAGGAAAAAGAGCAAGC
The DNA here is from genome assembly GCF_000276665.1 of Chinchilla lanigera. Classification (NCBI taxonomy): domain Eukaryota; kingdom Metazoa; phylum Chordata; class Mammalia; order Rodentia; family Chinchillidae; genus Chinchilla; species Chinchilla lanigera. Next base: position 1,579,164 of record NW_004955569.1, read on the forward strand.
TTTCCTGATCTAAAGCACTCAGCTTGGTGGGAGCTGGGGAGCTTCCTGATATAGATCATCTTGGAGGCAGGGTTAGGAAGAGAAACAAAGAGGGAGAGGGAGATTGGGGAGCATACCCGATCGGAAATGCTGAATGAGATCTGGCTTGCCAGAAGTGCCAGGAGGTATAGGGACCATGGTCTGAGAATGTTGCCAGGTGGCTTTAGCTGGGGTAGAGATTCAAGAGAGCTTAAACCCTTCCAGAGAGAGCTTGTCTCACTTCCTAGATATTGGCATCAATATGTGACATAAGTGACCAGCAGAGACCACCAGGCTTGCATAACACAACATGTGCCTGGTTCAGGCATAGAATGCTATAGCCTTCTGTCCCAATGAGAAGTGTGTCCCTTTTACAGGGATGGAGAGAAGGCAGGGGGCCTTAGGCAGGAAGATCCCAGTGAACATCTGTGGTTGAAGTTTTCTGGCAATCTTACATTCCAGTGAGCTGAGTCCATTGAAGTGTCTGCTGTAAATTTTGGGTGTCTCCAGATGACTCCAGGACCTGCAAAATTGCTTCTCTTCTCTTATCTCCTTTACTATATTTGCCTATGCCTGAGTGTTGAGCTTAGTTCCCTGCATAGAGTAGTGCTTCTGCTGGCAAGCAGGCAGGAGGCTGAGAGTCAGGCCAAGTTGGAGACTTAAAGCTTTTATACTTGGAAATATGGTTATTTTCAAAATTCAGGTATTTTCTGGAAAAAGGTTGAAGTTGGTCTGAAGGAGTTTGAATGCTTGCTTTTCTTTTATCTTTACTCTTTTGCAAAATATTCCTCTCATGAGACTCCTATTTCTTTACTTGCAAATATTGTATTCCTTTTATGGGGCATATATTCATTTTCATAAATGAAAATGAGTAGATTGAGAGACAGTGTGAAAATCTTGGCAATGAAAACAACTGCCTATTTTCCAACAACAGGTGTTGCCACTATTCCATTTTATATTAGGGTTACCTAGACTCATGATGTTTTCTCCCATCAAGGCACTGGCTGATCGATAGGATACTGACACTAGAACTTTCTTTGTCTTTTGGTGCAAGATATCAAACTCAGGACCTCGCACTTGCCAGGCAGGTGCTGTCCCGCTGAGGTAAATCACAGGCCCAACTCTGGAACTTTCTGAGCACATTCAAGAGGAATGCACTCAGTACATTAAAAACTATGTATGTTTTTAAAAGCCAGGATTAAGGACTTTAAGTGCAAGCATTCTTTGTTTTTTTATTTTTTTGGTTTTTCTCCGGTATCGGGAACCGAACTCACGACCTTGTACTTGCCAGGCAGGCGCTTTGCCGCTGAGCTAAATCCCCAGCCCAAGTGCAAGCATTCTTGATGCGAGGTAAGACTGGCATCATAGGAGAGAGACTGAACCAGAATTTCCTGCATTAGAATTTATCATTTGAGCTTCACCCTCGCTGAAAGAAGTTTGCTGCTCCTGTCAGGCTCAACCTGGGCCCACAATAGAGCAGGAGCCAATCAGAGACGAAGGCGTGGCTGTCTGTATTACCCAATCAGAAAGTAGAGGGAGGAGGGCTCTTCCGGTGTCATGGCGCCATAAGACGTAGACTATATTCATTACTGAGAACCTCTATCTGACTAGACCGTCATTTTTTGTAACTTCAAACGGCAGCAACCTGCATTCAAAAGGTTGTGGGAGACTCTTATGCCACAAATGGTGACGTTTTGGAATGGGTGCAGGAATGGAATGGAATCGGGTAAGTTAGGGAAGAAAGGGGCCAAAACAAATTACAGCAATGAATAGTTTCTGCTTCAGTCCAGAATGCGTGGTCTTCCTACTCTTTGGTTCTGCATCATCATCTGTCCCTTTTCCGCTTTGCTCAGGCAGGGGCAGTTCCGGGTCCTCATCATCCTGTCCGCACTGTGACATTGCCAAACGAGAAAGCCCCAGGCACAGCTATGTCTCCACCAGTTTGAGGAGAGCTGGGGCATTAGGGAAACCCTGGTTTCCATACTCAGCAATGAAAAACAATAGTCACTTGAGTTATTTACATGAGACCTTCTACTCACAATGGTGCTGCTGCGTGAGCAGTCGTTATAGTCTCACAACATTGAGAAATAGGTTTGTGAAACAAACGGAGGCTGTCAGGAGAGATATGTCTGGAGATAATACTAAAAATTCCCTGATGCTCCACCGGAGCATCCCGATGGAGCAGCCATGTGGCTCCCCAGTCAAACCAGAGGTAATTATAGATGCTCAGAGCACAGTAATTGCTCACTTGCTTAGCACCTATCAAAGATGCCGCTGTACTTACTACACTTGATCTTAGCCAAAAGGCCGAGAAGCGATGATGCCGCTGTACTTAAAACAACCACTTTGAACTCAGGATCTCTAATCAATTTCCTCAGCATGCACCGTTTAAAGGAGACTGAACTTTTAAAGAATAAACTGGTTATTTTGTATTTTAAGTTCCTGAAAACTCAGCAGCTTAGTAGACAATGGCTGCAGCTCCTTTTAATAGGGAGTAGCTGCATTATTTGTCGGGCAGAAAATCTACACTTGGGTGAACCTTCTAGGTAATTATTTCAATTCTTCTGAAAATGTCTCATTACCCAGCTGTTATCTCAGTCCCTTCCTTAGCTAGGTGTCCTATTTATATGCTAATAAAAGAAATTATTCTTTACTTTCACACTACTTAAATGAGGCGCTCTATACAGTTTAGAATGCTGAGAAATATAGAGGGGATGTTAATGCATTATCAAGAGAGGGGAAAATATTTCTGCTAAGACAACTTCCTGAAAGACCTGCCTGTTAAACCCACATGTAGAAATGCATTGAACTGTGGCATCTACAGGGAAATACATGTGTAATATTGGTATGATTGGAAAGGGAAAGGAATTTTATCTCTGTAATAAAGTGCTCTGTGTACTGTTTCTAGACATTGTTTTTAAAACTGAAGCAATAGACATTGATGGACATTGTGAAAACAAGTGTGGAGCTTGGTATGGTGGAGCAGACCTGTAATCCTTGAACTCAGGAAGCTGAGGCAGGAGGATCCACGAGTTCAAGGACAGTCTGTGCTACATACTAAGTTCAAGCCTGAACTACAGAGTGAGACTGTCTCAAAAAAAAAAAAAAAACAAAAACAAAAAGAGCAAAACAAGTTTGAAGTAGGTCTAAATTCCCATAGTTACGGTCTGCAGCATATGAATGAATAGAATAAAAGGGTATTTTGAATAGGCAAGAGGAAAGATGGGTAAAAAGGAAATGGGACTGCAGGGGACTGTGGAGAGGGGCGGGACTGTGGAGAGGGGCATAAGTCAGCAGTAAACTCCTCCTGACTTCAGATTTTTCATAGTGTCGTAATCAGCGAAGGATTGTCTGCTGGCTTGGTCTGAGATTGGGCCATAGGTCACAGGCTTAAAGAATGGAGTGGAATTTAGGAATGGATAAACATTCTTTGACTGACTACTTATCATTATAGTCATCTCATATCATCAAATCATTTTTGAAGCAAAATTGCAAATTGTGAAACTAGTATTGTAGGTTTGAAAGGGTAGGCATCATCATTGAAGTAGAATGGAAAGAGGTTTCTGCTGGATACAAAAGATTTCCAGGTGTTTCTGTTGTTGTTGATGCTTGTTATTGTACAGAGACTCAACTCAGGAAATTTGCCCTAATATACATGCGCTCAAATTTTTACTTCACTTTATTTATTTATTTATTTATTTATTTTAATTTTTGGGACCAAGTCTTGCTAAGTTGCTCAAGCCATGGAAAACTTTTGATAATTTTTCCACCTTCTTGCTTGTTGGGATGACAGATCTGTGTCACTTTGCTAGTTTAAATTTGAGGTTTAAATCACCATAATTTACGATTGTTTCAGTGCTTTGGGTAAAGTAAATATCACTGAGCTATTGTGGTGCACACCTCATGACATCCACCTGAGAGACCGAGACGGGAGCATTAAATCACCAAGCACAGCCCGGATAGGTGGGAAAGACCTTCCTGTGTCATGAAATAAATATTTTGGTGTGTACCCTCACTTTAAACTAACTTGAAATATTTATGAGGCCCTGAGTTAAGGCAATAACATTGAAAAGAAAAGAGTTACTGCAAATCTTATTTTTAATTTTTAATTTTACTTGTTTTTTACACTTGGGATTCATGCTACACTATCTGGGGATAACAGTGATGAGGCACTGCTGTCAGAATCAGGACACTACAGATGGACAGCTCGTGATTTTAAAGTATATTATTTTCTATAAACTACATGAGATATTTAGCATTTTGTTTTGAATTTGGTTTGTATTACATAAATTCCCCCAAATGCAAATAGGGATTGGTGTGGTGAGCAAGTTTAAAAGATCCAAGTCTCACCAATGATGTTTGATCAGGTATTTTTGGTGGATTTTCAATAAATTTTATTTTCAGTTTCCTTTGGGTTGATCAAGATATTTTCCCTTTCAAACTCAGGTAGCATCTGTAGACTCATTCTTTCAACTCTTCATATGGTCCCATATAGAGCATGACACTAACCAGATTGTTTCCTGTTTTGTTGTTTTTGTTTTTTATTTATTTTGAGATGGCTTCTCATTATGCAGTTCTGGCTAGGCTTGAACTCACTGCATAGCCCAGGCTGGGTACAAATTCAAAAGATGCTCCTGCCTCTGCCTCCCATGTGCAGGCATTATAGGTATGTGCCACCATGCCAAGCATTTTTTGTGTTGAGAACTATACTAACCAGATGTTTTAGAGCAACCTAATCAAGAGAGCAGTATAATACTGTTTGGAAAGAGGAACACTGCCTGGGAATTTTTCTTTGTTTTGGAATTTTTGGGGGAGTCTGTATGTGTGAGTTCTATGCAGAGGTGCCCTACTCTGGCCATACTGTTTGGATAACATCACCAATATAAGGAAGATAGGATGGAAATTTTCAGTGGACAGACAAAGGACTGAATAATTTAAACAGATGACACCAAGCATGTGGAAGGTTTAATAGAAAACATTTCCATTCCTTGTTTTAATTTGTACTGATTGTGGGAAACTCTCTTACTGTTTTAAAATTGAATCATTGTCCACCTTTCTACACTGGGTACTCATGACTATAAATTTATGTCCTCTTTCATGATCCCAATGGCCTACAGGCAGGCATGTCTAGCACCATCACTTCCAATACTCTCTCTTTTTCAATGATTGCTGTCTCTGGGGAAAGGGATGACCTTGAAGTTTTATTCTGTGTTCCATAAATGGCACGAAACTGCAGTTGCTGAAATCCCATTAAGTATGTTTGGGTTCTCCACACTGTGATGACAGACCTTCCTTGTTGATATTGTAGGAAAGCCCAAGGGAATGACCTGTTGTTGAGGGCATAGTAGAGAACCTGCACAGAAACTCACTTCAAGGCACCTTTTATCCTGGCAGGTACATGTCCCTGTGGATGTCATCATATAGTGTCATCTGGAATCCAATTCTCTTTTCACACCCATGAGAATTTGAAATTTAGTGCAGGCACTGAGGACAAGGAGGGCGTGTGCAAGTTCAGAGAGCAAGTACTTTAGGGAGAACCACTGAGCTTGGGTTTGGGGTGCAAAGCCGTGTCCTGTGACTTTTGTTTCCCCATTCTGAGTACCTTTTCATTCAGCAGCTTATTTGTTCACTTCACCTGCTAAGTCAGTGGTTTTCAGGCACTGGTGACGGTGCACATCAGAAGCCATGTGAATGTGTCCCAGCATTTTTGTTGAAACCATAACATACGGCATGAGCAAGATTTAGAGCAGCTCATGGTTTGAGGCCAGGGATGTGGGTCAACATCAGACAACACACAGGATGGCCCTTAATAGAAAGAAATATTGTCCCAAATATCACCTGTGATCTCCTTGACTATCCTAATGCCCTTTTGTATTCCTTCCACTCTTGTGCCCCTGCTCATTACAAAGGAATTATGCTGCATGGTGTCATGTATACTTTTTATGCTGGCTATAAAGCCCAGAGATTGATAAGCACTCTACATGTGTTCTAACACTGAGCTATACCTCAGCATCAGGTATATATATTTTAGTGTGACCATATGGGAGTGTATTAAAGTGATTATCCTGTGTATTACTTAATTCACTCAGTTTTATTTTCCAGGCTTATTTGCATTGCTGTATGTACTTGTTAACTCCTCAAAACATCTCCAGTGCTTGTGTCCATAACATCTTATTTGCCTTTCCACAGTTACGGGAGAGCAGGCTGGACTAGTTCTATCACTGGTATAAATACCACAGTGAACACTGTCTTTCTGCCTGCCCTGGAAGCAGATGTGAGAAAATTTCATGGGTATTCAGGAGCCTATTTACTGGTGCACAGAGTGTATATCCTTCTAAAATGTTGATATACATCATCCACATTTTCCCTACAAGTATGCAAAAGTATCTGTTTCTCATATCCAGTCAACACTCAACTTTCTGTAGTTTGTTTTTGGTTTTTTTTTGTTTTTTTTTTCGGTACCGGGAATCAAACTCACAACCTCGCTCTTGCCAGGCAGGCACTGTGCCATTGAGCTAAATCCCCAGCCCCAACTTTCTGTAGTTTGATGAGTGGCATGGTCTTATAGTGCAGTTTATTGGCTTTTTTATTTTTTGTGTTTTATGTCTCTGAGCAGTACATTGATTTTTCATTTCTTCTGTAAGTCATTATGTAAATTACCTACATATTTGATATTTGAGATGAGTATGCTTTTAATCTTTTCTCTAGATATTTCTTTGTACTTGTAAAGAATCAGCATAACTCTTCATAAGTTTCTATCTGCATTTTAATTTCATAAACTGACATCTTTGCTTTCCAGAAATTCTAACTTAAATTTGTATCTATAACACTGTGTTACAATTCACACATCCGTTTTCTAATAAGGAATAATATCTCACAATATTTTCTCTCTACTTTATTTGTAAACACACAAGGAAAAAAAGGGCTCTTGGGCCAGGGATATAGCTGAATGGCATAAGTGCCTGCCTGGCAAGTGCAAGGTCCTAAGTTCAATTCCCAGTACCAAAAAAAAAAAAAAAAAAAAGGGGCTCTTCTTGAAAAGCACTAGAACGGCTATGTACTCCTACTTCTTGGACTCTGGGATGCAAAAAAAAATTATTGTACATATTGCAGCTCTCTAGAAAGACTGCTGACTGTGACAAATTGCAGAAGGTTGGGATAAAGCTATGTCATGTGCAGATGGAGGTTTGTGCTTCCACCCAGAACTGCTCTACTAAGATCCCTGGGATTTTGCAAGCCTATCAGACTGATTCTCAAAATGACCTGTCACAGGACTGTGGTTCAGACCTGAACTTTGATGAAATAAATGAGTAGAAGAAGGCAAGGCTTTCAAACTTCGAAGAGAGTGAATTATACTATAGCGAGTTTACTATGTTAAATTCTTAGGTGACTATGTCTCATCATTAGGACCTGATTGAGGGTGCTGCTACTTTTCAACAGTCATTCTGGTCTGTGTGGTAGAGAACAGGGTCAGTACTCAGAATTCAGCTTTGGTGTGTGTGTGATGTTGATGAAGGAGTTTATTTTTCTGAGGCAGTTGAAATGTTTCTTTTCTTTCATTTTAATTCATTTTGCAGAATACTGTTAATATATTATGCCTGTTTTTCATGTATTAGCTAATTATATTCTCTTTTAAGTATATGCATGTATTCTTTCCTGAAAATAAGTAGATTAAGAGAAAAGGTGTATAAAAGGCTACACAATGAAATCAAGGGCCTCGTTTGAATTTCTGTTCTCTGCCGGCTTTAAAGCTTTCCTTCTATTCCATTCTGTCCTGCCCTGGCCTGAGAACCTCTACCTCTTCTGATTTGGTAGTTTCTTCCACATGACATTGAATCTGGAAGTGCAGAGCCAAACTTTGAACCTGATTGTCAAGACAGCAATTAGCAAGAGCCCTTTTGAGTACAGAAAGACAGTGGCAGCTCTTGGAAATCTTGGAGCAAATGCTTTGATTCCTCATGCTGGCTGAAGTCAATATTCTGGGAGGAAGCCTGTGTTAGAAAGGATTTTTGTTGTCCTCTATCACTTGTGTTCCTCTCAAAGAGGCAGTGTATATTCTCTCTTGTCTTTTTTTGGCTCAGAGGGCAGACAGTGGAATGGCAGTGCAGCAGTGAAGCAAGGTTGGCGCCCTGTGAACTGTCCAAGCAGGCACGCTGTCCAGAGAGACGAATCCTCTGTCAGGAACCCAAGTGAGAAGTTCCCAGTGTGTTGCGGAAAGCCGCTGTAGGTGCCTCACACAGGCTGGTTCTGAGACATTTCCTCATGGCAGGTTGACTGGGAAGGGCCTTGAGATGTCCCTAATCCTATAAATGGTGATATACCAGTTCCAGTGACCCAAGACAGGAGTGAATCTCTGGTGGAGGCCTAAAGTCAGTGACATATTGACAGAAGCAGCCTTTCCAGGACCTAGACCTCTGCATCAACTGAGGAGTCTTGTTCCTGTATGTCAGCTGCTGCTTTTATGCCCTTGGTCTTTGCTGGCTCTCAGGGTAAGGCACAGAAACTGCCAGGCCCTCAGCATCCTGTGCTGTGCAAATGAGGTGACTTAAGCATGTCCAAAGCACTGTCATGGGCTGCTCAGGACGTGCTCCCCCACTTATCATCCTATTGGGCCCTGACAGCTGTATAGTTTTGGTGGAGCTGCTGACTCTTGTGTGATGTTTGTGTCTGAGTGGCACTGGGCTGGCTTGTGTCCCCTGACTTTTCTTTCAACAGCAGACCTGGTGTTATGGCTTATGGGTAAAATATCCCCCAAATATCTTTTGTGTTAAAACTTGATTGGATTCTGTGGACTTACAGTTTTTGGTGGATTCACCCATTGATAAGTTGAGCAGCAGGGTGTGCTGTAAGGCAGTGGGGCTTGGGTGGGAGAAGTTCGCTAGGGAGATTTCCTGGAAAATTGTGTTTTGTCTGTGGCTCTTCCCATTTTTCTGTGCTCCTTCCTTGCTTTGCAGAGTTGACCAGGCTGAGCTTGATGTATAAAGGTCATCACTGGCTGGATGTGGGGCGTCTACCAGAGCAGCCTATGGGGGCATGGTGGACTGTAACAAAAAAGAACAAAAAAAGATAATTTCAGTAGTAATAACAATGCAACTGTGAAGGTTGAGGCTATAGAATTAATTTTGGTGATTAGACTGTATGGAATATCATTCAGGAGATTTAAACTGATATGGTGAACTTTCATTTGTAGTTTATCAGAAGGGTAGCAGTAGTCCCTAGACATTAGTAATATCTCTGTCTGTCCAAATTTGTATAAAAGACACCATGGAGAAGGTGTTAGACTTCCTTTTAGGGCCTGATTGGTTAAATAGGATAGATGTGACGCATATACAACAGTAAGTCACATCTCAGCCAAGTTGACTATCCAAAGAGCTTATTGGTGATTGTTTAGACAGATGACTGTTATCTTTTTTTTTGGTTTTGGTTTTTTTCCGGTACCAGGAATCGAACTCACGACCTTGCACTTGCCAGGCAGGCGCTGTACCGCTGAGCTAAATCCCCAGCCCCGATGACTGTTATCTTAATGACATGAAGTTATTGTAACTTTTTAAAATCAGTGTTCATCTGAGCAGTTCAGCAGTATTATTTTAGAAATACTTATTCATAGCTTGATCACTTTGAATGGAATGAGTAGATTTTTTTATTTTTTCATGTAACTATATCTAAAACTTTTGAGGTGAGAACATTGAGGAAACTCAAAGATAAAAGGCCTTTTTACCTTTGTAATTTTGTCATTTTTTTATTTTAAAGAGAAAAAACATAAACAATGAAACAATTTTTTTAATCAGTACACTTTTAGATGTTTTTGCCATGGCTTTTATTTAGCCTTTGTAACAATATTGATCAGAGTTTCTGTATTCCTGATAGATTTGTCCTAGTTTGGCAAACTCTATTTATTGGCTTGACTTTTGTTGCCTTTAGCCCTTTCTTTCTTTCATATCTTTTCTTTTTCTTTTTTTCTCTTCTTTTTATATTTTATTCCATTCTATTTTTTCTACTCATGTTTTTAAGAGACATTGTAAAACTTTTCATTCTTTCTTCTTCTTCTTAAGTTTGACCCATATCATAAGCAAAGCATGAGAAATAAAAGTGAAAGAGCAAGAAGAAAATCAAGCAAACTTTCCCTGCCTCCTTAGCAGTTGGACGCTTAAAAGACCTCTGGGCTGATAATCGTAGTATTCAACCTTACAGCAAACATGCCAGGCTAGCCATGGCTGTTTTTGTTCCCTTATTGAGAAGAGTCAGAAACATTCTCGTACCTTTTCCAGGCTTTAGGAGGGCAGTCCTCTATGCTGATCTGCAGCAGCAGCTTTTTCCTCCAACAGGGACCCACTTGTGTGAGATAACATGTTGGCAAACAGATCGAATGATTATTTAGAAACAAGATTTATTCAATCACTGCTGGGCTTGGTGGTGCACGCCTGTAATGCCAACACTTGGGAGGCTGAGGCAGGAGGATTGTTGTGAGTTCAAGGCTAGCCTGGGCTACCCAGTGAGCTCAAGGCCAGCCTCAACTGCATAGCAAGACCCTGTCTCAAAAAAGAAGAAGAAAAAAAAAGGCTTAACCACTAGGAGGTCTAGAGGAGCTATCTCAACTAAGAACACCCAGTATTAGGAGGGCTCCCAGGAGAATCCCTCTAGCTGAGAACTCTCCAGCTTTTATTTAGAAAATCAGTGTTAGTGTAAAAAGCAGGGCTGGGGAAATAGCTCAGTGGCATAAGCGCCTGCCTGGAAAGCGCAACGTCATGAGTTCAATGTGCAGTACCACAAAAAAAAGCAAAAAGAAAGTGTAAAAAGCAGATGAAAAACAGTTTGGGCAAGGAGCTGTCTCAACGATACTCAGTTTTTATGGGGATAGGGGAGAACAATGATCACAGGAAACATGCCTCTCTAATCTATTCTTGTTTAACCATTCATTTCTCACATTTCTCACAGAGCCCGTGGGCTTTTGCACCACAGTCTAATCATTTACTGCTCATAGAGCCTGAGTGGGGTCTCTGAAGTAGCAGGTTTCCTGGGGAAAACTTCCTTTATAATTTCTTAAATTATACTTCCTCTGTAATGTTTATTTTTTCTTCATTAAAATCAGTATAATATTTTGCAACATACTGCATATATTTTCATAAAGTATGAATACTATATTTGCAGTTTGTTGTTAAACTCTAGTTTTAGGCTTCATATGTAGATCTTATTTTACTGTATAGAATGGTGAGGGATATGACCTTTATTTTTTAATTAATGGTAAAAAAAAAAAAAGACACTGCAAGGCCTAAGACGTTGTTCAGTAGTATAGAATGATTAAGTTGTAATTTGAGCTATGTCACAGCATAAGTTTTCACCACTGTGTCTTCATTCTAGTTTGGATCTCAGTAGGTATAAGAGCTGTCCTGGTTCAGAACTATCACACATGATTTAAGTTTACCCTCTTTAGTTTCTTGGCTTTCCTATACCAATTCCAGGCAAAATTCCTCTCCCTTTACCTACTGATGTACCTGTTGACACAGGTAGGGATCCTGCTTCTCAGTGTATGTTTTGCAGTGAATACTGGGTACTCACATCCATGTACCACTTCTGGTCTGATTTCTCCATCTCTAAAATTATGTTCAGTGTAGTCATCAAAGCCGATCAACTGCCGGACGTGGTGGTGCACTCCTGTAATCACAGTACTCGGGAGACTGAGGCAGGAGGATTGTTCTGAGTTCAAGACCAGCCTGGCCTACAAAGTGAGCTCAAGCCCACCCTGAACTGCACAGTGAGACCCTGTCTCAAGAAAAGGCAGAAAAAAAAAAAAAGCCAATCGACTTTCTGTGTTCCACAGTTCTGTCGCATGGTGGTATAAGTTAAGAATCTCATCCTTAGACTTTGCTACCCTGAACCCTTCATCATACCTTTGTAATATCCCCACAATATACACTTTTCTGTGCCTCTGTGGTACAAGATAAAAAATATCTCTCATGACTGTACCTATCTTGTGGCTTTATCCTGGTATATATTCAGGTATTGCAATTTGAACACAGTGATAGTTTTCATCTCTTATGTGGCCTAATATCACCTAAGATTTTCTCTGCCATATTTTTCCAATTTGAATGGTAGGGAGAAGAAATTTTACACACAGTATCAGATCTCATAGACTGTTAGTGCTCATGGTGTTCTCATATGTCCTCATTTTGGAAACTGTGTTGAAGATTTCTTTTGCCGAGGAATGCTAGATGTCCTTCTTATTCTATGTAATTAACCACACTGAAGTTGCAGAGCACATTGCTTCATTTATCATTTAACTCTACCCCAATTTTTAAAATGAAGGCGCTGTGAAGAGTCCTGCATACTCTAATCTTAGTACCGTAATACTTAGCCTCAGAAACAGGGATCAGAAGAACAACATGAATCAGGCCTCACCCACCACACTCCTACCTCTTAGTCTTTTGCATGGAGGTGAAGTTGGTAGGGACAGTTTGGGCTCCTTATGTTTTCCTTACTTTACGTCTCTCTGTTTACTCGCCCATAATGTGTCCCCACCATGGTCTTTTTTTGTTACTTGTTTCTTCCTTTTTAATTTTTTCATACCTCCTTTCCTTTGGACTTTCAAGAGTATCAAGATGGGCATTATAAAGTTCAGAGCAGAAATTCTAGATTTAAAAGCATAATTCCCTGAGAAAGGAGATTGACAGGATATCAGAAATGAAAAGATGTCCCCAGTTCCTGGATAGGCAGAGTCAGGATAGTGAAAATGGCCATATTTCCAAAGCTGTTATTCAGATTTAACGTAATCCCGATTAGAATGCCAGTAACAGACTTCACGTAAGTAGACAAAATGAAACCTGAATCTAATATGGAACTAGAAGAGATCCAGAATAGCAATATCAATCATGGTAAAAATGGAAAGCCAGAAAAAGAAAAGAAAAGGGCAAGGCATGGTAAATCCGAGGCTTGGACTCAGAGTTAAATTGTCTATTTTTCCTCTGCCTTGATTCTCCCAGTATTCCAGTTTAGTAAAGGCCCCAGGTCCTCTATATTTAGCAATTGACTTGTGGTATTCATTCTTTTAAAAGATTTTCAGTATACTCATACCTCAAGGAATGCCCATAGTGAGTTCCATAATAAAGCATTCTAGAAGTTTCTGTTCATTTCAGAATGTGTAACTGCCCTACATTTAAATCTTTCTGAGGCACATTCACACTATACAATTGAAATTATAGAGTGTGGTAAATACTGCATGTTACTGAAAAAAAAACTTGTGAACTGATGAAACGGAATAGAGAAAGCAGAACCTTCTCCACACACACTCATTTATTTTAACTTTGACAAGGTGGCCACATCCTTTCAGTGCAGGAATGATAGACTGTTTCAGTAATGGTGCTGGGAAAATTTGTGCTAACATTCATATATAAAGGCAAACAAACAAATGCATATGAACATTGTTACTGGTAATTTTCTATTTAAATATTTTATGGCAAATTTGTTCTCAAAAATTTTGGATGAGATTTAATGATAATAAGCGTATAAATATCCTTGGTGTGTTCAGAACTTTTCATCATTGGGCACTGTGCAGTGGATGAGAGTATATATGTGAAAAACTCCCTACCTTACTCAAAATTTTCTTCCTTATTTTTGGTCACTCTCATTCTTTGGTAGCTTTTCCTCAGTTTACCATGTGTGATTGTCCATGAATAGTGTTATAGTTTCTTTCCAAGTCATTTTCAATAAGCATTATAGAAGTTGCACAGGAAAATATTTCGGGACTTCTTCATCTTACTATTCACAAATACCGATGTCTGAATCAAGGGAAGAATACTTTGTTATCAATTCTATTGGCCATGGGGTTCAAGAATTTTCACATTTACTTATCAATAATCACGTCTATCTACAAGAATAGCACAGTGTATTCCTGGACATTGAAAAAAATCACTCATCTGTTGATTTCATTGCACTTCAAAGGAGATGAGTGTGGAGTGATCAGTTGATTCTCTCTCCTTGTATTAATTTTACTGTGTTCTTGCACACCTCAGTGTTCTTTGATTTCTCTTCCAGTTTTGGTCTTATTTTATATTCAGTGTTTCTCTCGAGTCAGATATGTTTTATATATATTTAAAGATTTGTGTTCATTGATCTTTTCTCTGTATACAAAATCTTTGTATTGTGTACACAGCAAATATTTTAGTCTTTTTTTATGTATTTCCCATTGTTTTCGTAGACTTCAATTTCTCCTAATTTTAATGGCTAATTGTTTCCTCTGAAGAACCTTTTTATGTATCGAAAGGTTATTTCACTATAAAATCCTAAGACATTCAAATTTATCTTTCTCTTTTCAATATATAATTTATGTAGATAAAATACAATAGAATACAATCTGATTTCTAAATACATACCTGTTTCTCCCTGAACATACACAAAACATATTGTGATTAATTTCAGATATGTTTAACACAAGCTGCATCATCAACCACTATTCTATTTACACGTGAGACCATAGAAGGCTGGCTTTCTACCCTGAGATCCATTTGTCATTCTGTCTACTAAATGCAGATTGTAATGTAAGGTGAAGCATGAATGTGTTTTATGTAAAGTGTGCAATCTACCACCTTGCTCATGAGGTGTTGAATGTTGTCTTCTGTTATACTTTGTGATATCTTCTTTTTAATGTGATTAATGGTATACATATCCTTCCCCTCATTAATCTCACTTAGACCATTCTAGGAATTCTTATATCTGAGTGCAGAGTGATCATTTGGTGTCACTAAGCTGTAAGATCATAGACTACGTGATCTCTGTTTCATTGTGCATAGACTTGTTCCAAGAGTACTGTTTTTCTACTGGCATTTTAATATTAATCATAAACGTTCTTTACTTTCTTTTTTATTACTACATTTTAGATACACATAATGATAATATTCATCTTGGGAATTTGTACCTGTACATGGTATATCTTGATTCTTCTTTTTCTTCAACTGTTCTACCCTCTCGTCACACCTTCTTCCCCTCTTTATTTATGAAACTGTTTCCTTTTTGTCCTTCTATTTTCTTTCTCTTGTCTCTTCTTTCCTTCATGCCACCCCCCATTGTTCCCTTACTCACTTAAATGTTTTCTTTTCTGATTCCTCAAAACAAACAAACAAACAAACAAAACCCTAGAGGATCCATTTGACCCAGCTATTCCCTTTCTTGGTCTCAACCCAAAAGAATTAAAAGCATCATACCATATAGTGGAGTACTACTCTGCCATAAAAAAGTGTAAGCTTGAGACATTACTAGCTAATTGATGGACCTTGAGATCACACTCTTAGGTGAAATAAATTGCACATACATGCATAAATATCACATGGGTTCTCTGGTGTCAGAAACCAAAAGGGTAAATATTTAATGTTCAGTTGAGTTGTTTTTTGGTTTTTGTTTTTTTTCCTAAAAAGCCAGATTCACATTTCAAAAAGCTGCCTGTATACAATACAAGAATGACTTAATTCTATGAACAATCAGATTTGAAAAGAGATATAATCTATGGTCTATCACAACCATTCATTAGATATTTTTCTGCCTCCTTTTTTGTGGAAATGGTGATTTGCAGGCTGACCCAATGAGCTCTGCTTTAGAAACAGTGTACAAATTCAATTTCAATGACCCTACCAGGCAACCAGTGCTACTGTTATGCCATTGGTACAGCAGAGAGAAGCAATCTAGCATCAGAATTGTATGTGAAACTATGTACATACACATAGGTTTGATGACAGTATTGAGTTTCTTTTCAAAGGAACAACCTCAATTCAGCTTTTACAAGAATATTTCAAGTTCTCAGGGTATGAATGTCAGCCTTCGTTCAGGAAATATATGTATGTGATTATTTAGGAGGCAATGACCCTGGAGGATGTAACTGTGAACTTCAGCAAGGAGGAGTGGGCTCTGCTGAATCCATCCCAAAAGAAGCTCTACAGAGATGTGATGTGGGAAACGATTAGGAATATAAATGCTATAGGTAAGGATGACATCATTTTGTCATATGTTCAATGAGAGAGCATTGGTTCTTGGTGAAAGGTATGGATTCATTAAAATTTCATAGAATGTGAAAACATTTTGAACAATATCTCAGTCCTGCTTACATTGTACCATGAATATAATTGCTAACCAGTAATTTTTACTATAATGATATGGTGACATTTTTCTATTTCTATGGCTATAATTCAGGAAGGACTTGGGACAACCACCAGATTGAAGAAAAACACAAAAATTGCTCAAGAAATCTAAGGTAATTTGCATTCATAAGGAAAAGTAATACTTCTCAAGTATCATTGTGTGCACTGAAATATTACAAGGAATCTTTACAAATCAGGCCATGCTCAAATTTATTTAATCTCACAAAAATTTTGCTGATATGCATACAGGTTGATTTGATATGATCTGGCAATTGAATATAATAATATTCCAATATAGGAAACTAAGTTAGTAGTGACATTATGCAACAAGAGACACTATCTCATACATTGGTATAAAATTTTTTCTGATAATCAATATCGTGAAATGTATGAAGTTGCATTCAGGTATTATATACAGGCATATATGAAAAGAATATATCTTGAACTTTGGCAGGAACACATCTTCAAGTTACCTGTCTGTGTTTAGAGATACATGAATATGAGATACACATTTTCTAAAAAATTGCTGAGAAGCAACATTCACAATCCACATGAATGCTAGTGTATTGTGTGCCTTCATGTTTTAAAATTTTTTAAATGCACCCTCATATATTATTTGTAGGAATAGAACACAGAATATTTTTATATTCAGAACAGATGTCTCAAAAAGTGAAAATAAAAGTTTGCACTTATGGTACATTATTGATATAGAGACATTAATCTTTGATACTTTGTTTCTTTACAGAAATGAAAAGGTAGCAAAATGCTTCAAATATACAACTTACAATCTACATGAAAACATATTCCTTTGGACTTCAGATACTAATGTGGACATGCAGCAAGCTGCTTTAAAGGCAGGTGGAAGTCTTCTTTGTAGGGAGCCCTTGATTGGACATTTATCATTAAATGAGCTCACCTTATCTCACCCTAGAGAGAAGCCACATGAGTATTTGGGGTATGATGACAAGCTAAGTAAATGCAGTGAACCTGGAAAAACTTACAGTGATTTTCAGTACTCTCAGAAGCACACAAAGACAAGGAATGGAGAGAAACCTTATCAATATGAGCAATATGAGAAAAACTTCTCTGAACCTAGTGAAAGAAGTCATCCTGGAGAGAAGATCATTGTTGGCCAGAAAAATGTGAAAGCGGCCAGCACCACCAGTGGTTTTCAAATCCAGAAAAGAATTCACACTGGGAAGAAATCATATGTATGTAAGCAATATGGAAAAAACTTCAGTGCTGAAAGTTATAAAATTCTAGAAAGGATTCACATAGAGGAACAACCTTATGTCTGTAAGCAATGTGGAAAAGCATTCCATACACACAGTTCCTGCCAAAGACATGAAAGAAGTCACACTGGGGTGAAACTCTATGTAGGTAAGCACAGTGGGAATTCATTCAGCAGATACACTCAATGTCAAAGGCATGAGAGGACTCACAATGGGGAGAAACCTTATGTATGTAAACAATGTGGGAAAGCTTTCACCAGACACAGTTATTGTCAAATACATGAGAGAATTCACACTGGGGAGAAACCTTATGTGTGCAAGCAATGTGGAAAAGCATTCACCATAGGGGCTAATTATAAAAGACATAAAAGAACTCACACTGGAGAGAAACCTTATGTGTGCAAGCAATGTGGAAAGGCATTCACTACAAAGAATTATTATAAATTACATGAAAACTTTCACACAGGAGAGAAAGATTATGTGTGCAAGCACTGTGGGAAGGCATTCACTACACACAATAATTGTCAAATACATGAAAGAATTCACACTGGGGAGAAACCTTATGTGTGCAAGCAATGTGGAAAGGCATTCACGACACACCAGTCTTGTCAAGTACATGAAAGAACACACACTGGGGAGAAACCTTATGTGTGCAAGCACTGCGGGAAGGCATTCGCTGCATTCCGATCTTGTCAAATACATGAAAGAACTCACACCGGGGAGAAACCTTATGTGTGCAAGCAGTGTGGGAAGGCATTTACTACACATGATCATTGTCAAACACATGAAAGAACTCACACTGGGGAGAAACCTTACGTGTGCAAGCAATGTGGGAAGGCATTCACTGCAAAATATTCTTATAACATACATGAAAGAACTCACACAGGGGAGAAACCTTATGTGTGTAAGCAATGTGGGAAGGCG
The DNA here is from genome assembly GCF_000276665.1 of Chinchilla lanigera. Lineage (NCBI taxonomy): Eukaryota > Metazoa > Chordata > Mammalia > Rodentia > Chinchillidae > Chinchilla > Chinchilla lanigera. The sequence goes on from NW_004955569.1 coordinate 1,597,459, forward strand.
TTTGCCTCACACCGATCTTGTCAAGGACATGAAAGAACACACACTGGAGAGAAACCTTACGTGTGCAAGCAATGTGCAAAGCCCTTCACTACACACCAATCTTGTCAAAGACATGAAAGAACTCACACAGACAGAGCCAGGTGCATGTGAGCCATGCACAAAAAGATTTGCTAATTAATCCTTATTTTATATACATAAATCTCATATTGAGAAGGAACCCTTTGTATATAAACAATGTGGGGGAGCATTTAATGACTACACTTTTTATCAGCTGCATGAAAGAAGTCACACTGGAGATTGAGCCTATGTTGTAAGCTTATTTTAATAATCTTGTGAAAATGATTCACAAAGAGGAGACCTTTCCATAGAAAGGAAAAAAATGTATGTCAGTATTTCTTCACGGGTTTTCCAGAAAATACACTCCCAGATGGAAATCTAAAATGTATTCTTTCTGTTTTTCCATAAATCATTTTGAAGATGCCAGGCATATTGGCACATGCCTGTAATCCCAGCACTTGGGAGGCAGAGGCAGGAGGATTGCCATGAGTTTGAGGCCAGCCTAGGCTACATAGTGAGTTCGAGGTCAGTCTAAACTGCATAGAGAGACTTTGTCCCTCAAAAAAACAAACAAAAGAAATCACTTTTAAGTAGTAGTTTTGATTTTGTTTTGTTTTTACTATGGGGGGGTAGAGGCTGCTAAAAAACTTTATTAATAGTTTTAAATTTATATTTCCCACTAGCTTTAATTGTAATTTTCTTGTATACACCTCATATTCTGTACACAAAAAGATAACTTTGAACTTGATGTTATATATGGATATGTATGCATATTTAGAGAAATGTGAACATGTATTTTTAAAAATTTGTTTATATATATACCTTATAGATGAGCAAATATTTTGTTTTTCATGTCCTAACTAAATACCTGCATTTATCCCCTCATAATTTCATCTATTTCATTTTCATGTTGAAGTCAGTACTGTGATTTACATAAAATATTGTTTTCTTAACGTTAACATTTTACTTTTCATGCTTATATTGTTATGACTTTCAATTTGATGGCAATTATACCACAATTTACACCAAAAGAAAAAACCATACTCATGTGAGTTTCTGATTGTGACACATCAGATGGACCATGCATTGTCTAATAAAGGATGTCATGAATTGTAATATTGTATCAGTCAGTGCTAACTAGAGAAACAATTTTAATGTGCAATATATAGATATAAATGAATTCACAAGATTGGCTTACAATGGCTGCCCACACTGAGATGTTGAATAGTGCAGAAGGTCTCACTGTGCACTGGATAACAAAAAAATCCAGTTCAAGGCCTGGAGCCCACTGTAGTGTCCTGTATGAGTCCGTGTCAGCAGAGCAAAGGATCTGTGCCAGAAGACTAAATGGTCTGAGCTAGCGGCTGAAGAGTCTGGCCTGGAAGCCAGGAGTTTCCTTGAATGTGACAGTGAATACTCGAGCTCCTCCACAGAAACACAAGTAAGCCTTCTATTTTTGTTTATTTTTTTTTAACATTCTTGGAACAGTCCTTCCTAGGGTAGGTCTTCCCCATCCATAATTTACTGGAAAGATTTAGTTGGGGACATAGTACTCAGCTTGACACAATCATTAACTGTCATCCACCCTTGACAAATTCACAATTACACACATTTCTGTAAACCGTAGTCTCCAGATACAAATTCATAAGTATACCTAACATGGCACTTGAGAGTCTGAGGCAGGAGGATCATTGCGAGTTTGAGGCCAGCCTAGGATACAAAGTGAGTTCAAGACGAGCCTGCTTTCCCAGCACTTGGCAGGCTGAGGCAGGAGTATCATTGTGAATTCAAGGCCAGCCTGAACTGCATAGTGAGACCCTGTCTCAAAAAGGCAAAAAACAACTAAAAACAAAAAAAACACCTAACATGTTGTAACTGTCCAGCATACAAATGGAAATGCACTAATTCCCAAGCCCAGAATAAAATTAAGTTTTCTTTGGGTGATGCTTACTCCTAACATTTCATAACTGGGACTCTAACAGTTTTGAGAAGACTTAACCAATATGGAGTCTATCAACATAGTAGACTGGAAGGATATTAGGAGAAAACTACAGTGCATATTTATAGCTGATCATGGGGTCATAGTTTTTGTTTGTTTATTTTTGGTACCGGGATTTGAACTCAGGACCTTGTGCTTGCTAGGCAGGCGCTTGTGCCACTGAGCTATATCCCTGGCCCCATAGCTTTTATTTAGAATGACGTGTTTGACATTCTCTGTGCCTTGGCAAGGAATTTCAGCAAGCACCTCAGTGAGTCTTCGTTCTTTCACTGATGTGAAGAACCTTACCTTCATTTCTGAAGGTTGTGAACCATTTGATATTCTGACTGGATTGGACTGTTACAGTTTCCCACTGACTTTAATAACAGCATGACAATACTAGAAGACACCGTAAGGAATCTCCTGTATATTCTTTCTATCCTCCAAGTATATTCCTGCACTATGGAGTAATAGTCTAATTTTCCCTTGACAGTCTGGGTCAATCACCTCTCTAAACACTGTAATTCCCCTTTTAGTTTCTTTCCTCAGGGTCCTGAGTCCAACATGACCAGAGAGAAGTCTTCAATTCCAGTGAACATGTATCACTCACTGTTCTTCCTGATACAAACCTTCCCCATTCTGGAACTAAGACATCTTTCTAAGGCAGCAGAAGAGAAGGTCATGAGAATAGGGTGTAAATTTTTGCTAACAGATGGTTATGGGTAACAGTGAGTGGTACCACTCATTTCTACCCCTTCATTCCTAGACCCAGGAGTCTTGGCAGTGGAAGATACAACCATAGAGAAGATGCTGACTGAGCCTTGAAGCATAAACAGAGCCAATTAAAGAACCCTGCCCAGCCCTCAAGCTATTGGTACCTAGCTGATGCTGCAACTGAGTCTTCAAAAGATCACTCCAAATTTCTACCAATCCAGCAGATTTCTGGATAGTGATGAACATGGTAAGACAACTGAGTTCCATGAGCCTGAGACCATCACCTCACTTCTTTGGGCATCAAATATATTCCTTGGGGTCAGAGCCTATTTCTGTGTATCTATATTGGTGGATAAGGCATTATGTGACTCCACGGATGGAAGTTTTGCTGGATGCATAAAATATAAGAAAGGCAAATCCATATACAGAAAAAACAAAACAAAACAAAACAAAAAAAAAAACTTCTTCCATGATGGAAGCAGTCTAATATAATCGAACTGCCACAAGGTCAAAGGCACATCACACTAGGGAAAGGTGCCATATTGGGGAAGCAGTATTGATTTAAACTGTTAGCATATTGAACCTACAGCAGTGGCTGTAGCCAGAGCATCCTCAGTGAGTGGGAGAGCATGTCACTGAGTATGCATAACCCCAGTTCCTGCCAACATGTCCACAATGTTCATGAGCAATGAAAGAAGGGGCAATGAAAAGAACTGGTAAGGAGAGAACTTGACTACTATCTACAGAGTGAATGAACATATCCAAATGATTGTTAAAATCCTCTTTTGATGATGTCACATTTTGGTGAGTGTTTTTATGAGATGCAAATGTATTTACATCCCTTGCCTGTATAGACAGGTTTGTCCACATCCTTCATTCCCCAGTAGTCATTGCCTAAGGGTTATTGACACTACTAATAATGATATTAAACATAAACAATTTCAAGCATCAGTGCAGAAATTAAACTAAAAATATAGACAATGAGAAAATATGGATTCAGCATGCAAACTCAGACTTCTAACTCACCAAAGGAGAACTCAGGGGACAATGAGGTGGATCAATTCAAAAGCCACCTACCTGGACTCTCTGAGGTGGTAACAGCAAAAATTAAAAGCAAATGAATGAGGTTCAAGAAAGTACTCAAATCAGAAATAATTTCCCAGATGACTTCAGAGATGATTGCCATAATAAAGGGCATGGTTAGTTAATTTTCAGAAGATACAGTTTTAAAAAAAATGAACAAGACTTTACTAAAATGATGGAAACCATGAATGTCCAACATAGGAAAAGAATGGCATCAATGAACCAGATTCAAATAGATAGCCAGGAGATTTAAAATTCTGTTGATTATATATGCAACAGAATGAACCACGGGAAAGAATATCAGATCTAGGAGACAGGATTGAGGTTAGCATTCATTAAAAGAAACACTTCCTAAAAAGAGCAAGAAATCACAAACTGTCAAGCCAACAACTGCAAAAAAGAACAATTGCAAAGAACAACATAAGATCTGCATCAATAAAGCAGCAGGATATAGGTTCCTTTTGACACAACTATATTCCTACATGGTAGCTTCTGAGTAGAATAAAAAATATACCACAGTGATATATGTCCACCCATGTTTATAGCAGCATAGTTTGTAATAGCTAAACCTAGTAAACACCTCAAATGCCCATCAACTGATGAATGGATTAAAAAAAGGTGTGGTTTTTTCCATTGAATGGAACACTGCTATGCCTAAAAGATGGATAAACTTGAGACATTTCTAGGTGAATGGACCCAAGAGGATACATAAGGATACTCTTGAGTGAAATAAATGGGACACATATGTTCAAATATCACGTGGTTTTTCTGGTGTAAGAAACTGAAAGTGAAATAAGGAAAAAAAATGTATGATAGATATTGTAAAATAGGACAAAAATAGTCAAATGAGGAAGGGAACTAGGAAGGGAGAAGGGGAGGAAGAAGGAAGGGGAGAGAAAAAAGAACACAGGCAAAATGGAAATAAAGTTTTTGTAAATAAGAAAGGAAAAAGGGTTTAAAGGAATGAGAAGAAAATTGGAAAAAATGAATCAGGATCTATCATGTATAGGTACAAATTCCATTTGATGAATGAGACCATTATGTGTAGCTGAAATATACCAGTCTAATTATTTATAGTTAATTTATAAAACACATTGTACATATCTAATGTTTTTTTACGTTTTTATACCTATATACAATGTTAAATATTTCCATGAGGGTAAAAGTATCTTTTCAAATGTTTATCATGAAGGGAAAGTGCGCTGAGCTGACAGATTCTATTCAACCAGCATCACAATAATCCCCAAACTACACACTGATACCACCACCCATCAATCTAATATCTTGGAGAATATCAATGTCAAAATCCTTAAAAAATTACATCACAACATTTCACAGGTCACTTAAAATAATATGCAACCTGACAGTTGGATACGACCAAGCCAAATCAATCAAATAATCAATCAATCAATAGAGAAAAGTTCAACCTAGTTACATCAATAAGCATGATATAGGACATGGAAAGAATGAAATAAACAACATGTGATTATCTCAATAGATAAGTATTCTCAAATAATTAAAAAACTGACATTAAAAATATCTAAAGAAATTTGTAAAGAATAGTCCATCCCAAAATAAAGAATGAATAGATAGATAGATAGATAGACAGAGTTAGAGTTAGAGATATATATGACAAGTACCCAAGTAACGTCATTTTGAATAGAGAACATTTAAATTTTGTTTCTTTAGAAATAGACAACATGGCTGAATAGAGTAGGAGCCTCATTCAGAGCTACTCAGAGAAGTTTCTACTGAAAACACAGGTACCTGGAAGAAAGAGGAGGACATACATCCTAAAACCAAAATCAATCTGAAATAACAGGCTGATAGGTGAAGCAAAACATAGATGAAGGACTTAGTAAAATGGCCAGCCAGAGGATTTAGCTCAGCGGCACAGCCCCTGACTGGTAAGCGCGAGGTCGTGAGTT
>NW_004955569.1:1603893-1605096 GCF_000276665.1 Chinchilla lanigera
TTTCATTTTGTGCACCACAGAGCGAACTGGAACCTCTAGAAATAAGATTAATAACTACAGGTGTGTGCAGGAAATGGAACAGCTAAATCCTCCCACAAGACCTGTTATTAGAGAGGCATGGGGAATTGGGGAATTAAACAGCATGGCACTGAGCGACTGTGCATCCTGGGGCTGCCCCTACCCAGGGGGCAGGAGGAACAGAAAGGCATGCCACAGCACCCACACACACACACACACCTCGCTGATAACACTGCATACTATAGCAGAGGCAGGTGGTGGTGGCCAAGGACTTTTTAAAGCAACGAGTGGGAAGATAGCACTCCTCTCTCAGGAAAGGAGTATGAATTGGGACTGAGCAACTTTGGATGGCAATGGCAGAAGCAGAGGACCACACAGCACCCCACCCCACCCTGTAACGAATGACCTGAGGGGACAGAGACTTGCCAGTGGAAGAGGAACACCGAAGGCTGAGCAAGGACTGGGGGAGCCAACAGTGCTCGGGACTGGGAACAGCTTCCTGTCTCTGTCCAAAAGCAGCACAGCATGATGCCACATGGTACTCTATATAGACGACACCCCACAACAACACTGAAATGCTTCTAGATTTAATAACACAATTCAGTTGTGTAGGTGGACAAAGTCAACACTCAAAAATCAATAGCTTTCCTATACATAAATGACAAACTGAGTGAGAAATAAGGGAAAACATACACTTTGCAATAGCAACCAAAACAGTGAAATGCTCAGGAATCAATCTAACAAAGGAAGTAAAAGATCCACAGATTGAAAATTATAGTATTCTTAAAAACGAGATCAAAGAAGATATCAGTAAATGAAAAGATATCACTTGCTTTCAGTGAAAATGGCCATACTAAAATACACTCAGCCACCTGATCTTTGACAAAGGGACAAACGTTCACTGGAAAAAAGATAGCCTCTTTAATAAATAGTGTGGCTAAAACTAGCTCTCTACATGCTGCAGCCTAAAACTAGACCCGTATCTATCACCATGCACTAAACTAAAGCCAAAATGGATCAAAGATTTAAATAATGTATTTAGTAAGTTATCCGTGTTTGAAATAGATATCAGTTTTCTGTATCATAAGCATTGAAAATGTTTGACTATTTTATACATAATCCAAACTTAGAATTTCTTAGAAGATACAAGCTTAAAGAAAGTGCTGCATTTATATATATATATAT
>NW_004955569.1:1605318-1659061 GCF_000276665.1 Chinchilla lanigera
TTTTTTTTTTTCCTGTACCGGGAATTGAACTCATGACCTTGTGCTTGCCAGTCAGGCACTGTGTCACTGAGCTATATCCCAGCCCTTTGCATTTATATTTTAGAAAAATAAAAATAATGTAACAGTACAGACCATGAATGGTAACAGTCACAAAGTAGTCAAGATGTAAAGATATAGGGGGCTGGGGATATAGTTCAAGTGCCTGCCTGGCAAGCACAAGGTCCTGAGTTTGATTCCCAGTACAAAAATAAATAAATAAATAGGGGCCTGGGATTTAGCTCAGCGGCACAGCGCCTGCCTGGCAAACGCAACGTCGTGAGTTCAATTCCCGGTACCGGAAAAAATAAATAAATAAATAAGTAAATAAAGATAAGGTTGACCACCTTTAATTTTGAGATCCCACAAAGTAACTGTGCAAAGGCAAATAACAAAAGAAAGCATCTTTTCCATGCTCATAAAATGATTGTTTGATGGTATCAATACCCTGGGTTTTTTTTTTTTAATTTTTAAACTTAATTTATAGAAAAAACCCAAAATTTCATTAAAAATTAATAGGAGAATAACAATACATTGCGAATTGTTATCGTCAAAACAGTTACTCAGAGTACAAGACATGGGCATAAAAACTTCTCCAAATGATATTAACACAAACCTTTCTTTTCAATGAACTAGTAGTAGAATTACCTTGTATATTTTTTTCCTTGTCTCTTTCTTCCTTTTCCATTTCGTGAGGTGTGATTGTCTTCAGTGGAGAGAGACTGGATCATAATTTCCTGGGTTAGAATTTATCATTTGAGCTCCATGCAAGCTGGAAGTAGTTTCTATTGCACGTCACTCTCAGCCTGCGGACCCTCGATAGAGCAGGAGCCAATCAGCGTTCAAGGCGCGGGCTGTCTGAACTACCCAATCAGGTGGGCTGAGAGAGGAGGGCTCTTCCTGTGTCATGGCGCCAAACTGCACATCCTGAATTCATTCCTGAAAGCCACCACCTGACTAGACCACCGTTTTCTGTTACTTCTACTGGCTGCAACCTGCATAGAAGGATTCTGGGAGACTCTCACAGAGAACAATGGTGACGTTGTGGGGTGGGGGCAGGGATGGAATGGAATGGGGTGAGTTCTGGAAGGAGTGGTCAGAATGAGCTATGACAATGAATAGTCTCTCCTTAGCTGCACAGTCTGAGGTCTTCGTAGTCTTTCGTGCGGCATCATCACCTGTTCCTTTTCCGTTTTGCTCAGGCAGGGGCAGTTCCGGGTCCCCAGCATCTTATCCGCCCTGTGGCACTGTCAGCCCAGTATGCTTCCTTAGGCGGCCCCAGGCACAGCTGTATCCCCATCAGTTTGAGGAGAGCTGGAGCGTTGGGGAAACCCTGGGTTCTATCCTCAGGAATGAAAAACAATGATCACTTTAATTATTTACGTGAGACTTCTACTTACCATGTTATTACTGCATGAACAGTCCGCTTGGTCTCACAACATTGACAAATGAGGTAGTGAACAAAAAGAAGGCTATCAGCGCCTGCCTGGCAAGCGCAAGGTCGTGAGTTCGGTTCCCGGTACCGGAGGAAAAAAAAAAAAAAACAAATTTAAAAAAAGAAGGCTATCAGGAGTGATTTTAATGGAAATAAGAAGAAGAAGAGCTCCCTGATTTTCAGGAAGCATCCCGAGTGAGTGGCCCTGTGGCTGCTCCGTGAATCCAGAGCAAAGCACAGTAGTGCTCAGTTGCCCAGTGACCATTTATCAAAGATATCTCTAGATTTATTTATTTATTTTTTTTTTTTTTTGGGGGGGGGTTTTTCTCCGGTACCGGGAACCGAACTCACGACCTTGCGCTTGCCAGGCAGGCGCTTTTTGCCGCTGAGCTAAATCCCCAGCCCCGATATCTCTAGATTTAAAACAACCACTTTGAACTCAGGATGACTAACCAGTTTTCTCCGAATGCACGATTTAAAGGAGACTGGGCTTTTAGAGACAAAAAACCCTGGTTATTTTGTATGTAAAGTTCCTGGAAAATCAGAAGCTTACTAGGGAGTGGTTGCGGCTCCTTTTGGTGGGGAGGTGGCTGCATTCTTTGTTAGGCACAAAGTTCACTCTTGGTCCAACATTCTAGGTAATTTTATTCTCGTTTCAATTCTTATAAAAAGGTCTAATTTCTCAACTCTGTCAGGCCCATTAATTATATATCAATAAATCAAATTATTCTTTACTTTTAGACTATTTAAATGAGGCTTTCCATAGAGTTTAGAATTCGGAGAAAGGTGAAGGGGATGTTAATGTATTACTAAGGGAGGGGAAAGTGTTTCTGCTAAGGACAACTTCCTGAAAGGGCTGCTTGTTAAACCCACAAGGTGCAGCGGCATAAGCGCTTGCCTGGCAAGCCTGAGGTCATGAGTTCGATTTCAGGTACCAAAAAAAAGAAAAAAAAAATCCACAGGGTGAAATGCATTGAACCACAGTTCAATGTTTTACAGACATTGTTTTACAAACTGAAATCACGACTGAGATGGACATTGTAAATACAAGTTTTGATCCTGATGTGGTGGTACATACCTATAATCCTTTCACTCAGGAAGCTGAGGCAGGATGATCCTCACAAGTTCAAGAACAGCTTGTGCTACATTGTAAGTTCAAACCCAGCCCGTAATGAGATTGTGTCAAAAAAAAAAAAAAAAAAAAAAAAAAAAAAGAGGACGGGAGAAAGGAGGAAAGGTGGGAGAAGGAGGGAGGAATACAAAAAAAAAAAAAAAAAGGGCTGGGTGTGGTGGTGCATGTCTTTAATCCCAACACTAGGGAGGCTGAGGCAGGAGGATTGTTCTGAGTTTGAGACCACCCTAGGCTACAAAGTGAGCTCAAGGCCAGCCTGAACTGCATAGTGAGACCCTGTCTCAAAAAAAGCAAAAAAGAAAAAAGAAAGAAAGAAATACAACAACAAGAAGAACCAAACAAACGAAGAAAGTTTTAAAGTAGGAATAAATTCACGTAGTTTAAGGTCTTCAGGCATATGTATGAATAGAAAAAAAGGTTTTTTGGGATAGACAAGAGGAAAGAGGAGTAAAAAGGAAATGGGACAGCAGGGCACTTTGGAGAGGAATGTAAGTCAGGAACTACAGTAATAAACTCTTGGCTTCAGATTTTTCATAGTGGGATAATAAATGAAGGACTGTCTGCTGGCTTGGGCTGAGATTGGGTCAGAGGTCACAGGCCTAGCATGGAGGGACCTTAGGTGTGGAAAACACTTCTTCACTGTCCACTTAGCAGCTCACCTAATCATTTTTTAAGGAAAAATGGAAATTAGGAAACTGGTCTTGTTGTAGGTTTGAAAATAGTGTAAGTATTACCTCTGAAATTGAATGGAAAGGGGTTTCTCCTGTATAAAAAATTCCAAGATGTTTTTGATGTTTGTTGTTGTATAAGGACCTAACTCAGGAAATTTCTCCTAGGTTACATTCCCTCAATTTTTTAGGTTTTTTTCTTACTTTTTTTAAATTTTTGAGACCAGGTCTTGCTAAGTTGCCCAGGCCATGGAAAACTTTTGATAATTTCTCCACCTCATTGCTTGTTGGGATTATGACAGACCTGTGCCACTTTGCTAATTTAAGATTAGGGTTCTTAAATCACCATGATTTACCAAGATTTTGGTGCTTTGTGGAAAGTAAATATCACTGAGTCACTGTGGTGCCATCCACCTGAAACATCCACCTGAGAGACAGCAGTATTAAATCACCAAGCACAGCCTGGATAACTGAGAAGACCCTGTTTCAATATTAAATAAATATTTTTGGTTGTAACTGCGCTTTAACTTGTGTAATGTTCGTAAGGCCCGGAGTTAAGTCAGTAGCAATGAAAAGAAAAAATGTTATTTAGTGCAAGTTTTACTTTTAATTTTGAATTTTACTCGTTATTCACTCTAGGTTTATATGCTACAGTATCTGCTTATGATTGGGGAGAGCAGTAATGAGTCACTGCTCTGTCAGAATCAGGACACCGCAGATGGACAACTAGTGATTTTAATGTATATTATATTCAATAAGCTCCATGAACTATTTAGCATTTAATATTAGTTTTGCTTTGTGTTATATAAATTTCCCCAAATACAGACCAAGATTTGTGTGGTGAGCAAGTTTAAAAGATCCAAAGCTTAACAATGATGTTTGCTTGATCTGGTATATTTTGTGCCTTTTCAATACGTCTTATCTTCAGTTGCCTTTGGGTGATGAAGATGTCTCTTTCCAACTCATGTAGCATCTGTAGACTCATTCTTTCAACTCTTCATGTTGTCTCGTGTAGAAAATGACATTCAGCAGATTGTTTCCTGTTTTTGCTTTTTTGTTTTTATATTTATTTTGAGATAGGGTCTCTCTATTTAGTTATGGCTAGCCTTGGACTCACTATGTAGCCCAGACAGGCCTCAAAATCAGGGGATGCTCCTGCTTCTGCCTCCCAAGTGCAGAGATTATAGGTGTGTGCAAACATGCCTCCCATATTTCCTGTTTTGAGTGCTATACTAACCAGATTCTTCAGAGCAATCAAATCAGAATAATATAATACCGCTTGGAAAGGGAAATGCTACTTTGGAGATTTTTTTCTCTGTCTTGGGGTTTTTGGGGTGTCTATGTGAGTTTTATGAAGAGATGCCCTACTCTAGCCATACTGTTTGGCTTACATCACCAAAATAAGGAAGATATAATGGAAATTTTCAATGGACCCACACAGAGCTGAATACTTTGAACAGAGAGTAGCAAGCACGGGCACAGTTGAAGAGAAAACGCTTCCATTCCTTGGTTTAATTTAATTATGAGAAGCCTTCTGTTTTAACCTTGAATCATCATCTACCTTTCTCCACTGGGTTGCTCATGAATGTAAATTCACTTCCTTTTCTGTGATCGTAATGGGCTAAAGGCAGTTAGTTGTGTCTGGCACCATCACTTCCAAAATTGTTTCTCCTTCGCAATGATTGCTATCTGTCTGGGGAAGGAGGTGACCTTGAAACTTTGTTCTGTGCTCCATAAATAAGAAGAAACTGCAGTCGCTAAGATCCCTTTAAGTGTGTCTTGGGGTTCTCCACTCTCTGATGACAGACCTTCCTTGTTGATATTGTAGAAAAGCCAACGGATGTGTGCTAGTTTTAATGCACAGTTGAGATAAAGCACAGAGCTTCACTTCAAGGCAGCTTTAAGCCTGACCTCTGTGTGTCCCTGTGGATGTCATCGTAGAGCATCAAGCTGTGAAGCCCGATCTCTTTTCACACTCATGATATCTGAAATGTAGTGTGGTAGGGAGGAAAGGAAAAGGAGCTGTGTAAGTACAGAGAGCAAGTAATTTGGGAAGAGCCATTGAACTTGAGTTTAGGGTACTGAGCTAGAGATGTGCTGCCTCCTGTGGGTTTTGTTTGCCAATTCTGAGAACCTTGTCATTTAGATTATTTGTCCACTGCACCTGTTAAATAAGTCGTTTTCAGCCATTGGTGACTGTGCACATCAGAAACCATGTGAGTGTGTCTCTCCTTTTTTGTTGAAATCATAACATACAGCATGAGCAAGGATTAAGGGCAGCTCATGGGTTGAGGCCAGGGATGTCGATCAGTATCACACAGCGCACAGGATGTGCCTTTATATAATGAAATATTGCCCCAAATAAAACTAGTGATCTCCTTGACTGTCCTGCTGCAGTTTCATTTTCCTTCCACTCTTGTGGCCTGCTCATCACCAGTGGCTTATTCCCCATGCATGTACATATTTATGCTGGCTATAAAGCCCAGAGATTGATAAGCACTCTACACGTGTTCTAACACTGACCTATACCTCAGCATCAGGTATATATTTATGTTAGTGTGACCAAAAGGGAGTGTGTTAAAGAGTTTATCCTGTGTATTACTTAATCCAGGCTTATGTGCATTGCTGTATGTACATGTTAACTCCTCCAAACATCTCCAGTGTTTGTGACCATAACATCTAATTTGCTTTTCCACAGTTATAGGAGAGCAGGCTGGGCTAGTGCTGTCACTTATATAAATACCACAATGAACATTGTCTTTCTTGCTGACCTAGAAGCAGATGTGAGAAAATGTCATGGATGTTCAGGAGCCTATTTGCTGGTTTGCAAAGTGTATATCCATCTAAAATGTTGATGGGGCTGGGGATTTAGCTCAGCGGCAAAGCGCCTGCCTGGCAAGCACAAGGTCGTGAGTTCGGTTCCCGGTACCGGAGAAAAACCAAAATAAATAAATAAATAAATAAATTAATTAATTAAATTAAATAAAATGTTGATATACACCATCCACATGACCACTGCAAGTGCGCAGTAGCTTGTATTTTTCATATTCAGCCAACCCTAGACTTTCTGTAATTTGATGATTGTCATACACTAATAGTGAAGTTCAACGGCTTCTTTTCATTTTTGTGTTTTATGTCTATTGTGTTAAACGTTTTTTCATTTCTTCTGTAAGCCTTTCTGTAAGTTGTCTGCATATGTTATATTATCATATTTGAGATGAGTAGTCTTCTCTTAATAAAATCTTCTTTCCTTTAGGTATTTCTTTGTCACTTGTAAAGAATCAGTGTAACTTCTAATACATTTTCTGTCTGCAAATTAATTTCATAAACTTCTTCTTTGCTTTGCAGAAGTTCTAACATAATTTTGTATCTTTTCAAAGTCACCTTCACATATTTTTAAAAAAATTTTTTTGAAGATTTTCTTATTCCTAGATTTTCTTATATATTTTCCATATTACATTTTCATGTCTTGTATATTTCTTCCGTTTGCCTAGAGTGTGCCTTTGAAAGTTTGTGATGGAAAATCAAATTCACTTGCCATACACTTCACATATAATTAGTTGACCTGTTCATTTTGTCGTATGAAAATTGGTTTTCTGCCATCTTTGCTGGCCATTGTATTCTGGTGTGAGGGCTGAATCGAGGGTGTTGTGCACACTAGGCAAGTACTCCATCGGTGTGCTACAATTCACAAGACTGTTTTCTAATAAGGAATAAATATCTCACAATATTTTCTCTCTACTTCATTTGTAAACTCATATGGAAAACAAGGGCTCTTCTTGTTTAGTATGAAAGACTTGGATTGAGCATCTTTGTCCTACTTAACTTAACAATATTATTTTGAATTAGGTGAGTAACATGAGCTTAGCTGTTGGAGTTTAAGGCCAGGAACTTTAAGCTGAGGCCCACATTGAAAAGCAGTGGAATGGCATGTCCTCCTACTTCTTGGACCCTGAGGTGCGGATCTTTCTTTCTACTTTTTTTTTGTACATAGAGCAGACTGTGACAAATTGCAGAAAGATGAGATAAACTGTTTCATGTACAGATGGTTTGGAGGTTTGTGCTTCCACCCAGACACGTGCTTTAATAAAGACACGTGGCCTCAAAATGACCTGTCACAGGACTCTGAGTCAGACCTTGCCTTTGATGGAATAAATGAGTACAAGGAGGGAAGGTTTTCAAAATTTGAAGTGAGGACATTATACTATAGGGAGTTTACTGTGTTAAATTCTTAGGTGACCCTGCCTCACCATTAGGAAGTGATTGAAGGTGCAGCTGCTTTTCAGCAATCATTCTGGTCCTGATGAATAACATGATTAGTACTCAGAATTCAGCTTGTGTGTGTGTGTGTGTCTGTGTGTGTGTGTGTGCGTGTGTGTGTGTGTGTGTGTGTGTGATCTTGGATGAAGAAATTTGCTTGTCTGAGGCAGTTGAAATGTTTCCTCTCCTTTCCTTTTGATACATTTTGCAGAATACTGTTGGTATGCCAGTTTTTTCATGTATTAGATAATTATATTCTTTTTTTTTTTTTTTTTTCCGGTACCAGGAATTGAACTCACGACCTTGCGCTTGCCAGGCAGGTCCTGTCCCGCTGAGCTAAATCCCCAGCCCCTGAATTTATTTTTAAGGAGCTCACCAACTCATTCTATAATGGCTTGTCTCTTGGGGATAGAAGGGATATTCATTTCAGAAAAGGATATTAGAAGGAAACAATCTGTTTATAAGAAAGGAAAGATTATAAGAAAATTGGCACTGTTGTCCATTAGAGGGCTTAGAACAAGTTAAAGAGCATCTCAGAATTTGTATTATGAATACGTATACTTTTAATCATGTTTAGGAGGTCCACAGGCCAAGTTAGGGATAATATTGCGAGTTCAAATTAGGCAGCTGTTATCTTTTATTAGTTATGGTTGTCATTGAAGTCAAACTCCTATAGTATGTTAACAGATAACAGTTATTAATTTTTATACAGAAAACTTGAGACAAAGGACAACATAACACATTATTATAATGATCAGGATGACATCATTATATTAAATTATGTGAAGAAACTTTTACCCAAATTTGTCATCTTTCAATAGAGTGTCATCTAAGAAGAATGCATGTATCCATACATGTATTTTATGTGATATTTGTTGGAACATACAGTAAGCCTACTCACCTATTGTAAAATGAATATATCTCCTACACACAGTAATAATTTAACCATAAGTCATTTTTTGAGACATCATCTCATTCTATTTATTTATTTTTGTTTTGTTCATTGAGACAAACAGTCTTACCATGTAGTTTAGACTGCTATGGAACTCACTCTGTAGCCCACGCTGGCCTCTAACTTTCAGCAATCCTCCTACCTCAGCCTCCCAAGTGCTGGGATTATAGACATGCATCACCAAACCCACTCAAGCATAAGTCTTTAAAAAAAGCATTTGTACCTTTTGTCTTGGTGTCTCATGTTACGTTAGCATACACATTTTATCTTAAATAGTGGGAAATTGTCAAATTTGCAGCGGCACTGATTAGCCCAGTGATAACCTTTTTTACAGTTCGGACATTACTGCTTTGGTCTGTTCCTTTTACCTTGTTGATTGTTTTACAATCCTTTTGATCATGTCTTTCCTAGCTGCAGTTACATTTTGGAAGCTGCAAAGATGCAGAACAAACATAGGCTTTAAGGGCTTCCATCCCTACATTTGGCAAGTTTTAATCATTTTAGCAATATTTAAAATTTTTAAGGGGTGTTAGAACCCTTTGAGAACCAGCATTGGCATTTTTATGTGCTACTTGAAGGATGCTTTGACTATCACGAGGCACTATCTAAACTCTAAATTTTTACTTTGGTTCATGCATGAGGTTATTTTGTCACCAGAAGTGGTGGGAAGTGTCTGACTCCCAGGTCACACACAGGCTAGAATTTCCTGGGTAAGGCACTGATGATAAATGAAAAGAATTTATTTGTCAGGACACAAATTGGGGGGCTGGGGATTTAGCTCAGCGGCACAGCGCCTGCCTGGCAAGCGCGAGGTCATGAGTTCAATTCCCGGTACTGGGGAAAAACACCTCCCCACCACCAAAAAAAGTGCTGATAACATTCTGGATATGGAAAGCTGTGTGTTTTTATTTTTATTTTTTATTTTTTTATTTTTTGTGTGTGTGTTTTTATTTTTAACTTAGAAGAGTTTTTCCCCACATTGTAAGATCTTTGTCCCGTGTTTATGTTTATGTTTTGAATATCAATGAAAAAACTTTTAAATTATTGTATCTAGACAATATTAGACATTGTATTTATTGTGTTTTTGTTTTTCCCTTTTTTGGTTTGGTTTGGTTTGGATTTTTAGACAATGTTTTGCTCTGAAGTTCAGATGGGCCTTGAATGCATTATGTAGACTAGGCTGGCCTTGAAATCTCAGTGATCCTCCTGCCTCTGCCTCCCAAGTGCTGTGATTATAGACATGTGCCACCACGCCAGGCCTGGACATTGTATTTATAAAACCCATTTTGTTATAATTTTAATTGGCTGACAACCTGAAAGGAAACATTTCACCAACCTTGAACACATCTTTACTTTTACCACATGATTTAAATTAGCCCAATGTTAAGTATTTAGGATAATACTGTGAGTGTCTGTTTATAAATTAAGTTGGACTTTTTGGAGGATAATGTACATCTAACAACTAAAACAGGTACAGAAACATGTATTAGCCTAAATCACATATAACCTTTATATATCATACTTTAAAGGATTCATTTGTAAGTGGCCTTTAAATCTAATTGCCTTTGTTCTGTAATGAGCCTTATTGTGGCTAAGTTTCTTTCTTACATCTGGTAATCTGAGCAGCTTCCTTGAAGATAACAATATGTAATATAACAACCACTGTTAATTCCTATCATTCTGTTTTGAAACCCTGTATCATTTTTATTATTTTTGCTTTGTTTTGTTTTTGTCTATGTTGTTGTTATTTTGGTTTTTTTCCTTCTCTTTAAAATAAAATGTAAGAAATAAAAGCACAAAGTTCTCAAAGGCAAAAATAAAGGGAAAAAATAAAATTGATATGAGCTCAAAAATTTTTAATAAAGAATCTGCAGGTACTTTAACCAGTTATTAAAGCAGATTAAGAGGCAGCGAAGCAGACAAGATAATATAAAGAACACATGAAACATTGATTGATTGATTGATTGATTGATTGATTTTGAGACAGGGTCTTGCTTTGCAGTTCAGGCTGGCCTTGAGCTCACTTTGTAGCCCAGGCTGGCCTTGAACTCACAATAATCCTCCTGCCTCAGCCTTCCGAGTGCTGGGATTACAGGGGTGCGCCACCACACCTGACGAAACAGATTTATTTAATCAGTGGACTCTCAGATGTTTTTGCCATTACTTTGAGCCTTTGGAGTTTCTTTTTGTTTTTTGTTTGTTTGTTTTTTTGGTCTTTTTGAGACCGGGTCTTGCTATGCAGTTCAGGCTGGCCTTGAGCTCACTTTGTAGCCCAGGCTGTCTCGAACTTGCAGCGATCCTCCTGCCTCAGCCTCCTGAGTGCGTGGATTACAGGAGTGTGCCACCACGTCACCTAAGCCTTTGTAACTATATTGATCAGAGTTTCTATTTTTCCATTATATTTGTCTCTCGGGGCTGGGGATTAGCTCAGTGGCACAGCGCCTGCCTGGCAAGTGCAAGGTCGTGAGTTCGATTCCCGGTACCAGAAAAAAAACCATTATATTTGTCTCAGTTTAACATAATCTATTGGCTTGACTTTTGTTGCCTTTCATAGTTTCTTTTTTTCTCTCTCTTTCTATATATATATATTTTTTGGTTTTTTTCCGGTACCGGGAATGGAACTCACGACATCACACTTGCCAGGCAGGCACTGTGCTGCTGAGCTAAATCCCCAGCCCCTCTTTTCTATATTTTCATTTTTCTTTTTTATATTTTACTGCATTCTATTCGCCTCATGTTTTTAAGAGACATTGTAAACCTTTTTTTAAGGTTTATTTTTCTTCTTAAGTTTGACCCATATTATAGGCAAAGCTGGAGAAATAAAATGGAAAAAGCAACAAGAAAATCCAACAAATGATCCCTGCTTCCTTAGCAATTGGACAGTTAAGGGGCTGAGGATTTAGCTCAGCGGCACAGCACCTACCTGGCAAGCACAAGGTCGTGAGTTCGATTCCCTGTACCGGAAAAAAAGAAACCCCAAAAAACAACAACAAAAAAGTAATTGGACAGTTAAAATACCTCTAGGATGATAAACCTAATATTCAACCTTGCAGTAAACATGCGAGGCTATGCCATGGCTGTTTTTGTTCCCCTACTGAGATGAAGAGTCAGACACATCCTTGTTCCTTTTCCAGGCCTGTGGGAGTCAGTCCTGTACGCTGATCTGCAGCAGCGGGTTTTTCCTCACATAGGGACCCACTTGTGCCATTATCAAACATGGCGGCAAAGAGAACAGATGATTACTTAGAGACAAGACTTGTTTAATCACTAGGAGGCCCAGAGGAGCTATCTCAACTAAGAGCACCCAGCATTAGGACTCCCAGGAGAATCCCTGCAGCTGAGAACTCTCCAGCTTTTATTTAGAAAATCAGTGTTAGAAACGTAGATGAAAAACAGTTTGGGCACGGAGTTGTCTCAAGGATACTCAGTTTTCATGGGAATACAGGAAGAACAATGATCATAGGAAACATGCCTGACACATCTGAACTTGTTGTTTAACCATTTCATTCACTTCTCACAGAGCCTGTGGGCTTTAGCACTACAGTGTAATCATTTACTCCTCACAGAGCCTGAGTGGGGTCTCTGAGCTAGGCAGTTTTCATAGGGAAAACTGCCTTCCTAACATTTTAAATTATACTTCCTCTATAATACTTATTTTTTCTTTATTAAAATTAATACAATATTTTGTCAATATAATGCTTATATTTTTATAAAGCATGAAAATTTTATTTGCAACTTTGTTAATCAGAGCTTTAGGCTTTCATATGTCCATCTTATTTTACTGTATCACAATGGTGAATGAGAAGAACTTTATTTTTTATTGAATAGTAAAAAGAGACACTGGAAGATCTAGGAAGTTGTTCGGTAGGATATAATTTTTAACTTGTAATTTGATCTGTGTCTCAGCATACTTTCCACCATTATGTCTTTATTCTAGTTTGCATCTCAGTGGGTATAAGAGCTGTGCTTGTTCAAAGCTATTGCACCTGATCTCAGTTTACCCACCTCAGTTTCTTGGCTTTCCCATGGCAATTCCAGGCAAAATTTCTCTCCCTTTACCTGCTGATGTACCTATTAATACAGCTAGGGGGGCTGGGGATTTAGCTTAGCGGCAAAAGAGCGTGCCTGGCATGCGCAAGGTCGTGAGTTCAGTTCCCGGTACCGGAGAAAAACCAAAAAAAAAAAAAAAAATACAGCTAGGGAACCTGTTTCTCAGTGTATGTTTTGCAGTAAAGGGTGCTCACATCCACGTACCACTTCTGGTCAGATTTCTGCATCTCTGAAACTATGCTCAGTGTGGTAACCAAAGCTGATCAACACTCTGTGGCTCCGCATGGTGTCACATAGGTGGTATAAGTTAAGAACCTCATCCTTAGCCTTTGCAACGCTTACAGAATATGCCCACCATATACACCTTCCTGTGCCTGTCTTGGGGCTTTATCCTTCGATATGTTCAGTTGTTGCAATTTGAAGACAATGGTAGTTTTCATCTCCTTTGTAGGCTAATGTAACCCAAGATTTTCTCTGCCATATTTTCCCAAATGAATTTGAATGGTAGGAAAAATACATTTTATACATCTAGTATCAGCTGTCATAGACTGTTAGTGCTCAGTATGTTCTCCTGTGTCTTTATTTTGGCTACCACCTTAAAGAAGCCTTTTGCTCAGGAACACCAAATGTCCTCATCGTATGTAATTAACCTCACTGTAGTTGTGAAGCATGCTGCCTCGCTTATCATTTAATTCTACCCTAATTTTAAAAATAATGAAGACACTATGAAGAGTCCTGCATACTCTATTTGCAGTTTCATCATACTTAGCCCCAGAAACAGGGATCAGAGAAACAACATGAATCAGGCCTCACACAGCCCTCCTACCTCGTTGTCTTCTGCATGGAGGGGAAGTTGGTAGGGACAATTTGAGTTCCATATGTTTTTCTTCCTTCACGTCTCTCTGTTCACTCTCCCATAATGTCTCCCATCATGGTCTCTTTTTTGTTTCTTGTTTCTTCCTTTTTAATTTCCTCATAACTTCTTTCCTTCAGACTTTCAAGATTGTTAAGATGGGCATGATAAAGATCAAAGCAAAGTTCTTAGCCATCCTTGCCAAAATAAAAGCCAAATCAGTACAGTTACAAATGAAAAGGCGAAATCACAATGGATTCTGCTAAAACCCAGTAGAACATTGGCAACTTCTTTGAGATCCTGTACTCTAATAAAATGGACAACTCAGAACAAATAGATGGGTTTCTAGGTACATAGCCATCAAATCTGAACCAAGAAGATATAAGTATTCTGAATAACCCAGTGTCATTCAATAAAATTAAAGAAGCAATTAAAAACTAACATTTAAAAAATTCCAGGTCGGGGCTGGGGATTTAGCTCAGCAGCAAAAGCGCCTGCCTGGCAAGCACAAGGTCGTGAGTTCGGTTCCCGGTACCGGAGGAAAAAAAAAACAAAACAACAACAACAACAACAAAAAACAAGCAAATAAAAAATTCCAGGTCCTGGGGCTGGAGATTTAGCTCAGTGGCACAGCGCCTGCTTGGCAAGCACAAGGTTGTGAGTTCAATGCCCGGTACCAGAAAAAAACAAAACCAAAACAAACAGACAAACAAATTCCAGGTCCCTATGTATTCACAACCAAATTCTGCAAGAAATTTTGAAGAAAGTTTAATACCAATACTCCACGAATGCCTTTTGATATTTAAAGAGAAGACATATTTCCAAAATCAATCCTGGAAGCAAGCATCACCCATTATTCAATATCAAAAAAAGCACCCAACCTAAAAATGAACTATAGCCCAATCTCTTTAATCAGTATAGATGTAAAAAGTCCTTAGTAAGAAGTAGCAAGCACAATGATCCTTAAGCATGATTAACTGTGGCTCACTGCAGGGATTTAGGGATGTTAAAACGTACACCAATTTATAAATAGAATTCAGCACATAAAAAGGAATGTCAAAATCACAGGATCATCTCAATTGATGTAGCAACAGAATTTGACATTCTAAATCCATTTGTGATAAAATCCTGAAGAAAATAGGAATGGAAGATCTTTGTCTCATACTGATAAATCCCACCTATGATAAACCAATGGCTAGCTTATCACTAGAGAGAAGCTGAAAACTGCTCTAAGTCAGGAAGAAGACAAAGATACTTGCTGTCACCACTCCTGTTCAATATAGTTCTTGAACCACTGTACAGAGAAGTTAAATAAGAAAAAGAAATGAAAAGGATATAGATAGGAATCAAAAAAGGTAAAGTATTATTTGCAGTTTTCCTGGTGTACTATAGAGGTGAATTCAAAACTCCATTAAAATACTCCTAGTATTAATAACCAAATTCAGTAGTAGCACAGCATAAAATAATGTTGACACTCAAAATCAGTAGTATCCCATGCACCAATGCCAAACTTACCAAGAGGTAAATTAGGGAAACTATAACTTTTAAAATAGCACCAATAAATTGAATTATATGGAAATTAATCTAAGCGGGGCTAGGGATTTAGCTCAGCAGCACAGCGCCTGCCTGGCAAGCATGAGGTCATGAGTTCAATTCCTGATACCGGAAACCGCCACCACCCCCCACAAAAAGAAATTAATCAAAGCAAGAAAGTGAAAGATCTCTAGAATTAAAACTGTAATACCAGGGGCTGGGGATTTAGCTCAGCGGCAAAAGTACCTGCCTGGCAAGCGCAAGGTCGTGAGTTCGGTTCCCGGTACCGGAGAAAAAAACCAAAAATAAAATAAAATAAAACTGTAATACCCTGAGAAAAGCAACTGAACAGGATATCAGAAAATGAAAAGTTGTACCCTGTTGCTGGATAGGATAGTAAAAATGCCCATATTTCCAAACTGTTACTCAGATTTAATGTAGATCCCAACTACAATGCCAATAGCAAGTTTCACATAACTAGGCAAAACAAGACCTAAAACTAATATGGAACTAGAAGATACCTAGAATAGCAAAATCAATTGTAGTGAAAATGGAAAGCCTGAAAAATAAAAGAAGGGGAAGGCATGGTAAATCCAAAGCTTGTATTGGAGTTACAGTATAAAGGTGTGTGGTAAATACTGCATGTTACTGAAAAAAAAAATTACTTGTGAATTGATGAAACAGAATAGAAGCAGAATCTTCTCCACACACATTTATTTTTTGACAAAGTGGCTACATCTTTTCACTGCAAGAAAGATAAGCTCTTTCAGTAATGGTGCTGGGAAAATTGGTTATGCATATGCCAAAGTTTAAACTGGGACACATATTTCTCACCACACACTAAACTAAAATATAAGTGGATCAAATATCTAAATGTTTGATTTGGGGTTTGTTTTTTTTTTTTTTTTGTCTTTTTTAAAAGACGAACTCAGTGGGAAGTTCAGGCTGGCCTTGAACTCACAACGATCCTCCTGCCTCAGCCTCCCGAGTGCTAGGATTACAGGCATGTGCCACCATGCCCGGCATTATCTTTTTTAATTTTTCCTTTTTTTTTTTTTTTTTTTTGCAAATATCTAGATATTTGAATGGAAACACAATCTGCTTAAATATGAAACTTGTAGAAAAGGCTTTCTGAACAGAGCCCTAGAGCCACATAAGTATACTTACATCCTATGAGGTGATATCTAACACTTGCGGGATGATACCTGGAAGAATAGCTGAATCGAATGAAAGTTATATTTTTATTTTTCTGAGAAACCTCCATTCAAATTTGCAAAGTGTGTTTACATTGTTTACCAGGTTACATTGCCACCAAAAATGAACCATTTCCTTTTATCTGCAGGCTTCCTTGCATTTGTTCTTGGTTGATTTCTTGATTATAGCAATTCTTTCTGGAGTGAAGTAGAATCTCAGCTTTGTTTTCATTAGCATTTCTCATATGGAGAATTCATATTTGATTTTTGTCATTTAAAAATGACTTTTTGACAACTTTGATTTATGATGACAAAAAATCTTGAGTTGCTTTACATCCATGTGTAGCATGAAGTACTCTTACCTATGACAAGCAGCAGAGTGTTGGAAAAGAGGTGTCTCACATACTGATCGCTTTGTGTGTTTGTCTTTCTGTGCATGTGACTCTGATTGCCATAAGGCTCTTAATAGAAAATGTGCGCTTTTTCACCTGCAGAGATTTTATGCAATCAGAAAATAAATACTGTCTATGAAGAATATCTGTGAGGGGCACTTTCAGCAAAAGAAACAGTTGGGTTTTTTTGCATGATCATGAATTGTGCTGTGTCCTCTTGATGGGTAAGAACCACTTAGCCCATTTGTGAAGCTGTGTTTTTCTGTGGATGACTGGCTTGTAGGCCACAAATGCAAGAGGGACGGCCCACCCTGTATGTCCTTTGCAGCAGCCAATAAGCTTGGACCCCAAATGGAATAGAAAGGGAACGTGCAGTCTCTCCATTTTTCTGTGAATGAGCTCCGGCGTCTGCCATTGCATTTGGATGTTTTTCTCCACTTACTTCAGGCTTCCAGCATCAATTTTTCATCCTTCCAATGGAGATTCATCAGCAGGGAAGGAGGTTAGGGGGAGAAGCCATGCGCCAGATGTAATCTCATAGATCATACCTTTTGTTTGTTTGTTTGTTTGTTTGTTTGTTTTCCGGTACCAGGAATCAAACTCACGACTTTGCGCTTGCCAGGCAGGCGCTGTGCCGCTGAGCTAAATCCCCAGCCCCAGATCATGCCTTTTAATCTCACTCTGACACACAGACATGAGCTTACTATAGTATTCTAGGCACCTCTCACACCAATAAATACGACAATGGAAGTTAACGATCAAGCAAAGAACATTACTTTGGAGAAATTTGTATGCCTAAGGAGAGAAACTTTCAAACTGTGAGGAGAAAAGTGGATATTATGGAAAAAAATATTGTGTTAAGTTTTTAGCTGTCCCAGTCTCATCACGGGGAAGTGACTGAGGGTGTGGCTACACTGCAGCTAGACTTTGGCCCTTCTGCGATGATTAGTTGTTAGAATTTTGGACTTCTTCATGATTTTGGATGAAGTAAGTTGCCTGTCTGAGACAGCTGAAAATGTTAATTTTATCTTTACATTAATACTGCTAACACAGTATAAAAATTTGTTCATTTATTAAATAATCATATTCCCTATTCATATGCTTTTATTTTCTTTATGGAAAATGATTAGATTGAGAAATAATGTGACAAAATCTGTAACATAAAGCTAAGTGTCTCATTCAGTTTTCTGCAGTCTGGCTGCATTAGTACTTTCCTTCCAGTCTGCAGTGTTCTGCCATGACCTGTACCCAGATTCTTTTTTGTTTTGTTTTGTTTTTTTTGTTTTTTTTTTTCCAGTACCTGGAATTGAACTCATGACCTTGTGCTTGCCAGGCAGGTGCTGTGCTGCTGAGCTAAATCCCCAGCCCCATGTACCCAGATTCTTCAGTGGATTCATTGGTTTTCTCTATGTGTCTTTGAATCTGCAAGTACAGCAGTGGACCTGTGACCCCATGGCAGTTTAATTGTTATTTATAACACTTATTCATTTTCCTTTTTTATTGGTTCATTTTATTTTTGTTGTTGCTGTTTTTTGTTTTTCTTCCAGTACCAGGAATCGAACTCACGACCTTGCGCTTGCCAGAGAGGCACTGTGCCACTGAGCTAAATCCCCAGCCCCTGTTCATTTTAGATATACATATTAGTAGCATGCATGGTAACATTGATCATAGGAAATTTGTACCTGCACGAGGTATGTCTTGCTTCTTCTTTTTTTCCATCCCCCTCCACTTTTTCACCCCTTTTCCCATTTTTATTTACAAAATCTTTGCTTTTCCGTTTTTCCTTGTATTCTTTTCTTCTTGTCCCTTCTTTCCTTGCCTCCATCTCTTCTTCATTCTTCACATCAGAATTCTTTCTTCTCAGATTCTTCAAAAATGAAAACTAGAGGTCTGGGGTATAGCTCAGCGGCACAAGCGCCTTCCTGGCAAGCGCAAGGTCCTGAGCTCGATTCCCAGTACAAAAAAAAAAAAAAAAAAAAACTAGAGGTTCCATTTGACCCAGCTATTTGCCTTCTTGTTATCTTACTGGAAGAATTAAAATGATCGTGTCATAGTGACATATGCCCACTGATATTTATAGTGGCACAGTTTGTAATTGATAAATCTTGGAAACAGCCCAAATGCCCATCAGCCAATGAATGTGTAAAGCAAATGTGGTTTTCTGATACAATGGAATATTACTCTTCAATAAAGAAGGAAAAGCCTGAGACATTTCTAGCTAAATGGATGGACCTTGAGACCATATTCTTAAGTATAGTAAATTGGGGAAACGTGTGTAAGTATCACCAGGTGTGGTGGTGGACGCCTGTAATCCTAGCACTTGGGGGGGCTGAGGCAGGAGGATCATTGTGAGTTCGAGGCCAGCCTGGGCCATATAAGTGCGTTCAAGGCCAGCCTGAACTGCATAGTGAGACCCTGTCTCAAAAAAAAAAAGACACACATAAAAAAGTGTGTAAATATTTCATAGTTTCTGTTGGTGTAAAAATTTAAAATTGTAAATAAGGATCAAAATATATAAACCTTATTTAGTGTTCAATAGTTTTTCTGTGAAATCAGATTCAAGTTACAAAATGCTGCGTATGTATGATCAAAAAAAGAATAACTTAATTGTATGAATAATCAGATTGGAAGGAATTATAAATTAAGTGCTATCAGAAACATTCATTAGATATTCTCTTCCCTTTTTTTGGTGAGGGGGTGATGATTTGCAAGTTCCCTGTATGAGCTCTGATGTTTGTTTTTGTACTGGGAATCAAACTCAAGACCCCATGCTTGCCAAGCAGGCCCTGCACCACTGAGCTAAATCCCTGGCCCTGACCTCTGATTTAAAAACAGTGCACAGGGCCCAGGATTTAGCTCAGCGGCACAGTGCTTGCCTGGTTAGTACGAGGTCATGAGTTTGATTCCCGGTACCGGAAAAAAATAAAAAATAAAAACAGTGCACAAATACAATTTCTGTGACCCTGCGGGGTAAGCAGTGCTACTATTCCGTTGTTGCTGTAGCAGTAAGTTGGAACCTAGCATCCAAATGTCTATGAAAATATGTGCATATACACAGGTTTGCTGACCAAGACATGGAGTTAATATTTGAAGGAATCAACCTCAATTTAGCTTTTCCAAGAGCCAGTCAGATATTTTAGGGTGTGAGTGTCACCCTTCTTTGAGGTAACATACATGCGATTATTCAGGAAGCAGTGACCTTGGAGGATGTCCTTGTGAACTTCACCATGGAGGAGTGGGCTGTGCTGAATCCATCCCAGAAGAAGCTCTACCAAGATGTGATGTGGGAAACATTTATGAATATGACTGCTATAGGTAAGGATGCTATTTTCTCCTGTGTACAATGAGAGAGCATTGGTTCATGCTGATTAGTACATATTCATTAAATAGAATGTGAAAACATTTTGAACAATATCAGGCCTGTTTACATTATACCATGAATCTAACTGCTATCTGCTAAATTTTATATAATGATATAGTGACTTCATGTATTTTTTGACTACAATTCAGGAAAGACCTGGGACCACCAGCAAATTGAAGAATACAAAAATTGCTCAAGAAATCTAAGGTAATTTGCATTCATAAGAAAAAGGAGTATTCCCCAAGTGTCGGTTTGTGAGCAGAAATTTTACAACCAAACAAACTACAAATATGCATACAAGTTAATTTTGTATACTCTGACAATTGAATACAGAAATATTCCATATTAGGAAACTAATTCAGGAGTGATATTATGCCACAAGAGACACTCCTCATACATTGGTATAAAAAAATTATTTCGTCCTCATCATCATGAAAATAAATAAAATTACGTTTAGGTTTGTGTATAGGCACATATGAGAAGAATAAACTTTGAAATTTCAGGGATCT
Organism: Chinchilla lanigera; assembly: GCF_000276665.1. Classification (NCBI taxonomy): domain Eukaryota; kingdom Metazoa; phylum Chordata; class Mammalia; order Rodentia; family Chinchillidae; genus Chinchilla; species Chinchilla lanigera. The sequence continues at coordinate 1,625,693 of NW_004955569.1, forward strand.
CATCTTCACGTTATCTGTTTATGTGTATATATGAATATAAGATAAATTACCTAAAAGAGTTGATAACCTGGAAGCAATATTCAAAATGCACATGAATGCTAGTGTACTAGTACATGCTTGAAAACATTCTCCAGAGAATTGCACGCATTCATGTTTTAAAATTCTTAGAAGGTACCCTCATATGTGATTGGTAAGAATATAAAATAGAACCAATTTTATAATCGATATGCAGTTGTCTCAAAAAGTAAATACAAAAGTTTGCATTTGATCCAGGCAAAATTTCCTATATATATTCTGAAAGGATTTAAAAGTATCATATCTCAGCAATACATGCATACTCATGCTCACAGAGAGTATGTATGGATATTCACAATAGCTAAGTTTTGGAAATAATTCACAATACCTAAATTCTTATAACAGCCTAGATGTACATCATTGTATGCATTGATAAAGAGAAGAAGGGACATCCTGAACATAATGATAATGGTGCCTTGTTTTAATCCCAGCACTCCAGTAAGCTGAGCCAGGAGGATGACAACGTGAAGTTCACTCTGACCAAATTAATAATCAATAAGAATTTCTTTCAATGGGGCTGGGGATTTAGCTCAGCGGTGCAGTGCCTGCCTGGCAAGTGCGAGGTCATGAGTTCGATTCCCAGTACCGGAGAAAAGCCAAAAGAAAAGAAAAACAACAACAAAAAAGAATTTCTTTCAAAATAATAAATTAAAATGCTGGAAATAGAATTTAATGCTAAGGACCTTGTTAATTCTCAGCCCTGAAAAAAAGTGCTATATATTCACCCATAAAGAGGCATAATGTAGGACCAGGCATGGTGGCCCATGTCTGTAATTCCAGCATTTGGGAAGCTGAGGCAGGAGGATCACTGTGGGTTCAAGACCAGCCTGGGCTACAAAGTGAGCTCAAGGCCAGCCTGAACTGCAGAGTGAGACCCTGTCTCAGAAAAAGACAAAAAAAAAACCAAAAAGAGGCACAATGTATTTTTGCTAAAAAAAAATAGATGGTACTACATCTTACAATGTTAAAAACTCTGACACACAAAGTGAATTATCATGTTTTTTTCTTTTATATAAAATACCAAAATGTAATTAATAAAATTAAAGCAAAGTGATAGAGAACATAAAGTTTGATTTATTGGAGATGGAAAGATGACCAGAATAATGAGAAAAGCAGAGAAAGATGGGTAAAATGTGTCCAAAATGATCAATATATTACATACATATGTATCAAGGACCTAAATAAAACTAGACATTATATATTGCAAATATGTACTATTTAAAATTCCCAAAGAATAGCATCCTTTGGAGAAATGGGTGTTTTGGATGCATATTCCAGGGCATTGAGCCAGTTCATTTTGAAGATAACTTAGCAGGCATCAAGCCAGAACTTCCTGTGGTAAATTATGGTATGGAGGCCTTTTTATTGTGATTGCTAGTTTTGTTCTTTTTTTCTTTATAGAAATGAACTAGCAAAGTGGTATCAATATAAATCTTGGAACCAACATGGAAATATTTTCCTTCGAACTCCAGATGCTAATGTGGACATGCAACAAGCTGCTTTAAAGCCAGCCAGGAGCCTTGTTTGTAGAGAGCCCCTGAACGTGCATTTATCTCCAAACATGCCCATGTTACCTTACTTGGGAGAGAAGCCACATGAGTATTTGGGATTTGATGACAAGCTGAGTAAATGTAATGAACATGGAAAAAACTGCAGTGATCTCCAGTCCTTTCAGAAGCATGCAAGGACAAAAAATGAAGAGAAACCCCATCACTATCAGCAGTATGGGAAATCCTACTGTGAACTTAGTGAAAAGTCTCTCCCTGGAGAGACCATTGTTGGTCAGAAAAGTGTGAAAGCCTCCAGCACCTGCAATGGTGTTCAAATTCACGAAAAAATTCACACTGGGAAGAAACCATTTGTATGCAAGCAATATGGGAAAACCTTCAATACTGAAAGTTGTAAAATTCATGAAAATTTTCACATGGAAAACAAACATGTTTGTAAGCAGTGTGGGAAAGGATTTGCGGATAAGTCTGAATTTCATAGACATAGACATAAACAAACCCACACTGGTGAGAAACCCTATGTTTGTAAGCAATGTGGCAAAGCATTCAGCAGACGCAGTAACTGTAAAACACATGAAAGAAGTCACAATGGGGAAAAGCCCTATGTTTGTAAGCAGTGTGGAAAAGCATTCAGTGTACACAGGACCTGTCAACGGCATGAAAGAAATCACACTGCAGAGAAACCATTTCAATGTAAGCAATGTGGGAAAGCATTCAGCACACACAGCTACTGCCAAATACATGAAAGAATTCACACTGGGGAGAAACCCTATGCATGTAAGCAATGTGGGAAAGCATTCAGCAGACAGAGTAACTGTAAAATACATGAAAGAATTCACACTGGGGAAAAACCATATGTATGTAAGCAGTGTGGAAAAGCATTCAGGATATATAGTGGCTATCGACTCCATGAAAGAATTCACACTGGGGAAAAACCCTATATATGTAGGCACTGTGGGAAATCATTCAGCCAGTACACTCGTTGTCAAAGCCATGAAAGTACTCACACTGGGGAGAAACCCTATGCATGTAAACATTGTGGGAAAGCATTCACTACACACCGTTATTGTCAAATACATGAAAGAAATCACAGTGGGGTGAAACCTTATGCATGCATGCAATGTGGGAAAGCATTCACTACACACCGTTATTGTCAAATACATGAAAGAAATCACAGTGGGGTGAAACCTTATGCATGCATGCAATGTGGGAAAGCATTCACTACAAAGGGATATTATAACATACATGAAAAAATTCACACAGGGGAGAAACCTTATGTGTGCAAGCAATGTGGGAAGGCATTTGCAACACATAAATATTGTCAAAAACATGAAAAGATTCACACTGCAGAGAAACCTTATGTGTGCAAGCAATGTGGGAAGGCATTCACTATGCTTCAGTATTGTCAAAGGCATGAAAAAACTCACACAGGCATGAAACCCTATGCACATAATCCACGCAGAAAAAAATTTTCTGATGTGTCATTTTATATACATAGATCTCACACTGGGGAGGAACCCTATGTATATAAGCAATGTTGAGAAAATATTCATTGAACAGAATTTTTATTAACTATAGGGAAAAAACCCTATATATGTAAGTCTATTTTGAAAATCCTGTGAGAATTCCTCATGAAGTGGAGACCAGTACAAATTAAAAATTTTAATGTCAGTGTGTCTTCTAAATTTTTCAGAAAATAGACTCAGGGGCTGGGGATATAGCTCAGTGCCATAAGCGCCTGCCTGACAAATGCAAGGTCCTGAGTTCAATCCCCAGTACCACAAAAAAAAGAAAATAGACTCCCAGTTGGAGATATCATACAATATATTCCTTCTGTGTTTTTTCAGTAAATCAGTTATAAATATCTGAACTATGTATCTATAGTCTTTAAAATTCATTGACATAATATTTTTGTGCACACCAATGTCTTTTAATGTAATATACAGTCTAATTAAACAAGATGAATTAAAATGTATTTCTCACTTCCAAGTAGGGTTAGTATTTATGTAGATTTTATTTATTTATTTATTTATTTTTGGTTTTTCTTCTGGTACCAGGAATCGAACTCATGACCTTTTGCTTGCCAGGCCAGCGCTGTGCTGCTGAGCTAAATCCCCAGCGCGTGTAGATTTGATTTTGTTTTGCTTTTATAATTGGGAAGTATAGACCCCTAAAAAATAAATATTATTGTTTTTAATTGATAGGATTTACCAATAGATTTGCTTTTAATTTTCCTGGTGTATATATTTCATATTGTATAAAAAATGATACTTTTTATTTGATGTTGTAGTATATTTTTGTATTCATATTTAGAAATGTGAACATGTGCTTTTGAAAAGTTCAATCATTTTTCCACTACTTATAGGTTAGCAAATCTTTTGTTTTTCATATGCTAATAAGATACCTGCATATATCCCAACATAATTTTATTATATCAAGTACATAATTTTGCCTATTTTGCTTTCATATTACTGTCATTATAATTTACATAAAATTTTGTTTTCTTACCATCAGCATTTTACTTTTCATGCTTATATTTTTATGACTTCTAATTTTGTGGTAATTCTAACACAACTACCAAAAAATAAACCATACAACTGTGATTTTCTGATTGTGACAGATCAGATGGCTCAGATGGACCATAACTCATCTGTAAAAAGATACCATGAATTGTAGTAACGCATCTGTCAATGCTTACTAAAGAAACACTTTTAATATGAGATATACAAATATGTATTTACAAGATTGCCTTACAATGGCTGCCCACACAGTCAGATGTGGAAATATAACATTCTGCAAACAATCTTCCCTAGGTTGGGTTTTCCACATACATAAATTTATTGGGCAAATTTAGTTGGGCATATAGTACTCAAGTTGACACAGCTGGTTAACTATCAGCAATTACCTCTTGACAATGTCACAACCACACATTTTCTTTAAACCATAGTCTCCAGATACAATAACGAGTTCATAAATATACCTAACATGTTATAACTACCCTGGATACAAATAGAACCACACTAATTCCCCTACCCAGAATAAAAGGAAGCTTTCTTTGGGTGATGCTTACTCCTAATATTTCATAACTGAAACAATACAACAGGTTTAAAAAGACAACCAATATTACATCTATCAATATTATATTGCATTGGTAGCATATTAGGAAAGAACTATTACCAACAACCCTCATTTCCGAAGCTGATCATGGGGTCATCGCTTGCTTTTAGAACTACCTTGTACTCCCCATTCTGTATTCTTTGGCCTTTATCAAGCACCTCAGCAGGCCTTGGTTCTTTCCCTTGTGTGGTGATGCATACCTTCATTACAGAAGGTTGTGGACCATTTGACATTCTGCCTTGATTGGATTATTATAGTTTCCCATTGATTTTAATGATCACATGGTGATACTAGGCAACTCCGTAAGGAAACTTCTGCACTCCAAGTGTATTATTTCCTTCATTGTGGAATAATAGTTTAATTTTCCCTTGACAGTCTTGGTCAATCACCCCCTAAACACTGTAACTTCCTTCTTAAATTGTTTCCTCAGAGTCATAAGGAAACCTAAATGACCAGGGAGGAAGTCTTCATGTTGAGTTAAATGGTATCTTTGTTGTGCTTCTGGGTACAAGCTTTCCTTCCTCTACAACGAAGACTTCTTTCTAAGCCAGCAGAGCATAAAGTCAGAGAATGCAAAAATTTTGCTGATAGATCACTATGGGTTATGATGAAGGGTACCACTCTTACCACCCTTTCATTCCTGGACACATGAATCCTGGCTATGGGAGATACAGAACCATAGCATGGATACTGGCTCCAAAACATATACACAACTTTTTGCAGAACTTTGCTCCAGCCCTGCAAGCTATTGCTACCTAACTGAAGCAGCAACTGTGCCTTCAAAAGATCACCTCACCTTTCTAGCAATCCAGCTGCATCTGGATGGTGAGGAACATGGCAAGACCACTGAATTCCATGAGCATGAACCCATCACCTCACTATTTGCCCATCAAATGTATTCATTGGGATCTAAGCCTATGCGGTGTGAAATTCCATGATGGTGTATAAGGCATTATATGCATCCATAAATGGGAGTTTTGGCAGAAACATTATGTTCAGCAAAGACAAATCTATCCAGGATATATATCTACTCCACTAAGGACAAAGCATATTCCCTTCATGGAATACAATTGACCAGCCACCACGTTGAAAGCAGAACACCCCAGGGAATGGTGCCATAGTGCAGAATCAATGTCGGTCTCTCCATCTGGCATATTGTGCCTTCAGCGGTGCTGTAGCCAGAGCAGCCTTGGTGAGTGGGCATCCATGTCGCTGAACATGCATAACATTCATTCCTGCCAACATGCCTACAGTTTTCATGAGCTCACTGGGCATTGAGGGGGTGGCTGAAGAAAGAAGTTGACTACTTTCTACGGAAGTGGTCAGTTTATCCAATTTATTGTTAAAATCCTCTTCCGCTGAGGTCACATTTTAGTGAATCTTTACATGGGATACAAATTTTAAATCTCTTGCCCATAAAGATAGGACTATCCACATACCTCATCCCCAAATATCTTTGTCACCAATTTTCCAGTTACGTTCCTTTACATTCCTGAACACCCAACTAGACCATTGGCTATAGCCCATTAATCAGGATACAGTTGCACATCTGGCCATTTTTCCTCCCAAACAAAATGTACTACCAGGTATACTGCCCAAAGTTGTGCCCCCTGGGAAGATTTCTCTTCACCATTGTCAATCAGGGGTGTCCTGGGAAGTGGCTGTAATACTGCATCTGTCCAATTGCAGATGGTGCTTGCTTAACACACAAAACCATTCATACATATACAGCCCTTCTACCTTTTCCAGCTGATCATATGGTACACCCCATGAGGCCATAGGTGCATGCTGGGAAACAGAAGGTGACAGAGCAGGAGTAGGAGCCATGGGCATCTAAGGTACTTCATCAAGTAACTTACTTGTACCCTCTAGATCTGCTCTGTCTTGATCACACATATACCATTCCCATTTAATGATAGACTGTTGCTGTGCATGTGTCTTGGTTAATTTTCTCTTCTAGCTGAGACAAAATACCCAATACCCAAAATTAAGGAAGGAAAGGTTTTTTTAGCTCACACTTTGTGGAGGTTTTAGTCCACAAGCTGGCTCCAAGGCAGGGTGGCGTGGCAGTAGGGCAACACTTCAAGGCAGCAGATGACAGCAAAAGCAGCAAGAGCACAGGGAGAGGAGCAAGCCTCTTTTCCCTCCTTATACTGTATATTGGCTCTCTGCCCACCCCCACACCACCTCCATGCCCTCCTCCTGCACAGGCTCAGGATGCATACAAAGTAAGGACCCTGGCTCCCTGCTGAGTCACATAGTTAACCTTCCCAAACTTCTCAAGTTGACACAATGAACAACATCCCAGAGTGGTAAGGGCATGTCCTTTTCACCCCAGGATGGAGAACTGCTGAGTCACTTAGTTAAGCTTCTAGGCTCCTCAAGTTGACACAATGTATCAATCATAACAGCATGTCAAACTTATGACTCACTGAATCAGATAATAGCTCATGATAGGCAGGTCAGGACGCATGACAAACTGGTGTCCCATGGTTAAGCATTCAGTTTCCATTGAGGCCCAATAATGGGCCAAGAGCTGTTTTTCAAAGAGAGAGCACTTGTCTGCCGATGATGCCGGATTCTTGCTCCAACTCCTAATGGTCTGTATAGCAATTACACAGGAGCGCCTCCTAGAGACTAAATAGCATCACTACCTGCCACTGCCACTAGAAATATCATTGGATCTCCTGGATCATATGACCCCCGTGGCACAACACCCTGCAAAGCAGCCTGGACCTGTTGCAGAACCTTTTCTTGTTCAGGGGCACACTCAAAAACAGCAGATTTTGGGGGCTGGGGATTTAGTTCAGCTGCACAGCTCCTGCCCGGCAAGCGCAAGATCGTGAGTTCGATTTCTGGTATCGAAAAAAAAAAACTAGCAGATTTTTGAGTTACACAGTAAATGAGTCATGGTAAAACACGTAAGTGAGGAATATGTTGCCCCCAATGTCCTAGTAGGACCATAGGCATTGTGCCTCTTTTTTGGTTGTAAGGGAAACCAGATCAACAACTCATCTTTTACCTTAGAAGGGATATTTGTACATGACCCACATGATTGTACTCCTAGAAATTTATCTGAGTTAAGGGATCACAAGTCAGTATGATTTATTTCCCCTCTTCTGGCTCTCAAATACTTGGCTTCTTGTGACTCATAGATAAGCAGCTTCAACAGGTTTGAGATTGCCCGGAAAGGAGGGAGCGCCAGAAGGGCCAGAGCATTATCTTCTGTCCTTGGAAGAAAGAACATCTGGTGTTGACACAGATATCTCCCCCTCCCCTTGCCCATAAGCAGAAAAACTCCGCATTCCTGCACACTATACATCATAGAGGCCCAATAAGTGTAAAAAAACTATGTGTATTAACCAATGCCATCTGCTTCTGTAATGACGCTTGCAAGCCCCCTCCTTTGTGGTTTTTCGGGTTAAAGAGCCAGAACTGACCTGGCTCCGGGCGCTCTGTTCCTGCGAGCTCAGTGAGCCCCATGCATGCTTGGTGAATAAAATCCCCTTGCTTTTTGCATGAGAGAACGTCTCTTGGAGTCTTCCTTCACGCGGCGAGTGTCTCAACCCTAACAATCTTTTACCTTAGAAGGGATATTTGTACATGACCCACATGATTGTACTCCTAGAAATTTATCTGAGTTAAGGGATCACAAGTCAGTATGATTTATTTCCCCTCTTCTGGCTCTCAAATACTTGGCTAACAAATCCAGAATGAATTCTACTTCCTGCTCACTTTGTCGAATCAGCATAATGTTATCAGTGTAATGGACAAGAGTGATACCTTGTTGAAGAGAAATGCAGTCAACATTCCTGCCACCTAATTTGTGACACAGGGCCAGAGAGTTAATAGAACCCTCAGATAGGACAGTGACATGTATCCCTGGCCTTGTCCACTGAAAGCACACTGTTTCAGATGAGCCATATGGATATATATGGAGAAGGAAGGCATTTACCAAATCAATAGCTGCATACCAAGACCAGGTAATGTGTTAATCTTAAACCAAAGACACCACACCTAGTGCAGGAGCTGCAATTGGACTCACAACTTGATTCAGTTTGAGATAACGTACCATGATTCTTTGAGATTCATCCATCTTCTGCACAGGCCAAATGGAAGAATTAAATGGAAAACAACACCACCTGCATTCTTCAAGGCCTTGAACAAATTCGGTTTTTTTGGGTTTCTTTTTGTTGTTTTTTGTTGTTGTTGTTTGGTACTGGGAATTGAACTCATGACCTTGCATTTGCCAGGCAGGCTCTGTGCCACAGAGCTGTATCCCCAGCCCTTCAAGGCCTTGATAATGCTAAAAATCTCTGCAACACCTCATCAAGGGGACCTGGTCTCCTCTTCATTCAAGGGTTCTGGGCCTGTAAACTGGCTCATATCTAGGAACTGGTTCCGGTAAGTGATTCCCACTTATCGCAGTTTGAAGTAAGTCTCTGTTATTTGCCCTTACTTTTTTTTAATTTTATAAATCTAGTAAAATTTTGTAGGTTTCTCATCTATTTCACTTTTGGGAACACCATGGATAATCAGCAAACCCATAGTTCTATAGGTGTCTGACCATTCTGATCACTGTTCTGCTGTCTATTTTGCTAAGTGTGAGCAGAAATTCCTGGATTACAATCTCCCATTTCAGCTCTGCCCTGGCTGCAAGAGGTTTGTTTCTCGACCCACTCTCTGCTCAGCTGCAGGCAATGGAACAAACAGCCAATCAGTGATGAAGACTCAGCTGTCTGAACTATCCAATCAGATTGGCTGAAGAAGGAGGGCTCTTCCTGTGTCATGGCGTCAAAGTGCACCCTGTGATTGCGTTGGTGGGAGAGTCCAGCGGATGAGATCATCTTCTCCCATAATTTCTACTGGCTGTAAGCCGTTATTAAAAGGATCCTGGGAGAGCATCAAGCCATCCAATGGTGATGTTATGGGACAGGAGCTGGGGTGGGATGGAATCGGGTGCATTTTTGAACGAAGTGGTCAAAACCCGCTACGGCAATCTACAGCCTTCCCGCTCAGCTCCCGACACTGAGGTCTTCCTAAGTCTTTGGTGCTGCATCATCTGTCCCTTTGCCCCTTTGCTCAGGCAATGACCATTCAACATCGCCAGCGTCCTGTCCCACTGAGACACTGCCAGCCCAGAAAGCCTTCTTGGGTGCCCCGGGCACAGCTGTAGCTCCATGAGTCTGGAAACAGCATGCGCTTTAGGCAAAACCCTGGATTCCATATATTCGGCAATGAGAAAAACAACAACACTTTATGTGAGATCTGTACTCAGTGATAGAAGAGAGTTCTTCATTTGGTCTCACACACTGAAGAATTAGGTCTCGGAAACAAAAGCAGGATGTTAGGAGAGATTTTATTGGAAATAACAGTATCTCCCAGATTTCCAGGAAGTATCACAAGTTCGTATCCATGTGGCCGCGACCACCTAGCTGAATTTTTTAGTGACCACCTACCAGAATTGTTTAATGACCGCCTATTACAGATGGGTCTGTGCACTTCAATCACTTTCAACTCAGGCTTTCTCATTTCCTTGGCACACAGAGTATTCATGAAATGAACTTAGAAAAAATGGTAATTTTGTATTTTAAATTCCTGGAAACTGAGTAGCTTAGTAGGACTTGCTGCAACGCATCTTTTTTTTTTTTTAATTTTTATTTTTTTGTCTTTTTTGAGGCAGGGCCTCGCTATGCAGTTGAGGCTGGCCTTGAGCTCACTTTGTAGCCCAGGCTGGTCTCGAACTCATGATGATCGTCCTGCCTCAACCTCCCAAGTGTGCACCTCATTTTAATAGGGAGATGGCTGCGTTCCTTGTGCAGAAAGTTCACTCTTGGTCCAAAATCCTAGGAAATTTTTTTCTGTTCTCTCCCTCTTTGTCTCTCTGTCTCTGTCTCGCTGTCTCTGTCTCTGTCTCTTTCTCTTTGGTTTTCTGAGACGAGGTCACACTGTGTAGTAGCTCAAACTGGCCTTGAACTCACTATGAAGCACATGCTGGCCTCGAACTTGAGGTGATCCTCCTGCTTCAGCCTGGGATTACATGTGTGCTGTACCATACCCAGCTTTTTTTTTTATTTTTTTTGAGACAGGGTCTCACTATGCAGTTCAGACTGGCCTTGAGCTCACTTTGTAGCCCAGGCTGGTCTCAAACTTGCAATGATCCTCCTGCCTCAGCCTCCCAAGTGCTGGGATTACAGGCATTCCCCCAGCCAGCTTCTCATTTTAATTGTTATTGAAATGGCTAATTACTACCTGAGGCCATTTCCCTGCTAGATCCTTATTTATATGGTAACTAATTAAAATATTCTTTACAGTAACACTACTTAAGTGAGGCTTTCCATAGAATTTAGAATGCTGAGAAAGCTGGAGGGGATGTTAATGTTTTAGCAAGGGAGGGGAAGTGTTCCTGCTAAGGACAACTTCATGAAGGGTCTGATGGCTAAACCCATGCTGAGAAATGCATTGAACTGGGACATCTACAGGGACATATTCATGTGATATTAGTATGAGTGGAAAGGGAAAGAGGTGTTGTTTTTTAAATAATTGTTGTAGTCCATGGAGTGTTTCTAGATATTTTCTTAAAAACTGGAACACTGATTGAGATGGACTTTGTATAAAACAATGACTGAAGTAGGGGATTGTTCTTTTTTTATTGTATGGGAACTGAACTCAGGAATTTTGCCCTGAGCTACTTTCCCCCAATTTTTTGTTTTTATTTCTTAATTTTAGAGCCCAGGTCTTACTAAGTTGCCCAGGTTTGGGACAAATTTTGATACTATTTCTACCTCCTTGGTGGTTGGAAACACAGACATGTGCCACCTTGCTAGTTTAAGATTGGGATTTTTAAAAATCCCAGGATTTACAAAGATTTCAGTTCTTGGGTAAAGATCACTGAGGCATAGTGGTGCACACCCTTAATGCCGGAATGCCAGCCACTTGGAAGACTTGGACAGGTATATTAAATCACCAAGCCCAGCCTGGATAACTAAGCAAGATCCTTTTTCAATATGAAATAAATATGGTAGGGTGTACATCTACTCTAAACTAACTAGTCTAATGCGCATGAGGCCATGATTTAACTCTCTAGAAATGAAAAGGTTTTTAGTACAAATCTTATATTTAATTTTAAAATTTATTTATTTTTCACAATAGTGGTACATGGCACAATGCAATGCAATACTTCATGAAGGCAGATAACAGTAATGAGTCATTGCTCTTTCAGAAACAGGACGCCAAGGGTGAGCAACCAGTGATTTACAGTGTACTACATCCAGTAAAATATATGCTATATTTAGTGTTCTATTATAAATTTGGATTTGTGTTCCATAAATGTTCCCAAATAGAGACCAAGGCATGTGTGTTGAGCAGGTTTAAAGGATCCAAGGCTTAGCAATGATGTTTGCTCAGTCAGGTATATTTTGAGCCTTTTCAATATATTTCAATATATTTTATCTTCAATTTGCTTTAGGTAGATCAAGGCATTTTCCCTTTGAATGTCAAGTAGCATCTGTAGACTCATTCCTCCAAATCTGCATAGAGTCCTCTGTGGAACATGACGGGCACCAAACTGTTTTCTGTTTGGAGTGCTGTGTTAACCTGTTTCTCCTTAGCAACTGCAACAGGAGAACAGTATACTGTTTGAAAAAGAATGTAGTACTTGTTTGCTTGCTTGATTTTTAAAATTATTATTATAAAGAATGCCCCACCGGGCGTGGTGGCACATGCCTGTAATCCCAGCACTCAGGAGGCTGAAGCAGGAGGATCGTTGTGAGTTCGAGGCCAGCCTGGGCTACAAAGTGAGCTCAAGGCCAGTCTGAAATGCATAGCGAGATCCTGTCTCAAAAAAAGACAAAAAACAAAAACAAAAACAAAAACAACCAAATAAAAGAAGTGCCCCATTCTGGTAATACTATTTGGCTGAAGTTTTCCTTGTGTTTAGTGAATATTTACTATCTTTCTTTTCCTTGCATTTAATATATTTCACTCATATTCTTCCTCTCATTACCCTCCCTTACACCATCCTTGAATTTCTTTTTTTTTTTCCAGTGAGATTAGAAATGAAATATGTTGGTGTTTTGAAGTTTTTCAATATTTGGATTTCACTTTAAAGTATAATTGACATGTTGGCAGAGAGACATGAAGTGAAATCACGTATGTAAAATTTGTTTCTCTTTTAAAACTGAGTATATAGAATTCTATCTGAAGTGAATACCCACTCAGATCAGGAACAGAGGCTGCATTTTCATACGTGAGTGATAGATCCTAGCTTGGGTTTGCGGTCTTTGTCCTCTGTAACCTTTTGTCTTTTTTGGTACTGGGAATAGAACTCAGGACCTTGTGCTTGCCAGGCAAGCGCTCGTGCCACTGAGCTATATCCCTGGCCCTTGTCCTGTGAAAAATGGAGCTAGATCCCTGGCCCTTGTCCTGTGAAAAATGGAGCTAGATCCCTGGCCCTTGTCCTGTGAAAAATGGAGCTAGTTCCTGAAGAACTCATGCAAAGTACTGGTGAAACTTAGCTCTACACCAGACATCTCTGGAATTGTCCCATGAGATCCGAATGCCATTGAAGCACTTCTGGTAAATCCACCAGGTGGGTGAACCCAGGCCACATTGGGCATTAGTTATCAGAGTCCCCTGCAGTAAGCCCCAATCTTGTGCCAGGTCTTACGGCACATAGCAGAGAGAGAAAGAGAGAGAGAGAGAGAGAAGAAAGAAAAGAAGGAGAAAGAATTCTTCATAGGGGAACAAAAGGCCCATCCTTGAATTTCTTATATCTGAATGCAAGGTGATCATTTGGTGCCACTGTGCCATAAGATAATATTCCACCCTTCCCATATTTTCATTGTCCATAGACTTGCTCCAAAAAGTTTTGTTTCTATTAGCATTTCAATTATTCATAAATCTTACTTAATGTTTAGTTAAATTTCTTATGAAACCAAATTCATGTTTCTTTTTTTTTTTTTTGGCCAAATTCATGTTTCAGTGCTGCCTAATGACAAAGAAAGATGGACTCAATGCTATAAAAAAAAACAGAGTTGAAAAGTGATACAAGATATGGTCTATCAGAACCATTCATTAGATATTTGTCTGCCTCAGTGTTTTGTGTATGGTGGTTTGCAGGCTCCCTGCATGAGCTTTGCTTTAGAAACAGTGCACAAGTACAATGGAGGTGACCCTGCAGGACAAGCAGTGCTACTATTCTGCTTTGCTTTATCAGTGTATGACAGTCTACCATGAAAATTACTGTGAAAATACTGACCTATAAATAGGCTTGTTGACCAAGACATATAATTAATATTTGAAGGAATCATCCACAATTTAGCGTTTTATGAAAAGAGTTGTGATATCTCAGGATGTGAGTCTGAACCTTCAGGAAATATGTCGTTATTTAGGAGACAGTGACCTTTGAGGATGTAGCTGTGAACTTCACTGCAGCAGAGTGGGCTTTGCTGAATCCATCCCAAAAAAAGCTCTATAGAGATGTGATGTGGGAAACACTTATGAATGTGACTGCTGTAGGTAAGGATGACATTTTCTATCTTATACGAACATGGAACATTGGCTCTTCCTCTCTGATGTAATTTAATTTAATAGTATGTTACTATATTTTCAAGAATATCTCAGGCATGGTTATATTACATCATGAACCTAACTAGAATCGATTAATATTTACATAATGCTATTGTAACTTTTTGTATTTCTGTGTCTACAATTCAGGAAGAACCAGGGATAACCAGCAAATTGTAGAAGAATACAAAAACTGCTTGAGAAATCTAAGGTAATTTTACTCCCAAGAAAAATAATGTTCCTCAAGAGTCAGTTTGTGAGCAGAAATGTTACAAACAAGGAAACTAAAGAAATGAAACCATTTTCAAACTTACTTGGTCTCACAAAAATTTCCAACCATGCGTACACATTTATATTCCACAATCTGATAGTGTAGTACAGAAACATTCCACTATAAGAAACTGAGATAAGCCAGGTGTGGTGGTACATACCTGTAATCCCAGCACTCAGGAAGCTGAGGCAGGAGGATTGCTGTGAGTTCGAGACCAGCCTGGGCTACAAAGTGAGCTGAAGCCCAGCCTGAACTGCATAGCAAGACTCTGTCACAAAAAGACAGAAAAAAAAAAAAAAAAGAAAAGAAACTGAGATAATAGTGACATTATGGAACAAATGACACTATCTGCTATATAAGAAAAATAATAAAAAGTTATTTCATGATCATCATCTAAATGTATGAAATTGCAATTCAGTATTGTGCATAGACGTGAAAAGAGTAAATAACATAATCAATATACAGCTGTCTCAAAAAGGAAAACATAAGTTTCCATTTGATCCAGTTGTACCTTCCTGGCTATATTCTGTAATGAGTTAAAATTATCAAATTTTGGTGACATATGCATGCATATTGGTGTTGCAAGGAGGGCATGCATTGGTATTCACAATATCTAAGCTCTGAGAAACAACTCACAATAGCAGAGCTCTGGGAAGAGCCTAGGTGGCCATCCCTGGATGCCTGGACGAAGAAAATGTGGGATAGGCTTAGCAAGGTGATACATTCTTCTATTCCCCAACACTATGGGAAGATGAGTCAGCAAGATGACAACCTGAAGTTCAGCCTGACCTAAGTAACAGTCCATAAGAATCTCTCTCAAAATAAGAAATAATAAAACTGGGTAGGGAATTCTGCCTAAGACCTGTATTTACTTCTAACCTATGGGGGGAAAATGCTACATATTCAGCCATAAAAAAGAATGATTTCTTTTGTCAAAAAAATAAATGGGACTCCATCCCATAATGTTAAGTGAAATATGTCAGACACAGAAAGTGAAATACCATGTTTTTTCTTACATAGGAAATGAAAAATAGGGGCTGGGGATTTAGCCCAGCGGCAAAAGCGCCTGCCTGGCAAGCGCAAGGTTGTGAGTTCGGTTCCCGGTACCGGAGAAAAACCAAAAAAAACAAAAACAAAAAAAACAAACAAAGAAATGAAAAATAGGGGCTGGGGATTTAGCTCAGTGGCACAGCGCCTGCCTGGCAAGCGCAAGGTCATGAGTTCGATTCACTGTACCGGAAAAAAAACAAAAACAAAACAAACAAACAAATAAACAAAAAAGAAATGAAAAGTATATTTAGGGAATAAAATAAAGTAGAAATGATAAGAAACAGCCTGACTTTTGCAGATGGGAAAAGTGATCATTTTATGGAGAAAATTAGGGAGTGATGGGGGAAGTGATGACAAAATGATAGATATGGTGTACACATATGTAGCCATCCCCTAAAGTAAAATTTGATATCATGTATTGGAATCCTATACCAATTTGAAATTCTCATGAAAATCACCCTATTGAAAATGGGTCTTTTGAAGGCATCCTCCAGGGCATTAAGTCAATTCATCATTAAAACGTCTTAGTAGGCATCAAACCAGACCTTGTCCTGGTATGTGAACAAGGTGGAAAAAGATTTGCCAGTATTTCCATACTTTGCACCCATAGGAGAACCCACACTGGGGAGAAACTGTATGTGTGTAAGCAGTGTGGGAAAGCATTCAGCAGAAAAAGTAACTGTCAGCTGGGTGTGGTGGTGTAATCCCAGCACTTGGGAAGCTGAGGCAGGAGGATCGTTGCAAGTTCGAGACCAGCCTGGGCCACAAAGTGAGCTCAAGGTCAGCCTGAACTGCATAGCGAGACCCTGTCTCAAAAAAGACCAAAAAAAAAAAAAAAAGAAAAGAAAAAGAAAAAGTAACTGTCACAGTCATGAAAGAACAGACACTGGGGAGAAACACTATGTATGTAAGCAATGTGGAAAAGCATTCACCAGTTATTAATATGGATACCTTTCTCATTGTGATTTATAATTTTGTTCATTTTGTTTACAGAAGTGATGCAGACAGATATTTGAGATTTGCAGAGAAGCTATATCAATGTAATGAACATGGACAAACCTGCAGTAAATTCCAGTACTTTCAGATGCATAAGATGAGAAAGACTGGAGAGAAACTCGATCAATATGGGCAGTGTGGGGAGGCCAACTCTGATCTTAGTGAAATAACTCACCCTGGTAAGAAAACTTTAGTAGGTAAGAAAAGTGTGAAAGGCTCCAGTACACCAAGTGGTGTTCAAATCCGTGAAAGAAATCACAGTGTGAGGAATCCATATGTATGTAAACAGTGTGGGAAAACTTTTATTTCTTCGTACCATATTCGAGTCCATGAAAGAAGGCATGCTGGAGAGATACCCTCTGTAACTAAAGCATGTGTGAAAGGATTAGCTCGTAGTAATTCCTTTCACAAACAGAAAATAATTCACACTGGGGAGAAACCCTACATATGTAAGCAATGTGGGAAATCTTTCAGTAAAAAGAGTAGGTTTCAAATACATGAAAGAACTCACACTGGGGAGAAACCCTATGTATGTAAGCAATGTGGAAAGAGATTTGCCAATGTCTCCATACTCTGTGCCCATAGAAGAACCCACAGTGGGGAGAAACCATATGTGTGTAAGCAATGTGGGAAAGCATTCAGCAGAAAAAGTAACTGTTACAGTCATGAAAGAACACACACTGGGGAGAAACACTATGTATGTAAGCAGTGTGGAAAGGCATTCACCAGACATAGTCACTGTCAAAGTCATGAAAGAACACACACTGGGGAGAAACCATATGTGTGTCAGCAGTGTGGGAAAGCTTTCACTAGACAATATAGTTGTCAGATACATGAAAGAAGTCACACTGGGGAGAAACCTTACGTGTGCAAGCAATGTGGGAAAGCATTCAGTACAAGCACTGACTATAAATATCATGAAAGAACACACACTGGGTTGAAACCCTATGTGTGTAAGCAATGTGGAAAGGCATTCAGCAGACACAGAAACTGTCAAAATCATGAAAGAACTCACACTGGGAAGAAACCCTACGTATGTAAGCAGTGTGGGAAGGCATTCACTACATACCATTACTGTCAAACACATGAAAGAAACCACAGTGGAGAGAA
Source organism: Chinchilla lanigera (assembly GCF_000276665.1). Classification (NCBI taxonomy): domain Eukaryota; kingdom Metazoa; phylum Chordata; class Mammalia; order Rodentia; family Chinchillidae; genus Chinchilla; species Chinchilla lanigera. The sequence continues at coordinate 1,643,387 of NW_004955569.1, forward strand.
ACCTCATGTGTGTAAGAAATGTGGGAAATCATTCAATACCAAGAGTTCTCGTGAAATACATGATAGAACTCACACTGGAGTAAAACCTTATCCTTGCAAGCAATGTGGGAAAGCATTCAGAACACAGAGCCAGTATAAAGTGCATGAAAGAACTCACACTGGGGAGAAACCCTATGCATGTAAGCAGTGTGGGAAAGCCTTCGGTAGACAGTATCATTGTCAAAAACATGAGAAAATTCACACTGGGAAGAAACCTTATGTGGGCAAGGAATGTGGGAAAGCATTTAATACAAAAAGGTGTTATAAAACATGATAGAACTCACACTTGGGGAAAACCCTATTTATGTTAGCAACATGGGAAATGTTTGAGCCAGCAGAGTAATTGTCACATCCATGAAGAAATTCACAGTTGGAAATAACCCTATGAGCAACATGGGAAATCATTCAGTATACAAAAATGCAGTCAAATTCAGGAATTATTACATTCTAGGGAGAAATATGTATGTATGCAGTGTGGAAAAAGATTTGCTGTAGGTTCTCATTTTATAAATAAGGGAACACACACCGTGGAAGAACTCTGTGTAAAAAAATTGGAAAAAATTCAGCTGACAGAGACTGTGACCCTTAGAACTATGTCACACAGCCGTCAAAACATAAAGTAAGCAATGTGCAAAACACTTGGTATACATGGGTATTTTGAAATATGTGAAAATATCCACAGGGAAGAGAAACCTTACATATGAAAGACTATTTAGAGGGGCTGGGGATTTAACTCAGTGGCACAGCGCCTGCCTGGCAAGCACGAGGTCGTGAGTTCAATTCCTGGTACCGGAAAAAAACAAAAACAAACAAAAAAAGAAAAACTATTTAGAAAACCCTTTTGAAAGCATGCCTGTAAAGGAGACTATAGAAAAATATAAAAATTTTGATGTCAATATTTGTTAATATATTTTCCAAAAACATACTCCCAGATGGACATACCCTAAAGGGTTTTCACTGTGTCTTTGCCACTGAACCCCTAGAAAATATCTGATCTATGTATCTGTTACTATTAATAAATCACACTTCTTTCAGAAAGTTCAAGTATGCTGAAGCTATTTTTTGCCACATTTTCTTTGATCCACCAATGCCCAGCGCTCTTAGATGACACCCATTTTTTCTTATAACTTGTTTCCCACTCAGATCAGTGACTCACATGTAAATTTCTCTAGAAGGATTCATTCAGACACAGCCAGAAGTGTGCTTTACCAGGTATCATGGCATGCTGATGATACGGTAAAGATTCACAAAAGCAAATCTATTTTGAAAGATTTAACATTTTTATTGGTTCACATTTGCAGAATATACTGTGAATGGTCTTCTTTGGAAGGCAGTTGATGTATATGACACATCTGAATTCTTTGTAATTTCCCTTCCCATCCCCTCTCTAGCTTTTCCAGTGATTTCTTGCTCCTCTATTACTGAAAGATCCATCATTGAAATATTCCTATTTCCTATTACATATTTACTTTTTTTTTATCAAAGCAAAAGATAAACAGCATGCCTTCTACAGCAAGTCAATCATGTTTAAATAGTGAGTGAGTATGCAAGTGTGTCAACATTTCACCACACTTCCCTGGGTTCTATAGAAAATCTACAGAATATGGTTCCCAGAAAGAGAATGCCTAGTGATAAGAATGATGTCATATTATGACCACAGAATACGGAGCCACCAGTGTGTAGGACAATCATGCAATGACCACTAGTGTAAGAACTAAATGCATGAGAACTAAAGGATTCCATGTACCTACCAAAAATTTTCATGCAGGGCCACCTGAATTGTAGTGCACAGTTTTGGCCAGTGTCTCTTCAGTATTTGGGGTGTAGCACCAACTAAACCATAATAGTCCCTCTTTATCCATATGCTCAAATTCTGCCATTTCAGCAGGGTCAAATGATATTAAATTAAAATTCTAGAAGTGAACACTGACAAAGTTTAAATCATGTGCCATTCTCAGTTGCAGGATTAAATCTAATGCCACTTGGATCAATTATTTATGTTTATTTCTCTTTTTTTTGTCTTTTTGAGATAGGGTCTCGCTATGCAGTTCAGGCTGGCCTTGAGCTCACTTTGTAGCCCAGGCTGGCCTCGAACTTGCAATGATTCTCCTGCCTCAGCCTCCTGAGTGCTGGGATTACAGGCATGCGCCACCATGCCCGGCTATTTATATTTATTTCATCACCAATTTTCTTTTCATTTTTTTTTGTTGTTGTTCTTTTTGAGACAGACAGACTTGCTATGCAGTTCAGGCTGGTCTTGAGCTCACTCTGTAGCCCAGGCTGGTCTTGTACTTGCAATGATCCTCCTGCCTCAGCCTCCCCAGTGCTGGGATTATAGGCATATGCCACCATGCCTGGCTTCATCACCAGTTTTCATGTGATGTCATCACATGACCAGGTTAAGTAAAATGAAGGATGAGATACACAGAGAAGGATAACACAATCACATGACATTGATAACACTATCTTTATTATAACTTTCATAAAGTTATCTTTATTATAACTTTCATAATAATTGTGACTACCCATATGTTACATAATATTTTCATAAGTACATATGTGTATGAAATGCTATATGCATATGTGTGTTTGTATTGCTCTCAATATTGGAAAAACACATGGAATTTTATCCTGCTCAGATAAGAAAACACTATTTTTTAGTTTTAATTAAGAGGTACACAACTCATACCTGTCTGACTAGTCAGAATAACAAGAACAAAAAACAGAAAGGCAGAAGTTATGTGACAAGAGACACATGACTGAACAACTAGTTAAAAGAAAAATAGCATGTACATTGCCCAAGACCAACCACTCTTCCACCCCTCTGTCTTCATAAGAGCCTTAACTTACTATCTTTGCCACAATACTATCTGTGTAAAATATGCAGTGTTTCTCAGCCTCAGAAACATTAAACCTGAAGCAGGTATACATTATTGAAAGGAAAATGTATTTTTAGAATGTTTGGGATTTACTGTGTAAGACTGAAAACGGGTCAGGGGTAGTGGAGGTGAGGTGTGGGAGACCACTACAGAGTGGCTCTGAGCTGGATTTAATATTGACTAATTGGCTTTCCATGTTGACTGGTGAGTTGTTCAAAGCTGAGGCACCTTGTCTGAAACGGGCGGTGGATTCACAGTAAATGAACCTCTATGAGTCACTGGTCACTGCTGAGGCCTGTATTGGCCTGTGAAGCTGTGATGCCTCAAAGGATGAGATAAGCCCACAGGTGAGGATGTCTGGCTCCAACCCCAATTAACTTAAAGGAGACTGTAGCTGCAGGAATCTCCTGCAGTGAATGCCTTCCTGGAGATAATATAGTTCTCCTAAGTTAACATAATGTATTACTTGGAGATGTCCTTAAAGGGATTCCCAAGTCGTGCCCAGATTCCTGCATTTTCTTCAATATCCCCTCCCTTGTTTGTTTGTTTGTATTTTTGAGACAGGGTCTTGCTACACAGTTCAGACTGGCCTTGAGCTCACTTTGTAGCGTAGGCTGGTCTGAACTCACAACGATCCTCCTGCCTCAGCCTCCCGAGTGCTGGGATTACAGGTGTGCGCCACCATGCCCAGCTCACTCTTTCTGTTTGTTTTTGTGGGTACTGGGAATAGAACTGAGGACCTCACGCACTGCACTGATGAGCTATATCCCTGGCACCACATTCTGCACTCTTGACTGTTATTTTATTTTAATTTTTAAATTTTTTTTTTTTGGTACCGGAAATCAAGCTCATGACCTCAGGCTTGACAGGTAAGTGCTTATGCTGCTGAGCTATATCCGCAGCCCTCTTGATTGTTATGTAGAATATTAATGCCAAAAAACAGCAGGGGCTGGGGATTTAGCTCAGCGGCAAAAGCGCTTGCCTGGCAAGCGCAAGGTCGTGAGTTCGGTTCCCGGTACCGGAGAAAAACCAAAAAAAAAAAAAAAAAAAAAAAAAAAAAAAAAAAAAAAAAAAAAAAACAAAAACAAAAAACAGCAATATATGTATGTGGTTACTAATTATATTTCTTTGTTTTCATTTTTTATTATTTACTGATTTTTACTAAAGTGGTAAGAGCCAGGCGAGATGGTACATTCATGTGATCTCAGAACTCTGGGGAGCTGAAGCAAGAGGATTTCAAGTTTACACTTTGAGCCCAGCCTGGCAACTTAGCAACATACTGAAAAATTTAAAAAATAAAAAATGGGCTAGGGAGATAGCTCAATATAAATGCCCTGGATTCAACTTACAATCATGAAAAGGTAAAATAGGCCTGGTTGCCTGATAACGGAATGAAACCAGCTGCCTCAACCCACACTGAGTTTGCCTGACCTGCTCTCAGCAGCTCTCCTCTGAGTTCAGGAGTTGTTGCCACAGGATAAAGTCTGAAATCACCTGAGTACAATTGTGGCCCTATCTGCAAGATGAAGAAACAGGAAACATCCACCAAGCACAGTTAAAAAGCAGATAGCGGAACTGGAAAGACAAGACCAAGCTCAGTCTAAGTGTAATAATCCCCAGGTGGACCATTTCAGCAGCCAGGTGTAACTCAGGGATAGGATCTGTCTCTTTGCTCACCAGCCCAGATGAGGGATCACTTCGTCCATCAGATCTCAGAGGTTGGGTCTTTGATCACCAGCTATTGTGAGAGGCAGAAAGGCAGCGTGGGCTGTGCGCTGGAGAGCAGCACAGGAAGATCACAGCAGTTCATAATGTGGAGTCTTCCTTTTTTTTTTTTTGAATTTTTTTTTTTTTTTTTTTTTTTTTTTTTTGCTGCCGTAGTTCTTACCCAGTGTCATCTTCTGAGAAAGGGCCCAAGAGGTAGTGTCTCCCTTGCTGAATGCCTTCCTCAGACTGCAGGAATCAAATAGACTCTGAAACATCTTGGAAGAAGCGTAAGTGTGGGGCCGGGTGTGCTAAGATGAACTAGATTGGATCTGCAGAATCTAGGTCCTCTGCAGGAAATTTGTGAAGTCTCTGACCTGTTCCCTGTAAAGCTTTACCCTTGAGGCCGGGAGTGGTGGCGCACGCCTGTAATCCCAGCACTGGGGAAGCTGAGGCAGCAGGATCGTGGTGAGTTCCAGACCAGCCTGGGCTACAAAGTGAGCTCAAGTCCAGCCTGAACTGCATAGTGAGACCCTGTCTCAAAAGGACAAAAGAAAAAGTTTTACCCTTGGTCCCTTCAGGTTTGTGCCATGGGACCTGACTGGCAATGGGAACCACAGTGTCCTGCCTCGTTCCTGCTTCACCTTCAGCCTCATGCAAAATGGCATCTACTCTGCAATTCTCCTGCAGCCCTGCGTTTGTTTTTTTTTTTTTTTTTTTTTTTTGAGACAGGGTCTCGCTGCGTAGTTCAGACTGGCCTTGAGCTCACTTTGTAGCCCAGGCTGGTCTCAAACTCTCAACAATCCTCCTGCCTCAGCCTCCCGAGTGCTGGGATTACAGGCGTGCGCCACCATGCCCGGCCTATTTTGTCTTTTTTGAGACAGAATTTTGCAATGCAGTTCGGGCTGGCCTTGAGTTTACTTTGTAGCTCAAGCTGATCTCAAATTTAAGGATCCTCCTGCTTCCGCCTCCGGATACTGGGATTACAGACGTGCGCCACCACGCCCGCCTAAAACTTGATTAAAACATACCGTTGGAAACACAGCTCAGCGGGCTGAAGACGCAATAGGAGGCAATCAGAAATTAAGGCGTGGGCTGAGCGCACTACCCAATCAGGAGGGCCGAGGGAGGAGGGCACTTCCTGTGTCCTGGTGCGGAAGGTCCGGCCGCGAGCGCGTTGCTGAGAGCTGCTAGCGGACCAGACCACGTTTTTTCTGTGATTTCTACTTACTGCGGGCTGTATTCAAAGGATCCCGGGAGACTCAAGCCACGCAATGGTGACGCTATGGGCCGGGAGGTGGGGATAAGATTGTGTGAATTGTGGAAGGAGGTGGCCAGAACCAGCTATGGCGATCTTCAGCCGCCCTGCTTACCTGCAGATCCTGAGTCCTTCCTAAGTCTTTGTTCTTGCGTTATCATCTGTTGCTAATTTCGTTTTGCTCAGTCAGGGACAGTTCTGGGTCCCCATCATACTGTCCCCACTGTGATATTGCAAGCCCAGACGGCCTCTTGGGTGACCCCAGCCACAGCTGTATCTCCCAACAGTCTGAGCAGAGCAGTGGTTTTGGGTCAATCCTGGGTTCCATCCTCAGCGATGAAAAAATTATTACGTGAATTATTTACAGGAGACCACTCCTCGAGTGATGTTACTGCATAAACAGAACTCATAATCTCTCAAGTTTTTTCTTTTTGGTTTTTTGGTTTTTCTCCGGTACCGGGAACCGAACTCACGACCTTATGCTTGCCAGGCAGGCGCTTTGCCGCTGAGCTAAATCCCCAGCCCCAATCTCTCAAGTTTTAAGAATGAGGTCTAGAACCAAAAGGGATGTTAGGAGAGATTTTGTTGGAAATAAGAATAGCTCCCAGAATTCCAGGAAGTGCCCCAAATGGGTAGCCTTGTGGCGCTCAATACAAAGTAAATTATAAACAAGTGGAACACAACAGCAGTTGCTTATTTGTTTAGTCACTACCTGTTACACAACATTCTGTGAAGTTTATTTATTTATTTCAGAGACAGGGTCTCGCTGTGCAGTTCAGGCTGGCTTTGAACTCACTTTGTAACTCAGGCTGGCCTCGAACTTGCAACAATCCTCCTGCTTAAGCCTCCTGAGTGCTGCGATTACGGGAGTGCGCCACCACGCCCGGCCACCAACGTCTTTTTTTTGAGACAGGATCTAGCTATGCAGTTCTGACTGACCTTCAACTCTCTGTGTAGTCTAGACTGGCCTTGAATTCTTGGCAATCCTATTGTTTCAGCCTCTGAATTGGTGGGAGTCCATCCCAGCCAAAACAACCACATTGAACTCAGGCTCTCTAAGCCATTTTATCAGCGTGCAGGGTTTAAAGGAAACAGATTTTAGGGGAAAGTTCAGTATTTTATATTTTAAATACCTAGAATTCAGGAGCTTACTAGGGAGTGTCTGCGACTCTTAGTGGGCATTCCTCATACGGCACAAAGTTCAGTCTAGGTTCCACGTCCTGGGTCATTACCTGTTCTCATTGGGATTCTTGTGAAAACCGCTACTTTCACACCACTACCTCAGGCCCTTTCCCTAGCTAGGTGCCTTATTTGTAAGCTAACCAAATAAACTGTTCTTCACAGTTGAACTATTGAAGTGAGACTTTCCATAGATTTTTGAATTCTGAGAAACATGCAGGTGTTGCTAATGTATTGACGAGGGAGGGGAAAGTTTCCCTGCTAAGAACACTTCCTTGAAAGGAAGCCTCTTTTTTTTTTTTTTTTTTTGGTTTTTCTTCGGTACCGGGAACCGAACTCACGACCTTGCGCTTGCCAGGCAGGCGCTTTTGCCGCTGAGCTCTATCCCCAGCCAAGGTAACAGTTGTTTTTATCTGAATGTTCTTTCAGTATAAATTTCTAAGGCATTGAAATGTATCTTTCCCATATTACCTGTGTAGACAGAATAGATGTGTGAACAATCCAGGTTTCCAGGCACATACCTGGTTTTCCCTGAATATAAATGAAATTTCTTCCATGGATATATACAACTCCAGGTGCATCCAAAATCAGTATTCTATTTATTTGTGTGGCTTTGGTTTTTTTTTTTTCTGGTACTGGGAATCGAACTCACGACCTTGCACTTGCTGGGCAGATGCTGTGCCACTGAGCTAAATCCCCAGCCCCTTTTATTTACTTGTGGGTCCATTGAAAGCTGTCTTACCTCCCTGAGATCCACTGGTCATGCTCTCTACTAATCATATCCTGACATGAAAGGTGAATGTGAGTGTCTTTCACAGATATGTACAGTGTCACATTGCTGGCACGATACTGAATTTTTTTTATGTAAAAAAGGTAAAACAAAAAATCATAACAAAATCATAGGTGAATAACAATAGTTAGGGGGCTGGGGATTTAGCTTAGTGGCACAGTGCCTGCTTGGCAAGCACAAGGTGGTGAGTTCAATTCCCAGTACTGGAAAAAAAAAAAAAAACAAACAAACAACCAAACCAATAGTACATTGCATGTTGTTATCTTCAAAGTAGTTGCTCAAGCTATAAGATATGGGGATAAATATTTCTCAAATGAATATTAGTATAAACCTTCCTTTTTCATGAACTAAGAGACACTAATAGTGTAACTGACTTGCATTTTTCCCTTTTCTCCATTGTCCTTTCCCCTTTCACCATCCTGGTTCCTTTCAGCTTTTGAACAATTTGTTCTAATTTCCCATCATCTGCTGCACGCTTCAGAACTCATTTCCTCTTTAAGTTACTCACACCAGGAAGACAATACAATGTTTAGAATTGCAACTGATTTATTTCAGTTATGAGTATGGTCTCAAGTTGCACGCGTTTACATGTGAAAGTCTCAAGTTTATCCTTCTTTATGGCTAAGTAGCACTTCATTGTATAAAAATATCACAACTTTTTTTATGCATTCCTTAGTTAATGGGCATTGTCAGTGTTTCCAATATTTAGCTATTAAAAATTGTGCTACAATAAACATGGGTGCACATATATTGCTGTGGTATGATGTTTTTAATTCGTCTGGGAAGATAGCCAGAAGGGGAATACCTGGGTAGAATAGGGCCTCTAATCCTAGTTTCTGAGGGATTTCCACAGTGGTTGTATCAATCTACACTCCCTCCAGCAGTGGAAAAGAGTTCCTTTTTGCCCATGGGACCATCAGCATTTGCTATTGGTTAATTTTTTTTTTTTTTTTTTGGTTTTTCTCCTGTACTGGGAACTGAACTCACGACCTTGCGCTTGCCAGGCAGGCGCTTTGCCGCTGAGCTAAATCCCCAGCCCCTTGCTATTGGTTGATTTCTTGATGGCAGCCTTCCTTTTGGGGGGTGAGATGAAATCTGTGTTGTTTTAATCTGCATTTCTCCAATGACCAATGATGTTGAACATTTTTTAATGTATTTATTTGCCTTTTGTATTTGTTTATCTGAGAAGCCTATATTCATCTCAGATGCTCATTTTTTGATTGGGTCTTTGAATTTGGGGGTCTGATTTTTTTCAGTTCTTTTTATGTTCTAGATAGAAGTCCTTTATCTGAGGGACAGTTAGCTAAAAATTTTTTCCCCTGCTCTGGGTTGTCTTGTCACTCTATTGGTGATTTCTTTTGATGTACAAATGCTTTTTAATAGGATGAGATCTGAGTCGTTCATTCTTTCAAGTTGTTCATGGTCTGCCTGCCCCTATGTCTTCAATATTTTTACCTACTTTCTCTTCCAGTAGATTTAGTGTTTTTGGTTTAATATTTAGATCTTTGATCTATTTGGACTCTGTTTAGTGTATGGTGATATACATAGGTCTTAATTTTGTCTTGATCAAGCAGAGAGCCAGTTTTTCCAGTATTATTCATTAAACTGGCTTTTTTCCAATGAACATATTTGGCCCCTTTGTCAAAAATAAGGTGGCTGAGTGTGCTTGTAGTTATGTCTACATCTTATAATCTGTTCCAATGGTTATCAAGTCTGTTTTTTTCCCCCAATATAGTGCTTTCTTTTTTTCTTTTTATCTTTTTTTAAAGCACTGTAGCTTTGTAGTATAATTTGAAATCAGGGATTGTGATGCCTCCTGTCCTGCTTTTTTGCCCAGGATTGCCTTTGCTATTGTAGGGCTCTTCTGGTTCCAAATGAATTTTAGGAATGTTTTCTTTAGTTCTGTGAAGGGTGCTAATGGTATTTTGATCGGAATTGCATTGAATCTGTATAATAATTTTGAGAGTACTGCCATTTTAACTATATTGGTTCTTTCTACCCCTAACAAGGGATAGCTATACATTTTTTTGTATTCTCTTTGATCTCCTTTTTAAAGTACTGTAAATTTCAAAATATAGATCCTGGACTGAGATATAGCTCAGTGGCATAAGCGCCTGCCTGGCAAGCGCAAGGTCCTGAGTTCGATTCATGGTACCAAAAAACAAAACAAAATATAGATCCTTTATGTCCTGTTTTAGATATATTCCTAAGTATTTCATTTTTTGCATGCTTTTATATAGCATGTGGGTTCCCAAATATTTCTCTCAGTGAGCTTGTTGTTTGTACACAGCAAAGTCTTTTTTTTTTTTGGTCTTTTTCCAGTACCAGGAATTGAACTCACAACCTCGCGCTTGCCAGGCAGGCGCTGTGCCGCTGAGCTAAATCCCCAGCCCCCACAGCGAAGTCTTTTGGTGGAATTTTTGGGATCTATGTAGAATGTCATGTCATGTTGAATAATGTTAATTTAACTTCTTTCTTTCCTATCCTTATTCATTTTATTTCTCTCTGTTGTCTAATTGCTCTGGCTAGTGTTTCCAGAACTGTATGTAAATAGGGGTGGTGATGGTGGACATACTTGTTTTGTTCCCGATTTTATAGTGAAAGCTTTTTCTTTTTAAAACCATTTAGTATGATGTTAGCTGTTGGTTTATAGAAGATGGCTTTTAATAGATTGAGATTAAAACGATTGATTCCAATTTTCTGTAGAGTTTTTATAATGAACGAGTGTTGGACTTTGTCCAAAGCTTTTTCTGCATCAATTGAGACGATCTTGTGATTTTTTTTCTTTGGCTCTGTTGGCAGTATCTTATTGTGGATTTTAGCATCTATGTTCATTACGGAGATTGGTCTGTAGTTCTCTGTTTTGATTGGGATTTCCTCTGGTTTTGGTTTTTGTTTTGTTTTTGTTTTTTTTGGTTTTTTTCTCCGGTACCGGAAACCGAACTCACGACCTTGTGCTTGCCAGGCAGGCGCTTTGCCGCTGAGCTAAATCCCCAGCCCTTCCTCTGGTTTTGGGATCAGGGTAATACTTGCCTCCAGGAATGAGCTAGGGAGTATTGTTTCCCTTTCAATTTCATTTAAGAGTTAGAAGAGTATTGGTATTAAATCTTGTCTAAATTTCTTGTAGAATTCGACAGTGAATTCATCAGGACTTGGGCTTTTCTTTGTTGGCATTTTTTTATTTTAAAGAGATAATGATAATAAAAAAGAACAACAGCAAAATACCAACAACATAAACAAAAACAAAACAAAGCAAAAACAGTAAGAATGATACAGGGTTTCAGAACAAAATGATAGGAATTAACATTGGTTGTTATATTACACATTTTTATCTTCAAAGTTGCTCAGATTAATAGATGAAAGAATGCAAGATTGATTAAACCATTAAAGAGAATAAAAAATAAAAAGAAAACAAAAAATCATTATAAATGATACAGAGTTTCACTAAACAAGAGGATATGAATTCAACAATGGTTGTTATATCGCATATTGTTGTGTTCATATTAGTTGTTCTGATTATTGGATATAAGTATGGAAAATTGGTAATAATAAATAAATAAAGCATTAATGCTTCCTTTCAATAAATCATTAGACGTCAGTACAGTTATCATAGCTATCTTTCTATATTTTCTTCCGCTTCGTTATTTCTTTTTCTTATTTCCCTCATCTCAGTTGTTCCTTTTTTGAGCAGTTGCTATCCCTTTCATAACATGTATTATATGCTTTTGGTTTCATTTACTCTTTCATGTTTTACACTAGGGAGACAACATGATGTTTACACATGTAGGTCTGATTTATTTCACTTATGTGTATGGTCTCTAGTTGCATCCATTTACCTATAAAAGCCTCGAGTTTATCTTTTTTAATAGCTGACTAATACTCCATTGTATAAAAATACCACATCTTTTTTATCCGTTGCTTGGCTGATGGGCATTTAGGTTGTTTCCAAGATTTAGGTATGACAAATCGTGCTGCTATAAACATGGGTGCACATATATTGCTGTGGCATGATGGTTTTAATTTTTCTGAGGAAATACCCAGAAGGGGAATAGCTGGGTTAAGTGGACTTTTAATCTTAGTGTGTTGTGCCCCCCCCCCCAGTAGCGGGAATCGAACTCCCGGCCTCATGCTTGCCAGGCAGGCACTGTGCCACTGAGCTAAATCCCCAGCCCCCTTTTAATCCTAGTTTTGGGAGGAATCTCCACACTGATTTCCACTGTGGTTTCACCAGTCTACACTCCCACCAGCAGTGGAGAAGGATTCCTTTTTCCTCACAGCCTCTCTAGCGTTTGTTATTGGTTGGTTTCCTAATGCTAGCCGTTCTTTCTGGGGTAAGATGGAATCTGAGTGTTGTTTTAATTTGCATTTCTCGAATGACCAGTGATGTTGAACATTATTTCATATATTTATTCTCCATTAGTATCTCTTCATCTGAGAAGTGTGTATTCATCTCAGATGCCCATTTTTGGATTTGGGCTTTGAATTGGGGGAGCCTGATTGTTTAAATTCTTTATATGTTCTAGATAGAAGTCTTTTGTCTGAGAGGCAGTTGGCTAAAATGTTTTCCCAATTTGTGGGTTTTCTTTTTACTCTGTTGGTGATTCCTTTTGCTGTGCAAAAACTTTTCAATAAGATGAGGTCCCAGTTGTTGATTCTTCAAAGTATTTCCCATGCAGTTTGGGTTTTGTTCATGAACTCTCTGCCTACTCGTATGTCTTTGAGATTTTTACCTGCTTTCTCTTCCATTAGATTTAGTGTGTCTGTTTTAATATTTAGATCTTTGATCCATTTTGACTTTAGTGCATGTTGATAGACATGTATATAGAAGGATAGCTTGGATAACTGTACTACTGATGTCTCGTAGTTTATTGAAAGGAACAATTGATGCTTAAAATTTTTTTTTACGGGGTTGGGGATTTAGCTCAAGGGCACAGCGCCTACCCAGAAAGCGCAAGGTCGGGAGTTCAATTCCTGGTACCGGGAAAAAAAAATTTTATATTTTGACCAATTTTGCATGCTTATATCTGGTAATCTGAGCAACTGATGTGAAGACAGCAATATGCAGTATAACAGCCATTGGTGAATTCCTACCATTATGTCTAGTGAAACTCTGTATTGTCTCTAATGTTTTTTTAAACTATTATTTTCTTATTCTCTTTAATGGTTTAATCAATCTTCCATTCTTACATCTGGTAATCTGAGCAACTTTGTTGAAGATAACACCATGTAATATAACAACCACTGTTAATTCCTATCATTTGGTTTGAAACCCCGTATCATCTTTAATGTGCTTGCTTTGTTTTGTTTGTATTTTGCCATTCTTTTTTTTTACTATTCTCTTTAAAATAAAAAAAATATATAGTATGTAGCTTGTCTTAAGTAGTAGGACTATTTGCTATTCTTTCACCTCTTTTTCAGAAATTGTTTTCTTTTATGTGTAGTGTCTTTGTTTACACAATAATATATTCCTCTTGATGGAAATATACCAATTTATTTGAATGAAAATCAGTAGACTGACAGACACTGTGTGAAAATCCTAGTGAAATACATATTGCCTCATTCCCCAAAGCAGCCCCTACCCAGGCCAATTTGTCTTAGCATGGCCTGGCCTCATAATGTTTTCTGTTATCAAAGGATTGGTTCTTAAATAGGACATTTACCCAGGCACTTTCTTACTAAAATTCAGGACCACCTTCAGCAGAGCACACAGTCCTTTAAGAATCCCAGGGCAACTCTCAAAAGCCAGCAATAAAACCCTTAAATGCAAGTATTAGTTATGAGAGGCAAGATTGATATCATAGGAGAGAGACAAGTCCAGGAGCTAACCACTGATAAAGGTGCCAGCTGGCTGAACTAACCGATCAGGTAGGCCAAGAGCAGAGGGCTCTTCCCGGGTCCTGGAGCTGAAGTGCTCAGTGTGAGTTCACTGCTGAGCGCCCGAAGCTGACTATACATTTTTTTGTTGCTTCTTACTTAGGTCAGCAAGGGGTCCTGGGAGACCCTCAAGCCACACAATGGTAACTTTATGGGATGGAAAGTGGGAGTGGGTTGAATTGTGTGAGTTCTGGAATGAAGTGGCCAGCTAGGGCAGTCTGCCACCTCCCTGCTTGTTAGCTCTGGGCTCTGAGGTCTTCCTAAGACTTTGGTCATAAGTTATCATCTGTCTCAATTTTCCCTTTGTTCAGACAGGGACAGTTTTAGATCCCCTGCATGCTGTCCACACTGTGACACAGTAAGCCCAGAATGCCTTTCTGAGCAGCGTCAGGCACATCTGTATCTCCTCCAGTTTGAGGATGCAGTGGTTGGGGCAAACCTGGCTTCCATCCACAAAATGAAAAAAAGTTATCATTTGCATGACGCATGTGAGACCTTTACTCACAATGATGGTACTGCCTAAACAGAACTAATCTGACAACGTGGAACAGTGAGATCCAGAACCAAATGAAGAAATGAGAATCACTCCTTGATTGTCATCCAAAGTGGGTAGCCAGGCCACCTGTGACACATGGCTCTGTGTATTTAAAATAACCCCCCTTTCTTTCTGGGGGATACAAAGTTTATCTGGGTAGCCTAATGTGGTCTCAGACTCCTGGCCATCCTCCTCCTTCAGCCTCCAGTGTGCTGGGAGTACAGTCGTGAGACACCACAGCCAGCCAAAGCAACCACTTTGAACCCAGGCTCTCTAACTGATCATCTCAGCATGCAGGGTCCAAGTTTTAGAGAAAAACTAGCTATTTCTACTTTAAATTTCTAGAAAGTCAGGAGCTTAGTAAGTAGTTAGCAGCTACAACTTTAGTGGAAAGGATTCTGCATTTTTGTAGGGGAGAAAGGTCACTCACTAGTGGTTCAAAGTCCTAACTCATTGTCTATTTGCATTTTAATTCTTTTAATAACCACTAATTTACCAACTCTACTTCAGGCACCTAGCTATTGAAGTGACCTGAAGTAGAGTTGGGAAATTAGTGGTTATTTCTGGCTTTTTATTTTTACTTGAATCATGTCTATTCCCAGGAGTAGCACAATATATTTCATAGACATTGGAAAGAAATCACTTGTCATGGATTTTGGGAAACTCCATGATAAAGGAAAAGAGTGTGGATTGGAGCAGCTGATTCTCAATTCTTGAATAAATCTACTTATTTTGTTCTTCCGCTTTTCAGTTTTCTTTGGTGATGTTCAGAAATGAGATTTGTTTTCTATTCATTGATTCTCTTGAGTCAGATATGTTGTTGTTAGTTTTTAGATTTATGTTCATTGATCTTAACTGTACACAAAATGTTTGTATTGTGTACCCTGCAGATGTTTTCTGTTTAACTCCCGTTTTCCTTAGATTGTGATGTGTAGTTGATTTTTTTTTTTTTTGAGGAAACACTGTTTTTACTTGCATGTCTTTCACTATAAATTCTAAAGTCATTTCAGTTTATCTTTTCCATTTCAATAGTTAATCTTTGTACATAAGCTAGAAGAGTATGCAGTCCCAATTTCTAAGTGCATACCTCTTTTGTCCTGAATGTAAGTGAAAAATTTTGTCCTTTCATCCAGAGATGTATACTGTTAGCTAAATCATAAGTCAGTGTTCTATTTACATGTGGATCCATTGACAGTTATCTTTCTTTACTGACACCCTTTGTCATTCTCTATTAATGACTGATGTGAAAGTTGGAATATATATAACTTTTATGTATATTATGCAAGGTGTCACATTGCTCACAAGGTATTGAATGTTCGTAGTCTTTACTTTACAGCTCCAATTTTTTAGCAAATGAAAGGTGTGATTTGTGAGTGAATCAGTTTTATTTTTATTATTATAATATCCCTATGCTAAT
>NW_004955569.1:1659161-1672196 GCF_000276665.1 Chinchilla lanigera
TTTTTTTTTTTGTCTTTTTGAGACAGAGTTTCACTATGCAGTTCAGGCTGGACTTGAAAACAGTTTTTAGCCCAGGCTGTAGTTGAACACACAGTGATCCTCCTGCCTCAGCCTATGGCTGCTAAGACTATAGGCAAGCACCACTTCGTCAAGCTTGAATCAGTATTATTTTAAATGTTCATTTTTGTTGAGTTTGAGTAAGTGTCTCACTTTGTAATCTTTTTTGAGACAGGGTCTCGCTATGTAGTTCAGGCTGGTCTTGAGCTCACTTTGTAGCCCAGGTTGGTTTCAAACTTGCAGCGATCCTCCTGCCTCAGCCTACCGAGTGCTGGGATTACAGGCGTGCGCTGCCACGCCCAGTTCACTTTGTAATCTTGACTGTCCTTACTACACAGCCCAGGTTGGATATTGAACTTATACCAACTGTGAAATTCATAACAATCATGCTACATAATTCTCCCAAGTTTCGGGAGAGCAAGCATATACCATCTCATTGGGCTGAAGTTTTACTTTTGTATTTACTGACTAGTTGCTTGTAGTATCTTGATTTTCATTGCATTTCCTATATTTTATGTCCTTTCCTACATTATCCTCCCTTACACCATACCAATATTTTTAATACTCAAGTGCAAGGAGATAATTCGGTTTCCAAAAGCTGTAAGTTTATATGCTGCTATTCCCCTACATTCATTGTCAATAGACAGGTTCTATAAACCTGTTTTTGTTAACTTTTTAATTATTCATATATCTTATTTAATATTCAATGAAATATTTTTCTAAAACAAAAGGTTTAAGACTCAGTGTGACCTAAGCACAATGGAAGGTGGACACATTGTTGTCAATAAACAGATGTGAAAAGAGATAATTTATGGTGCATCAGAACCTTTCCTTAGATGTTTCCTTAGATGTTGCTCTGCTTCTTACTTTTGTCAGTGATTTCCGTGCTCCCTCTATGAGATCTGCTCTAAAGACAGCGCACAAGTGCAGTATAGACCCCAACGGGAAAAGCAATGAAAAAAGCTGTGGTTGTTTTGGCAATATTTTACAGTCTAGCGTCAGATTTACTGTGTGAAAATATGTGCATATAAATGGGTTTGATGACTAGGTAAACAGTTCTCATTTCAAAGAATAATCCTCAGTTGAGTTTTTTATGAGAGGAGCTGAGATGTATCAGTTTGTGTCTGAAGTTGAGGAAATGTGTCATTATTTAGGAGAAAGTGACCTTTGCGGATGTAGCGGTGAACTTCAGCTCGGCAGAGTGGGCTTTGCTGACTCCATCCCACAAGAAACTCTACGGAAGTGTGATGTGGGAAACACTTATGAATATGACTGCTATAGGTAAGCATGATATCTTTTTCTTACTTATTGAATCATGGAGCATTAATTATTGCTCAGTGACATAGCTTAATAAATTTGAATGTTATAAAATGTTGAAGTATATCTCAAGCCATGTTACATTATACCATAATTATTACTGGAATCTATGAATTTTGATATAATATTATAGTGATTTTTCTAGTATGTCTACCATACAGGAAGAACATGGGATAACCAGAAAATTGAAGAAGAGGACAGAGATCGCTCAGGAAAACTAAGGTAATTTTCACTTACAAGAAAAAGGGAGTATTCTTAAAAGTCAGTGTGTGAGCAGCAATGTTACAGTAAATGAAACTGAAGATAGCAGACCATGGCCCAATTGATTGATTTAACCACACAAAACTATGCAGAGGTGCATTCAGGTTGATGTTGTGTTACATGTCAGTCCACAGAAAAATATCGGAATATAGGAAACCGGTAGTAATTATACCATGCCATAAATAACACATTGTCCTATATCAGTCTAAAATATTCCTTCATGATCAACGTTGTGGAAATATAAGAGATTGGATTTAAGTATTATACTTAGGCATATATGAAATGGATAAACTTTGAATTTTGTTTTTGTTTTTTTTTTGGTCTTTCTGAAACAGGGTCTTGCTGTGCAGTTCAGGATGGCCTTGAGCTCATTTTGTAGCTCAGGCTGGTCTTGAACTCGCAAAGATCCTCCTGCCACAGCCTCCCAAGTGTTAGGATTGTAGGCTGTGTGCTGCGACACACAGCAAATTTTGAATTTAGACAGAAACACATCTTCAAAATACCCATTTGTGGATACAAGTGAATATGAGATATTTGTGATCTAGAAAATGCCTCACATGGAAGCAGTATTCATAATGCAGTTTAATGCTAGTTCTATCATAAGAAGTACTTGGAAGTCATCCCCCAGAATATTGAGCTGTTCATGTTTAAAAGTCTTGAAAGTCAGCCTCATATATTGTTTGTGGGAATGTAAACTAAAACCATAATGATAATCAATATACAGAGGTGTCATAAATCAATAAAAATATTTACATATGATACAGGTATAAGTCTGTGGGTATTTTTTTTTCTTTCCACTTTTTGAGCTAGGGTTCACACTGCAGTTCATGTTGGCCTTGAATTTAATCTATACCTCAAGCTGGCTTTGAACTCATAGCGAGCCATATGCCTCAGCCTTGTGAGTGTTGAAATTAGTGTGCCACTCTGCTTGGTGATTCTCTCGGTATATTCTGTTTTGTTTTGTCTTGTTTTTTGAGACAGGGTCTCGCTATGCAGTTCAGGCTGGCTTTGAGCTGGCTTTGAGCTCACTTTGTAACCCAAGCTGGTCTCGAACTTGCAAGGATCCTCCTGCCTCAGCCTCCCAAGTGCTGGGATTACAGGACAGTGCCACCATACCTTGCTCTCAGTATATTCTGAAATGAGTTAAAATCATCAAATTTTAGTGATCTATATAGTGTATTGTTTAAAGCGAGACATGAATGGGTATTCACAATATCTAAGTTCTGGACACAATTTACAATAGCTAAGCTCTGTAGGGGGCCCTAATGCCCATCCCTGGATGCCTAGATAAAGAAAATATGGGGCTGGCTGAACATGGTGGTGCATTCTTGTAATCTTAGCACTCAGGGAAGCTGAGTTGGCAGGACAACAACTCGAAGTTCAGCCAAGAAATTTAATGGTCAATTAGAATCTCTCTCAAAATAAGCAAGGATAAATCTGCAAATGTGATTCAGTGCTAAGACTTGTGTTTAACTCTTATCACTGAAAAATAGGCTATATAAAGAGCAATGAAGGGGCTGGGGATTTAGCTCAGCGGCAAAGCGCCTGCCTGGCAAGCGCAAGGTCGTGAGTGCGGTTCCCGGTACCGGAAAAAAAAAACAAAAAAAAACAACAAAAAAAAAGAGCAATGATACCATTTGCCAAAAAGACAAAAACACTTGCAATTCAATCCCAAAATGTTAAGTGGAATAAGGCAGGCACGTAAGGTGAAATATCACAGGTTTTCTCTTACATGGGAAACTAAAAGCTTATTTGGTAGTAAAGTTAAGGAGAGGTGATAGGAAGCAGAAATCGTCACTTTTTGGAGATGGGAAAGATGATCAGGATAAATAGAGTGGAGAGTGATGGGGAGGAGAGCTCAAATATGAAAATATTTGATACTCATATGTACCCATCACCTAAAATAAAACTTGATATTATGTATAGGAATAATATACCAATTTATAACACTCAAATCAAAAGCTTCTTTTTTAGAATGGTACATTTAAAGGTATCCTCCATGGAAATAAGTCGATTCATCATCAGAATTTCTTAAGAGGCGTGAAACCAAATTTTCCATTTAAGTAACAATTTTTAGTATGGAGACATTTTATTTTTTCTTTTTCTCCAGCACCGGGAACCGAACTCACGACCTTGCGCTTGCCAGGCAGGCGCTTTTGCCGCTGAGCTAAATCCCCAGCCCCTTCTTTTTTATTGATACCATTCTTTTTCATTTACAGATGTGATGCAGACAATTATTTACAGTTTGAAGAGAAGCGATATAAATGTAATGAACATGGAAAACCCTTCAGTGTTTTCCTGTCCTTCGAAAAGCACAAAATCAGAAAGACTGGAGAGAAACCCTATCAATATGAGCAGTGTGGAGAGGCCAACTTTGATCTTAGTGAACGAAATCATCTTGGTGAACGAAATCACCGTGGAGAGAAAACTTTTGTAGGTAAAAAAAGTGTGAAAACCTTACCAACAAACAGTGGTGTTGAAATCCATAAAAGAAGTCACAGTTTGAGGAATCCACATGTATACAAGCACTGTGAGAATAGTTTTATTTCTTCATACTGTATTCAGATATGTGAAAGGAGACATGCTGGAGAGAAACCCAATCTAACTAAGAAATACGGAAAAGCATTAGCTCTTAGTAGTTCCTTTCAAAAACATAAAAAAATTGAAACTGCACAGACAACCTCTGCATGTGAGCAAAGTGGGAAAGCGTTCAGTACACAAAGTCATTATCAAAGTCATGAAAGTATTCACGCTGAGGAGACACCCTCTGTATGTAAGCTATGTGAAAAATCTGTAGAGCAAAATAGCAAACTTACTGTTCATGAAAGAATTCACACTGGGGAGAAACCCTATATATGTAAGCAATGTGGAAAAGCATTCAGTTCACACAGTCACTATCAAAATCATGAAAGAATTCACACTGGGGAGAAACCCTATGTATGTAAGAAATGTGGGAAATCTTTCAGCAAAAATGGTACACTTACTATACATGAAAGAATTCACACAGGGGAGAAACCCTATATATGTAAGCAATGTGGGAAAGCATTCAGGAGACACAGTTACTGTCAAAGTCATGAAAGAATTCACACTGGGGAGAAACCGTATGTATGTAAGCAATGTGGGAAAGCATTCAGCCAAAAAGGTAGCCTTCTATTACATCAAAGAATTCACACTGGGGAGAAACCCTATATATGTAAGCAGTGTGGGAAAGCATTCAGCAGACACAGTAACTGTCAGAGTCATGAAAGTATTCACACTGGGAAGAAGTCCTTTGTATGTAAGCAATGTGGGAAATCTTTCAATGCAAATAGTAAACTTATTGTACATGAAATAATTCATACTGGGGAAAAACCCTATGTATGTAAGCAGTGTGGGAAATCTTTCAGTCAAAAGGGTAGCTTGAAAAGACATCAAGTAATTCACACTGGGGAGAAACCCTTTGTGTGTAAGCAATGTGGGAAATCTTTGAGCCAAAACCATACCCTCCTTGTACATGAAAGAATTCACACTGGGGAGAAACCCTACGTATGTACGCAGTGTGGAAAATCTTTCAGGCAAAATAGTAGCTTGAAAAGACATCACAGAATTCACACTGGGGAGAAACACTATTATATATAAGCAATGTGGGAAAGCATTCAGTTCACACAGTCATTGTCAAAGTCATGAAAGAACTCGTATTCAGTAAAAGCCTTATGTATGTGGATGTATGGAAAAGGATTTGCTAAGAACACATATTGTCGGGGCTGGGGGTTTAGCTCAGCAGCACAGCGCCTGCCTGGCAAGCTCAAGGTCGTGAGTTTGATTCCCAGTACCGAAAAAAAAAAAACACCCACCACATTTTGTCAACATAGAAGGTCCCACTCTTGGGAGAAACCATATGTTCATAAAGAGTGTGTGAAAGCATTCAGTACACAGTCACTGTGAAGGTCATGAAACATGTCACACTGGGATAAAAACCTGTGTATTTGAAAAATGCAGAGGAATATTTGCTGATCAGTCCAAATTGTGTGCACATAAAAAATCCCACACTGGGGAGAAACCTTATATATGTGAGATATATAAGATGTATGTCATATATTTCTTATATATATATATATATCATCTATATCTTATACATATATGTATAAGATTTATATATAATATATAAGATATATACAAAAGATATATATATATATGGAAAAGGATTTGCTGGTAAGTCCACATTTTGTAGACAAGATCCCACATTGTGGAGAAACCCTATGTATGTAAGCAATGTGGAAAATCTTTCATCAAAAATCATAGCTTGCAAAGATACCAAAAAATTCACAGTGGGAGAAACCCTATATATATAAGCAGTGTGGTAATGCATTTAGTTCACAAAGTAACTGTCAAGGGCATGGAAGAATTCATACTGCGGAGAATGATTATGTACACAAGAAACATGGAAAAGGATTTGCTGATAATGTGAATATTTGGTGATATAGAAGATCCCATACTTGGGAGAAACCCTGTTATGTAAGCAATATGGGCAGTCTTTGTGACATAAGAGTGATTGTTGAGCCAGGCATGGTAGCTCACACCTGTAATCCCAGCACTCGGAAGGCTGAGGCAGGAGGATCATTGTGAGTTCGAGGCCAGCTTGGGCCACAAAGTGAACTCAAGTCCAGCCTGAACTGCATAGCGAGACCCTGTCTCAAAAAAAAAAAAAAAAAAGAGTGATTATCAAAAACCTAAAAGAGGACTGGGGATTTAGCTCAGCCGCACAGTGCCTGCCTGGCAAGTGCGAGGTCATGAGTTTGATTCTCGGTACCGGAAAAAAACAAACAAAAAAAACCTAAAAGAATTCACAGTGGGAAGTTAACATATGTCAATATAATTTCCAGAATATGTTGTCAAAAATGTAAATATCCTAAAATGTATTCATTTTGTGTTTTTCAGTAAATCACATGTAAATGTGTCGTCTCTGTGTCTGTGTCTTACTATTAAAAATTGCACCTTTTTAAGAAATTTCAGGGGCTGGGGGTTTAGCTCAGCGGCACAGTGCCTGCCTGGCAAGCGTGAAGTCTTGAGTTCGATTCCCAGTACCAGAAACCCCCACCCCCACCCCCCCAAAAAAGAAGTTTCAATATGCTAGAAGCTTTTTTAATGAAGTTTTTAATTCATCTATGCTGAGTCTTCGTGGATGGCACCAATTATTCTCATGACCATTGCTTCCCACCTGCATCTGTAACTCACATCTCAGTTTCTCTACAAGGATCCACAGAGACATTCAGAAGTGTGCTTTACCAGGTTTCATGGCGTGTCTCTATGTTCACATGCTGATGATAAACAGAAAAGCAAAAGCTGTTTCAAAATATTTATAATTTTTATTAATTGCTATTTGTATTATATATATTGTAATTTCATCTTTGGAAGGCATTTGATTTATAGAGTAGATCTGAGTTCTTTGTTCTTGCCTTTCTCATTCCCTCTTTGTTTTTCATCTATTTCTTGCTCCTCTCCACTTTTGAAAGGTGTATGTTCCTATTGCCTATTACATATTGTGTACTTTTCTCATACAAACAAAAGTTAAACAACATCTCATATTAACTCAGTATTGTATAAATAGCAGATTCTGAATATGTAAGTGCATCAGGATTTCAAATTCTTAGGGTTCTAAAGAAAATGCATTGAATACAGGCAGCAGAAAAGCAATATTGAATAATGAGAACGATAGCATAGTATGATGCCAGAAATACAGAGCCACTAGTGTGCAATACAAGCGTGTGGTAATAACAGTTATATGAATTAAATGTGTGGAAACTGAGGCATGGGATTTACCTAGCAAAAACCATACAGGGATGTAGGGGTTGTAGTATATAACCTTTGCCACTATCAGTCCAGTCTTTGGGGTGTGGCACCAGCTGAACAGTCGTAGTCTTCCTCTTCTTGGATGAAGATTGACCTTTCTAGAAGAGTCCCATGATATAAAACTGAAAATTCATAAATGAAATCTGACAAAGTTTAAATCATGTTCTTTTCTCAGTAGCATAATTAAATCTAATGCCCCTTTGATCCACCATTTATCTGTTTATTTCATTAGAAAGCTGTCATGTGATGTCACAAAGCAAACTATTTTTTTCAGGTTCACAAAGCCTGTCTCTCAGGCTGTTCACAGGAGAAAAATCAGAATGGCAGAAGTTGTCTGAGAAGGCATAACTGAACAAATGGCAAAAAGACAAACAGCATCTACATTGCTTGAGAACATTACTTGTTCATCCCCATGTCCAAGTCTCACAGATTCTTCAACACTTTCTATCTTTGCCATAGTACAATATTTTTGTGCCATGTTGGGTGTGGTTTAAGCTGAGGAATATGAAATCTGAAGCTGCAATTCTTTCAAAGGAAAATACATTTTTAGTTATGTTTGAGATTTACTATAGAAAGAAGACTTCATCGGTGTTAACAGAGGTGAGGAAGATAGATCATTTGAAGGTAAATAGAATAAGGACATTCTGAGGTACACAAGACCTGAAGACAAGCATCTCCATTTGGAAAGAAGAGAAGGAATGGGGGTGTTCATTTTTCATTTCCTGTTTGCAAACCATTTCAATACTTATAAGTAATAATAGACTTACTGTTTTCTAAAGTGTATATTTTTCAGTATAAATCACCTATAATACCATAGCACTTTCCTTTCTACTTTATCAGTTAATGTAGTATGAATGGAACAACATTTTTAATGATTTGGGCCAGGGATATACCTCAGTAGCACAGCACCTTCCTGGCAAGCTTGAGGTTGTCAGTTTGAGTCCTGGTACCAAAAATACAAATCAAAGATTTGGGTTCTAACTTCTCTTTTTAGTTAACTTACAAATGTTCTTGTCATGTAGAAAAATCACCTTGATAATGAGCCCAGACTTGAGCCTGCCTAGAAAGAGAAATGAACTTTCACTTTTCAGTTGCTTTTTGTTCATCTATTGAGGTGATCATGTGATTGTTTGTCTCAGGCTCTGTTGGTATATATGTTATATTTTGATTATATCCATCCTCCCATTACGACTCCTTTTCTCTCTTCCCTGGTCTTCTCTTTCATCTCCAATAGTCTTGTTATTGAACTTGGTCTGAGAACTCTATCTGCCATAACCTTGGAAGTTCTGGAGGTTCCCTGAGTCCCTTCACAGAAAAAATAATTTTGAGACATATAAATTAGAGGCACAGAGAAGGTTTATAAGACAGAAATTTTAGTACATACTCAGAAGTAGTGTGTGGACCTTCAAGGCAGAGATCTGCACTATAGTTTGGAACAGGGACACTTTATGTATTTTGACAGTTGACCATGTGTAGTCAGGTTTGTTTGGGTAGGTGGAGGAGAATGGCTCACTCGCAGACAGTAATGGTTCATTCAATGGTAAAAATACGGGTTTTTCTTTTTTTTTTTTTTGGTACTGGGGATTGAACTCAGGACCTTGCACCTGCCAGGCAGGTGCTTATACCACTGAGCTAATATCCCCTGCCCAAAAATACGTTTTATAGGTTAAAAGTGGTCTGATAAGAAATTTTTGTCTTAACAAACTTTTATGAAAGTGGGCATGTTTCCTGCTAATTCTGCTCCTGGTATAGTGTAAATAAAATAAAAATGAACCTGTGGCATGAAGGTATAATTTTTATTTTCAAAAGTATGATTTTTACTTACCTCCTTTTGGTTGTTTTTTTGTTTTGTTTCGTTTTGTCTTTTTTCAGACAGGGTCTCGGTATGCAGTTCAGGCTGACCTTAAGCCACTTTGTAGCCCAGGCTGGCCTCAAACTTGCAATGATCCTCCTGCCTCAGCCGTCTGAGTGCTGGAATTACAGGCATGCGCCACCACACCCGGCTCTGGCCTCCTTTTGACATATCTTTATTGCTTCCATCATCCTTCACCCTCAAATTTGACTCCTTATTCTTAAATGGTATAAAAGGCTACATGGGGGCTGGGGATTTAGCTCAGCGGCAAAGCGCCTGCCTGGCAAGCGCAAGGTCATGAGTTCGGTTCCCTGTACCGGAAAAAAAAAAAAAAAAAGGCTACATGGCCTGCCTTCGGTAACTCTTCTGGCTGAGGAAGGAGATTTGTCCAGCCTACCAAGAAATGAAAAATCTCACCCAGTTGGAACTGGTAGGGACAAAAGAAGGTTTTATTTATCCAACCATATTCTTTTGCTAGTCTGTATATTGTACAATATGTTAAAGTTATTGACTCCTAAATGTATTTTATAAACATGTTTAGCAGAGGCAGAAATTAAAATTAGAATATTGATAGTGGTTTAAAAAATTGTCCAATGTGGCAGCCCCCAGCCTCTCAGGCGCCTGGGAAGAGGGCCCCCGGCTCCCAGGAGACCATGCGGCAAGGGGCACCTGCCCTAGGGACAGCTGCCGCTGCACAAATCAGAACTATCATGGCACAGAGAAGCAATGACACAATTGGCCCACCACACACTGGCTGAGGAGGCCCGCCTACAGATGTGCATGAATCATTCTGACATGGAGAAACCCTTGGGAATACATGCCACACAACAGGTCACTCTTGTCCCTGCCTTTGAGAACCAGAAAGGTCTAGAGTCAGCAGAGGAGCAGCTGCTGAACAAGGACTTGGAGAACATGAGAATGCAGACTAAACCTGAGGAGTCAGAGGTCCTGTGGACTGCGGTCATGAGAGCCGCTTGGAAGCTGCAAACTAGGAGGACCTTGTGCAATACCTGAGGAGATCCCCGGGAAGCCATTCTTCCCCTGACAGTACAGGCTGTGGTGGAGGAGCACGTGGAGGTCCGGGGAGGTCTGCAGCGAGAATCCTCTGCCTGTGCTGATGGTTGGGGAGAGGACACTAAGTGGTTGTGGGGTCCCAATGTGATGGGAGGCTGGAGAGAAAAAGCTACAAAAAATGGCTTTTGCCCCAGATGGCTCACTTGAGATGTAAGAATTGCCTTCTCAGTATTCTATAGCTGTAACGAGGAGGAAGTCAAGGAGAGAAAACAAAGAGACTGAGAAAAAGCAGCTGCTTTTGCTGCAGCACTAAGAAAACTGACCCTAAGTCTGATTCTAGGGGCCCCAAGAAGAACTTGACAACTGCATTCACCTGCTACTGCTATTAAAAGTCAGGCCACCTCAAGAGGAACTGCCCTAAGAAGCCCCCTGGGCCATGCCCTGAATGCAGAGGTGACCAGTGGAGATCAGTCTGCCCTCTGAAGCGGAGGCCCCAGAGCTCAGACCCATCCTACCAGTTAGTCCAACAGAAATGAGGGGGCATGGGGCATACTCTGCCTCCTCCCTCTGGCCAGACTGTCATCTCCATGGAGGAGCCCCAGGTAAGTATGACTATGGAGGAACAAGAAAACAGCCTGTTGCTAAACAGGTGCAAGTCTCTCGGTCCTGGCCTTTTCAATCCTGGCCTTCCAGCCTTCACACCTCAGTGAAAGGAGTCACTGGTGAGGAGGTAATATGATATTTTTGAAAACCCTTAGGCTGTAACTACTTGTTAGATCCTTCTTGTGTATCTCTGTCTTCCTGAGAAACCACTTTGAAGATACCACCATGTATTACAGCAGCCATTGATATTTTCCTGCTAATCTGTCCATAACTCTGTAATGTTTGTATTGTTCCTATCCTATTTGATAAATGGATCCATGTTTATTATTATGTGTTTCCTACAACAACCATTGAGAATAGTTAACAATTATTCAATAGGTCACTCATGTATAGCTCTATTTATTTTCTTTAGAAGCCACTTTGAAGATACTAAAGTATAGTTCAACAACTATTGATAATTTCCTACCTCTTTTGTCTGTAACTCACTATTGTCTATTTGTTTTCCTGAGAAACTATCTTGTAGATAACAATATGTAAAACAATAACCTTGATAGTTTCATACCACTTTGTCTGTAATTTGGTAACCCCCCCCTATTTTTATGTTATCCTTCCTTTACTCTTTAAAATAAAAATTTTAAAAAAAATTGTCCAATGTGGTAGCATGAAACCATTGACAGTGAGGAGAAACCCTATATGGGTGAACAATGTGGGAAAGTATATATTAGAATTATTTTCAAATGCAAAGTGTCCCAGGGGAAACTTTGTTCAACAAATGAGGGACTTCTTTAGCAAACAGAGTACTTGCAAACACATGAAAGAATTCACTAGGTAAAACCCTGCATGTGTCATCTATGTTTAAATCAGTCAGTACACAAAAGTGCCATCCAATACATGGAAAAGGCATACTAGTGCATATACCATATGTGTGTAGGCAATGTAGGAGATTGGATGCAAGCTCTTTATAGACATAAAAGGACTCACACTGGTGGGTAACTCTATGCGTTTATGGAGCTTTTGCAAATTCTTTTGTCAGTAATTTCCAATTTCATTGCACTATGGTGAGATAATATTCACGGGATAATTTCATTTCCTTTGTATTTATTTAAGCATGTTCTATGGGTCAGTATATTGTCCATTATAAAGAACATCCCTTGTGCACCTGAGAAGATTGTGTATTCTGTTGTTGAAGTTGGA
Organism: Chinchilla lanigera; assembly: GCF_000276665.1. Taxonomy (NCBI): domain Eukaryota; kingdom Metazoa; phylum Chordata; class Mammalia; order Rodentia; family Chinchillidae; genus Chinchilla; species Chinchilla lanigera. The sequence goes on from NW_004955569.1 coordinate 1,671,289, forward strand.
ACAGTCTGTAAAGGTCTACTAAGTCCATTTGTTTATGAGTTTGGTTCAGTTCTGTTATTTCTTTGCTGAATTTTATTTTGTTGATCTATCTCTTTGTGGCAATGGGGTGTTAAATTCCCCTATTACGATTGTGTTATTGTTTATGTGATTTTGCATGTCTATTAAAATTTGTTTTATATAGTTGGGTGCACCCATATTTGGTGCATACAACTTTAGGAATGTTATCTCTTCCTCTTGAAGTTTTCCCCTAACAAGTATGTAGTGACCTTCTTTATCTCTTTTGATCATTCTTGGTTTGAAGTTTACATTGTCTGCAAAGAGAATAGCTACTGTTCCTTTTTCTGGGTTCCTGTTACATGGAGTATTGTTTTCCATCCTTTGACTTTTGGTCTGTGAATTTCCTTTTGAGGTAATGATGTTTCTTTTATACAGAATATTGTTAGATTTTTGTTGTTCTTGATCCACTCTACCAGTCTGTTTCCTTAGATTGGTGAATTGAAGCCATTTACATTAATGGTTATAACTGATATGTATTGGCTTATCTTTGTCATGTTATTTTTCTGCTGATGGTTCCCTATTTTTCCCCTCTGTTTAATTGCCTACCATGTTTGTTGGTTCCTTTTTGTTGTTTTTCTTAGAATTGTGGTCATTTTTATCTCTGTCTAGAATATCTTTCAGTACTCTTTGTAGGGTTGGTTTGGTTGTCATGAATTTCTTCAGTTGTTCTTTGTTATGGAAGTATCTTATTTTCTCATTAATTTTTTTTTTTATTTTAAAGAATAAAAGAAGGATAACATAATAATAGGGGGGACTTAGCAAATTACAGACAAAATGGTAGGAAATTATCAATGGTTATCATTTTACATATTATTGTCTACAAAATAGTTTCTCAGGAAAACAAATAGACA
>NW_004955569.1:1673711-1683397 GCF_000276665.1 Chinchilla lanigera
AGCTAGCCAGCCGGAAGACTGGCGCTCCCCGCCCGAGGCTCCCTGTGCGCCGGAAGTTTCTCATTAATTTTGAAAGATAGTTTTGCTGGGTACATCAGTCTGGGTTGGAAGTTGTTTTCTTTATTTTCTTTTTGAGACAGGGTCTTGCTATGCAGTTCAGGCTGCATAGCAAGAACTCACCTCATAGCCCAGGCTGTTCTCAAACTTGCAACAATCCTCCTGCCTCAGCCTCCCAAGTGCTGGGATTACAGTCGTGCACCACCATGCCCAGCAAAGATTAGAGCCTATCTTTCTTGTTTTTTTTTTTTTTCCTTTTTTTGGGACTGGGAATGGAACTCATGCAAGCACTTATGCCACTGAGCTATATTCCCAGCGTGGAAGCCGTTTTCTTTCAGGACCTGAAATACTTCACTCCAAGCTCTTTTTTGACTTGATTTTGATTGAGAAATCTGCAGTGATTATGATGGGCTTTCCATTATGGGTGATTTATTTCTTTTCTCTAACAGGTTTTAGGGGCTGGGGATTTAGCTCAGCAGCACAGCGCTTGCCTGGCAAGCACAAGGTGGTGAGTTTGATTCCCGGTACTGGGAAAAAAATCTGAACTGGGCATTCTCAGTTCATTATGCAGATAAACTATCAAGCTAAGAAAATAGAACATTACATCTCTAACAGGTTTTAATATTCTGTTCTTGTGCAGAATTTCTGGGATCTTGATTATTATATGTCAACCATTATGGGGTTAATAACCCTTAATTATTATGAGCTGACCAGGCCCACAATCTCCCAAATGAGTGGATGGTGAAGGTTTAAATAAATGAGACAAATGAAATGATTATAGGACACTAGGAGGGTCTAACTGTCTTACAATATTTAAAATTCTCTGGGTTAAGACCCTGTGTTAGCCAGGTGTGGTGACACACGCCTGTAATCCCAGCACTTGGAGGGCTGGGGCAGGAGGATTGCTGCAAGTTTGAGACCAGCCTGGGCTACAAAGTGAGCTCAAGGTCAACCTGAACTGTGTAGCGAGACCCTGTCTCAAAAAAAAAAAAAAAAAAAAGACTCTGTGTTAAGACCCTGAATTCCCTGGGCAGCCTGTGTTTATTAGGTTTTCAAATAAAGGAGGGGGATACTGAAGAAAATGCAGGAATCTGGGCAGGACTTGGGAAACCTTTTATAGAATTTTCCAAGTAATACAGTACTTACGTTAATTTCAGAGAACTAAGTTAACTCCAGGAAGACCTTCACTGCAGAAGTGAGATGCCTACAGATGCAGTCTTCTTTTAGTTAACTGGGGTTAAAGCCAGAAGTCCTCAGCTGTGGCCTTGTCTTGTCCTTTGAGGCCTCATACCTTCACCCACCATTACAAGCCTCAGTAGGGACTAGTGACTCACAAGTAAACATGGAAAGCCAGTTGGTTAATGTAAGTCCTGCTCAGAGCTGCTTCTTAGTGGTCTCCATCACCCCATGAATTTTATTTAAAAAGTTTTAACAAATCTATTAAAACATCTACCAAATGATTTGTTGTGTTTCTATATATGTATGCAGTGTTCAGTATTTGAATCAGGGCAAAAATATCTATGTTCTAATGTTTAGCATGAAGAAAGGTGTATTATGCAAACTGATTTTATGAAACTAGCATGATCCTAGTCCCAATATTAGACAAAATTATTGCAACAAAACAACCAATGTCTTGACCACGTGGATGCAAAAATCCTCAACAAATGACTAAATCACAAAATTCCAGAGCTTGCTGAAAACATTTATCATTCCTAAGCTGGGTATACTTAACCAAGAAATCGTTGTTCATTAAAGCCAAATCAATAAACATAGTATAGGACATCAAGATAATGAAAGACAAAAAGTTATAATTATCTCAGTAGATACACCAAAACCATTTTGAAAGAACTAACTTTACTTTAAAATTCTAAATAAATTTGATATAGGATAATACCTCACAAAATAAAAATATATGTTATAACTACATAGATAACCTCCTTTGTAATGGGGAAAATTTTCTTTGTCCAAAGCTAAGAAAATACAAGTAGTTCTAAACCCTTGACTTATTTGTAGCCAGATTAAGGAAGGATAGAGAAAGGACACACAGTGTTAGTATATGTGCTGCCAAAGCAAGCATGAAAAAAACACTCAAATTACAAAGGAAGAGTCAAATTTTTCCAGTTTTAGATAACATATTTATTATTACAGAAAATGTTAAAAACTCCACCAAAACATGGAATTCCTAAAGAAATTCAGGAAAACAAAGACTATAAATATAACTTACAAAATTCCATACTTTTCCATATGCCAGTTTAGAAATACATCATAAATATGAATAAACATATCACGAATGTTTTCCAAAAGGTATCAGAAAAATAAAATATTGAGGACATCGAAACAACAAAATATTTTGAGTATTCTAAAGAATGATCAAAGGATTTGAAAGATGTGTTTATGAGTGAAAAAAATTAATATACACAATATATTTGTCAGCTACCTGTTGCTGTAATAAATATAAGTAAATTTAAAATGGAAGTTTTAGGGAAGATTTAACACCAATTCTTCTCAAACTCTTTGTTTATTTATTTAGGTACTGGGAATTGAACTCAGGACTGCACACCTGCCAAGCAGGCGCTTGTGCCAGTGAGCTATATCCCTGGCCCTCAAGCTCTAAGGAAACTGAAAAGGAAGGAATTCTCCCCAACTCATTCCTGGAGGCAAGTATTATCCTGCTGCCAAAACCAGACAAAGACCCAACCAAAAAAGAGAACTACAGACCAATCTCCCTAATAAATATAGATGCAAAAATTCTCAATAAAATATTAGCAAACAGAATGCAACAAATCATCAAGAAGATTAAACACCATGACCAAGTGGTATTCATACCAGGAATGCAGGGATGGTTAAATATACACAAATCAATTAATGCAATACACCATATCAATAGAGCCAAAGACAAAAATCACGTGATCATCTCCACTGATGCAGAAAAAGCTTTTGATAAAGTCCAACACTTATTCATGATAAAAACCCTACAGAAAATTGGCATACATGGGCTTTACGTCAATCTGATAAAAGCCATCTATGACAAAACAGCAGTGAATATCATTCTAAATGGTCAAAAACTAAAAGCTTTCACTTTAAAATCAGGAATAAGACAAGAATGTCCACTGTCACCACTCCTATTCAACATAGTTCTGGAAATGTTAGCCAGAGCAGTTAGACAAGAGAGAGAAGTAAGAGGAATAAGGATAGGAAAAGAAGTGAAATTTCTCATTATTTGCAGATGACATGATACGCTACATAGAAGACCCCCAAATTTCCACCAAAACGCTCATGGATTTAATAACCAAATTCAGTAGCATACCTTGATACAAAGTCAACACTCAAAAATCAATAGCATTCCTGTACACAAACAAGCAGACTGAGAGAAATTAGTGAAATCACACCTTTCATAATAGCATCTAAAAAAATGAAATACCTAGGAATAAATCTAATAAAAGAAGTAAAAGATCTATACAGTAAAAAGTATAGTACTCTGAAAAAAGATATCAAAAGGATTTCAGAAAAAGGAAAGATATTCCTTGCTCATGGATGGGAACAACCAACATTGTGAAAATGGCCATATTCCCAAAATTGTTGTACAGATTCCATGCAATCCCAATTAGAATTCCATTAGTATACCTCACAGATCTAGAGAAAACATTCCTAAAATTCATCTGGAACCAGAAGAGCTCTAGAATAGCAAAAGCAGTCCTGGGAAACAAAAGAAAGGCAGGAGGCATCACAATCCCTGACTTGAAATTATACTACAAAGCTACTGTGATGATAACAGTATGGTACTGGCAAAGAAGCAGACCTGAGGATCAATGGAACAGATTAGAAGATGCAGACACAGCTACAAACACATTCAGCCCCCTTATTTATTTATTTATTTATTTATTTTTTTCCTGTACTGGGAACCAAACTCATGACCTTGCTCTTCCCAGGCAGGTGCTGTGCTGCTTGAGCTAAATTTAGCCCCTAAATTATGGTTTTTTTTGGGGGGGGGACCAGAAATCAAACTCACTTGTGCTTGCCAGGCAGACACTTGTGCCACTGAGCTATATCCCCAGCCCAGCCCCCTTATTTTTGACAAAAGTGCCAAACATGTTCACTGGAAGAAAGATAGCTTCTTTAACAAATGGTGCTGGAAAAATTGGCTTTCCACATGCTGACAACTAAAACTAGACCCATGTCTATCACCATGCACTAAACTAAAGTCAAAATGGATCAAAGATCTAAATATCAAAACAGAAACTCTAAATCTACTGGAAGAGAAAGTAGGTAAAATTCTCAGACATAGGGTTAGGCAGAGAGTTCATGAAAAAAAAACAAACTACTTCAAAGAATCAACAACTGGGATCTCATCTTATTGAAAAGTTTCTGCACATCAAAAGAAATCAACAGAGTAAAAAGAAAACCCACAAATTGGGAAAAAATTTTATCCAATTGCCCCTCAGACAAAGGGTTTCTATCTAGAACATATAAAGAATTAAAAAAAATCAGGCCCGCAAAATTCAAAGACCCAATCCAAAAATGGGCATCTGAGATAAATATGCACTTCTTAGATGAAGAAATACTAATGGCAAATAAATATATGAAAAAATGTTCAACAGCATTAGTCATTCGAGAAATGCAAATTAAAATAACACAGATTTCATCTCACCCCACAAAGAAAGGCTATCATTAAGAAATCAACCAATGACAAATGCTAGAGAGGCTGTGGGAGTGTAGATTAGTGAAACCACTGTGGAAATCAGTTTGGAGATTCCTCACAAAAGTAGGATTAGAAGTCCCCCTTAACCCAGCTATTCCCCTTCTGGGCATTTTTCCAGAAGAATTAAAAATGTCATACCACAGCGATATATGTTCACCCATGTTTATAGCAGCACAATTTGTCATAGCTAAATCTTGGAAACAAACCAAATGCCCATCAAGGGAGAAATGGATAAAAATGATGTGGTATTTTTATACAATTACTCTAATACAAAAAAAGATAAACTCGAGGCTTTTGTAGATAAATGGATGGAACTAGAGACCATACTAAGTGAAATAAATCGGACCCACGTGTGTAAATATCATATTGTCTCCCTAGTGTAAGAATATGAAAGAGTAAATAAAACCCAAAATGTACAATAGATAATAGGAAAGGGAAAGAAATTGCTTAAAGGAAGGAACAACTGGGATGAGGGAAAGAAGATAAAATACTAAGATAGATATATATATATGGGTAGGTGGCATAACTGTACTGCTGATATCTGATGGTTTATTGAGGGGAACAGTTAATGATTAAAAGTTTTTTTTAATATTTTGACCAATTTTGCATGCTTATATCTGGTAACCTGAGCAACTTATGTGAAGACAACTGTTTGCCATATAACAGCCATTGGTGAATTCCTAAAATCCTGTCTAGTGACACTATGTATTGTCTCTAATGTTCTTTTAAATTGTTATTTTCTTATTCTCTTTAATGATTTGATCAATCTTCTATTCTTACACCTGGTAGTCTGAGCAACTTTGTTGAAGATAACAATATAGAATATAACAACCACTGTTAATCCCTATCATTTGGGGGTGGGGATATAGCTCAGAGCTGGGCATGGTGGCACATGCCTGTAATCCCAGCACCCGGGAGGCTGAGGCAGGAGGATCCTTGTGAGTTCGAGGCCAGCCTTGGCTACAAAGCGAGCTCAAGGCCAGTCTGAACTCCATAGCGAGACCCTGTCTCAAAAAAGAAGTCAAGAATATATGTTGAGAAATGAATTTGTTAAAATTGCACCAAAGATATCTAAGCACTGGAAACACAAAACAAGTAATGATTAAGTGAATGGAAATCTTTTTTTTGTTTTTTGTTTTTCTCCGGTACCGAACTCACGACCTTGCGCTTGCCAGGCAGGTGCTTTGCCGCTGAGCTATATCCACAGGCCCGCAACTTTGAATTCTTAATGCATACTTCACCCATGAAAGCATGTAGAGGAGAAGCAAAAATTTGAGTACATGCCAAACACTAGTTATCCTTTGAATTTGCAATTTATACCAGGTAAAATGAAGAAGGAGACCAAAGGGAGGGGAAAATGGATGCAAAGGGGGTAAAAATTGCCAGTGTTTGTTGTATGTGTATGTAAACATGTCAAAAACTAAGTTACTGATCTGTTCAACATTATGCACTGATACTTAATTTAAAATGCATAACAAATCACAGCTTTACATGGGACTAAAAGAAAGATGTCATGAAATCCCAAGTGTCCCTGAAAATTGAAAACATTTATAGTCATATTTCTTGGTTAAAGTAATTTGAATGATGTAAACATTGAGAAAGACACTTGGCAGTTCTTTTTTAACAAAAATGAAGTTTAGTGTATAGTTCAGCCTTTGAGCATCTAGATGAAGGTATAATACTCAACATACTATGGAACTGAAATCTTCTGTCCATAGGAAAAAATCAGCACAAACATTTACAGAAGCTTTATTCATCTTGTCAGAGACTGGAATTACCCAGGATGTCTTTTTGTAAGTGAATGGTTAATGAAAGCCTGAAGGTAATAGAATAGATCATCCAGTTTTAAAACATGTGATCCATTAAGTCCGAAAATAAAGCTGAGCATGGTGGTGCACACCTGTAATCCCAGCACTCAGGAGACTGAGGCAGGAGGATCGTTTTGAGTTCAAGACCAGCCTGGGCTGCAAAGTGAGCTCACAGCCAGCCTGAACTGCATAGTGAGACCCTGTTTCAAAAAAAAAAAAAAAAGAAAAAAAAATTGATATTAAATATAATTTGATAGGTGCAGAAATTCAGTGTTGGATGAGACATGTGTTCACTAGTTTGTGTGTGTGGTTGTGTCAGTGCACATGTGTACATGAGTTAATATTTTTCAGGTTTATAAATGGGCATTATATGTGTTATACCTAAGGAGCTGTAACTAATAGACAATATAAGAAAATAGACAATAACAAGAGATAATAACAGGTGAAATTGAGACTCATTAACAGCCATCCTCACAAACAGTAGTTCTCTCTTCTTTCAACAGAGGGCAGAATACATCAAAGTCCGACATGTTCACATTAGAAGAGGAGGGATCGGCAAACCTCACCAGATGTATCCCTCTGTGTCCAGGAGCTGCGTGAGGAAGCCGTTTTTATTTTTTCATAATGTAGAAGAGCAACAGCACAGACAGTGGGGGGAACATTTACAGCACATCAGCTCCATTTTCTTTTTTTTTAGTTTAAGTTTATTGGTACTGAAATAGCAGAAGAGACTCCATTTTGTTTCCTTAGAACTTCATTTTAGAAGCCTTTAAGCTTAGATAGACTCACTCCTCACCCCCTCCCCTCTTAGTTAGCTGTAAACCCACACAAAGAGGAATAAGATGTTATCTGGAGGAACAAATAGATAAGACAAATTGTGAGGCAAACTAGAATTTAACCCCATCCTGCCTAGCTAAGATATGGGAAATGTAATTCTTGTGACGGAAAGCCCTAAAACCTGGGAATTCCTATAAATTTCCAAAATGAGGTAATGTGGTTACCATAGAAACCTGTAAAGGATAAAATCTCTGGAGGACAAAGCCCCTGGGGTTGACATTTTCTGACTCCATGTCAGATTGTCATCTGTAGGCTGAATAAGTTTCATTTGTTCCAATATTCTTGGCCTCTTATGAAAATTTCCACACTATTCTGCAGTAACAGTACAATTTAGGTATACATGACCACACTCATTGTAGGGAATGTGTATCTGTCCATGACACAACTTGATTCCACTTTTTTCCCACATTCTCATCCCATCTTTTCAAACTCATTTTCTCTTCCCATTCACAAAGCTGTTTTCATTCTATCCTTTTCTTATTTTTCTTTCACTTCTTACCTTTACCCTCCAACTTCCTATTTCTTTTCTCCTCTTGAACAGGTTCTTCCAATTTCACAATATCCATGGTACCTTTTTGTTCTTATTTGCACTTTCAGTTTCTCACAGCAGAGACATAATGTAATATTTGCACGTGTCCAATTTATTTCACTTCTGATTATCATCTTAAGGTAGATGTATTTCAGCTCCCATTTTCCATGTAATATGGAACTGTTTCTGATGCTTTCACAATTTCACGTTTCCAAAGCAAATAAATTTGATACAAAATGAATGTTTTTTTATACATGAAAATTAAAGTTAGAGATAAATCGCAACACATTATCACACAGTGAGATATCATATTCCACTGCATGTAATCACTGTTACCCATATTGGCTGAATTTATTATATAGGTAGAGACCGTGGAAATAGGGCCTCCCTCTGCTAATGAAAACCACAAGCCCTGATCCTGCAGCTCTGGAGAGCGGCACAGCCCTGGATGCCCAGGTGTTCTCATGCAGTGATCAGGACTGAGCACAGACCACTCACCATGGAGTTCGGGCTGAGCTGGGTTTTCCTTGTGGTTGTTTTAAAAGGTAATTAATGAAGAACAAACTATAGTGAGCATGTGGATCACCATGAGCTGAAGAAGCCATGGATGTATGTAGCAGTGTCCTCAGCTGGATGTCTCCGTGTGTGGGTGTCCAGGCTGAGGTGGAGCTGGTACAGTCTGGTTTGGCTTGGTGTATCTAGGAGGTCTGTGAACCTTCCTTGTGCAGACTCAAATTCACACTTACTAGCTGCAATGTGGACTGGGTCAGCCAGGCTCGAGAGAAAGGGCTAGAGTGCCTCTCCTGCATAAGACTGATGGGGGCACAAATGAGGCAGGTTTCATGAAAAGTTGGGTCAGAGTCACCAGAGACAATGCCGAAAACATGCTGTACCTGCAAATGAACAGCCTCAGAATGGACACAGCAGTGCGTTCCTGGGCAAGGGACACAGTCAAAGGATACCCGTGTGAGGCAGCACGGGATCTCACTGGGTAACTGAAGAAGAGCAGGGGGCCTGGAGGCCCTTGTGAGCGCCTGGAAGAGCCTAAGCGCAGTGCAGAGAAGGAAGCTGAGGTCTTCCTGTCAGCCTCTGGCCTTTCCTCTCTGTCTTAGCATCATATGCCTTGAAGAGATCCTGCAACACATAAGCACCAGGTTCCTTATAAAATATCCATGTTAAGTGATTTTCATGGGCTGGGGATTTAGCTCAGTGGCACAGCGCCTGCATGGCAAGCACAAGGTTGTGAGTTCGATTCCTGGTACAGGGGGAGGGATTTTGTTTGATTGTTTCAGAGATTTTTGTTTGATTGTTTCATTATATATTTAACTATTGATTTCTTCAACATTTTTACTGGAAAAGTAAACATACTTGCATGCTTTTCAGAGTAAACTATAAATTTGGAGGTTTGTTTTTGTTTTTTTTTTTCTACCAGGACTCAAACTCAGGATCTTGCATTTCTCAGACAGGTGCTGGTCCACAGAGTTACCTGTCCAGCCGAAATTTGGAGATTTTAGCAGGAAAAATAATCCTTCTGTGTGGAAAAATAATCCTTCTATTGTGTAATTTAGAAATTAGTGCTTAATGAAATACAATGGTAAAATTTTTTCCAATCACTCTCTCTGTTTGTTTCTTTTTTTTTTTTTTTTTTTGTTTTTTTCTTTTACCGGGAACCGAACTCACGACCTTGCGCTTGCCAGGCAGGAGCTTTCTCTGTTTGTTTCTATGTGTGTGTGTCTCTCTGTCTGTCTGTCTCTCT
>NW_004955569.1:1683497-1690772 GCF_000276665.1 Chinchilla lanigera
TTTTGGTTTTTCTCCGGTACCGGGAACTGAACTCACGACCTTGCGCTTGCCAGGCAGGCGCTTTTTGCCGCTGAGCTAAATCCCCAGCCCCACATATAACAATTTCTTAATATTCATATTTTTCCTTTTCTTAACTGATTTTTCAACTGTATGTCCCAGGTGATTGTCTTATTTTATTGTCATTCTTTATTCAGCTTTTATCTTGTTCGGGGGCCTGTGGTAGTGACAGTCTGCAGGAACGTGGGGCTCATTCATCCGCAAGCCTCCTGGTTTTCTGAGCTATCCCCAGCAGGTGTCTGGGCCGGAGATGTTGCTGTCTCCACAGATGGATGACTGGCCTCTAGCCCCCGTACATAGCCTATAGGAAATCCAGCCTGTATGCTAAAGGTCTTTGCCACTGTCCATCTCATCTTTTTGAATTCCCAACCTGAAGGGACTGTAGTATCGTGAAAGTAGGCCTTGAGAACACTGGGCTTGAGACAGGAGAACTCAGAGCCTAAGCAACATTGGGGACCCATGAAAGTGAGTTTTCCCTTTGTTCAGTCTCATGTACCAGGTGAGGGACACCTGTCCAGGGAAAGTGGACACAGGGAAAATGTCAGAAGAGCCAGGCCTACACCCTCTGCAGTGTCCACCTCCTTCTGAAGGAGATACTGACAGAGGACAGAAGTTCTCCTCTGGATCCCCACACGTCAATCCTGGTGGTTACCTGTGTAATATGAGGGGTTAGGTAACAGAAAGGACACTGCAAGTATGAGCAGGCCATACTGTCATCTGAGCTGGTTGTAGCACATGCCAAGTGTCCCATCAGTGAGAGCTCCAATTAGATTAGAAGGTAGAGGAGCAGAGTGTCTGCAGTCAGTAAGCACTATCTTTGTTCTAGCTTTTCACATAACAATTTCTGTTACCAGCATGTATTGTGTCCTGCTTTTTACTCTGGATAAATTTCTAAAGTTGGAATGACTTGGGTGCACAAGTTCTGGAGGTTGTATTTACTATAGACTTTTAATTCAGTGCAATGTAGTCATCTTCAGAGGCCAGTCCAAGAGCCAGTTCTGCTGCAGCTGCGCTCTGTGACTCAGAGGAGCCTCCTATGCATTACTGTGTGAGAGACACAGGGAGTGAAACTAGTGTGCAGAGAGACAAATCAACCATAAGGAGACTGAATGAAATAGACGTTTAGGGGCACAGAGGGGCTAAGCCACAGTATGATGTGGGGAAGAGCTGTACAAGGAAGGAATGGGCAAAGGACTCCTGGTAAGTTTGTAGAATGCCTACACACACACACACACACACACACACACACACACACAGCTTATCTTTGGGTTCTTCCTCCTTGGATGTAGACCCCTCATCTCTCATTCTACTTCTCGATCAGTATGAGGGTGGCTGGGCTCTGTCTCACATTCCCACCATGGTCTGAACTTCAGAAAGTATGGGCCAGAGTATATGTCACCTAAAAATTCCAATTCCCATACCTGAATTTTTCAAATATTTTGTCACAGTGACAGAAAGCCCAGTAACATCACAAATGGAGAATGGCAGAAATGCTGTTCCCATCTCTTCTTGTAAGGATAAAAACACTCGGGAATCCAATCCACATTAATAACAGAATTCTATTAGTATGAGGGGCTGGGGATTTAGCTCAGTGGCACAGCGCCTGCCTGGCAAGCACAAGGTCATGAGTTTGATTCCTGGTACCAGAAAAAAAACACAAAAACAAAAAACAACAACAAAAAGGAATTGTATTAGTATGAAGCCCAAATAAGTGCCTGTGCACCGTGGAGGATGTCACAGAGACACTGTGACAGTTAATCTTCAGGTATTTCATGTGGAACCTGCTATTGCCAGGGTTCAATATTTTGTCCGGTGTAAATTAAGAGCTCAGATATGTCAGAAGCTTGATCCTTGGAAAGAGAATATTATGAGCTTGATATCAGATATTCCCATCTCATTAAATCTGATAAGAAATCTGATTAGAAATTAAAAACTCAGCAGGCTATGGTGGCACATGCCTGTAATCCCAGCACTCAGGTGGCTGAGGCAGGAGGATTGTTGCGAGTTTGAGGTCAGCCTGGGATCCAAACTGAGCTCAAAGCCAGTTGGAGCTGCATAGTGAGACTCTGAAAAAAATTTAAAACTCTAGTAGCCCATTTCTAAGGAAATCTCTAATTGAAGAGTCAAGGTTATCATGTTGTTTACAAAATATATGACATTATTAATAGGTATCATGGACTTATTACAGAGAAAATTGAAACTTTTAATTCTGTACAAACTGAGCTCAGGGACTCAATGACAAGGAATGTAGTTGTGGAAAAAATCAGAAACTTCTGAGAGATTTTTTGTTGTTGAATTGGGAAAAAAAGAACAGAAAAGAAAGTTCTTGGCTGGTTCGTGAGGGGAATGCAGAAAAAGAAAATCAATGATTCTTCCACCTGACCATGTCACATCTGGGATGAGCACATTACCACTGCCCTGTAGTCAACCAGGAAAGGTAGCCTTCATAACAATATGAGCTTAGAGATGCAAAGTTTAAAAGGGATAATGAAAGCACTTTATTTGGAAGAAGTAAAAGAAATGAGGCACGGACAAGTTACCTTGTAAGAAGGTGGTGAGTCCAGACCCTGATAACTGAGGCACTTGTTCCTGGCTGCTTTTATTAAGAAGTAAAAAAGCCCTTTCCCAGTAACTTGTGTCAACCCCTAAGATCCTGACACGGTTACCATTGCCTACCTGTGAATTCCTAAGTGAGCTTCATGAGGTTTTCCTTCCTACTGTTCCAGTCGTAGATCTACAGTTTATGTTTTCGTTAAAAGCAACCCAAGATACAAAGTCCAGTCAACAAATAAGAAATATGTTAATGTAATAATTTAGTGACTCTAGAGTGGAAAATATATATAAAGCAAAAATGTTACTGCTTACAGTCAAAAGTCTTTTTGTATCCCACGCTTATTACCAGGAAGTGATCAAATAGATCAAGCGTGGGGCTCTGTTTCAGCAATCATTTTAAAACTCTTGCTTAGCTATGGTTATCTTTATAATTTAGGTGTTTTTATAACACTGGATATGATATTGTTACAGGCAGCTGAGTTAGATAGAAATATTATAGGCAGGGGCTGGGGATTTAGCTCAGCAGCACAGCACCTGCCTGGCAAGAATGAAGTCCTGAGTTCTATTGCTGGTACCAGTAAAACAAACAAACAAACAAACAGGAAAAACAGGAAGACAAACACACCCTCTCACCCCCTCAAGGGATGGACATCAGGGATTGATGAGTCCCTAACCCAACCCCTCACAGGAAAAGCCCCTGTTCTGTATTCATGCCCACTTGCTACATGACTTGCTTCCCCATTTGATCCCAATTTAATCACTTTTACCTGAACAGTTCTTATTGGCTGACCATAGTTTTGTCCATTTTTCCCCTACCTTGGACCACCTCACCTCGTGGTTTTGGTCTATAAAAGTCCCTAGAAAAGACAGTCCTGGGTAACCCACTCGGGCCCCCCTTTTGTCCCTTTTTTGGACAGAAGCTTTCTTTCCCTCAATAAATATATTCTGCTCTTAACCTCCGTTGTTCCTAAAATTCATCTTCGATTTTAGAGAACATGAACTCCTCCCAGATATCATTCAGATTGGGAGTTTTTAATTTTCCTGTATCAATATGATGCTTCTCTGAGGGAGTTGGACTGTTTGCTTTACATTCCTCTTTACTCTTTTTCAGAAATTTGTTACCATTTATGTGCGGTGTCTGCATTTACACTACAATGCATTTCTCTTGGTGGACGGATACTAATTTAGTTGTAGAAAAATAAGGAGACTGAGAGAGACTGTGTGAAAATCTTAGCAATAAAGCCTATTGCTTCATTCCCAACAGCAGCCCGCACCCATTCCAATTTTTTCTGAGCTGACTTGGTCTCATAAAATTTTATGTCATCTGAGGATTGGTTCTTCCACAGGAAATTCCCCCAGGAACTTTCTGAGCACACTTGGGACTCACTTTCCGGGAAGCGTGCTGAGTCTTTTAAGAAACCCGGGGTAACTCTCAAAAGCCAGTAGTAAAACCCTTACATGCAAGGATTAGTCCTGTTAGATGAGACCAACGTGACAAGAGAGAGACAGGTCCAGAAGCCAATCATGTAAAGGAGCGGGCTGGCTGAACTACCCAATCAGGTGGGCCAAGGGAGGCGGGCTCTTCCTCTGACCGAGTGTGGAAGTGCTCAATGTGCGTTCAGTCCTGAGAGCCCGCAGTTTGCTAGAACTGTCTCTATGATCTCTTCTTACTGCGGGGTGCAAAGAATCCTCGGAGACCCTGAAGCCACACAATGGTAACTTTATGGGATGAGAACTGGGAATAAGATGGAATTGTGTGAGTTCTGGAAGTGGCCAGAACCGGCTATGGCAATCTACAGCTTCGCTGCTGAGCTCCGGCCACTGAGGTCTTCCTAAGACTTTAGTCCTGCCTTATTATGTGTCCCCATTTGCATTTGCTCAGGCAGGGACAGTTCGGGGTCACCTGCATACTGTCCGAACTGTGACAGTGTAAGCCCAGAATGCCTTCTTGGATAGCCCCAGGCACACCGGTATCTCCCCCAGTTTGACGAGTGCAGTGGTTTTCGGGCAAACCTGGGTTCCATCCTCAAAATGAAAGATATATCATTTGAATGACTTGTGTGAGACCTTTACTCACAATGATGTTACAGCAGAAAGCAGAATTTGTCATCTTACTAAACACTGAGCGATGAGATCCGGAACCAAATCAAAAAACAAGAATCACTCCTTGATTGCCAGGATGCGTCTCAAGTGCGTATCCAGGCTACCTGTGACACCTGATTGTGTGTATTGAAAATAAGTCTTTTTTGCATACACTTTTACCTACGTAACTAGCCTGGCCTCGAACTCCTGTTCATCCTTAACCCTCCAGTGTGCTGGGAGTGTAAAGGAAAAATTTTATGGGAGCCAACTGTCCTCCATCTATAGATAAGCAGTGTGAGACTGCCCAGGAGGTGCTAGGAGTTTCAGGAAATAAACTCCCATCCTGTTCTCGGGAAAGCCACTCAGAGTAACTCCCCTGCCCTTAAGCTAAACTTCCTCATTCTTGTATCTCCCCGCCAATCCCCCACCAATGATTGTAAAGGTCAGTTTGAACTAACCAACGCTATCTGCTTTTGTAAATTCGCTTGCAAAATACCCGCTTTTTGTGGTTTTTTGGTTTAAAAGTCCGGCTGAACTCCGGCTCGGAGCTCTCTGTTCCTGCCCGTTCAGTGAGCCCCATGCATGCTTGGTAAATAAAATCCCCTTGCTTTTTGCATGAGAGAACGTCTCTTGGAGTCTTCCTTCACGCAACGAGTTTCTCGACCCTTACAGGAGTACAGTCGTGAGCCACCACGTCGAGCCAAAGCAGTTTGCCCCCAGGCTGTCTGACCGATTTCCTCGGCACGCAGGGCCTAATAGAAACAGGTTTTAGAGGAAAACTGGCTATTTGTATTTTAAATTTTTGGAAACTCAGGAGTTTAGTAGTTCGCAGCTGCAACTCTCTCTAGTAGAGAGGAGCCTGCCTTTTTCCTGGGGGATAAAGTTACTGCTGGTTCAGTCTTAGGTTGTAGTCTGTTCTCATTTTAATTCTTACCAAAATGACTAATTTCCTAAATTGACTTCAGGCCATTTCCCTAGCTAGGTTTCCTTTTTTTTTTTTTTTTTTTTTTTTGGTCTTTTTGAGACAGGATCTCGCTATGCAGTTCAGGCTGAACTTGAGCTCACTTTGTAGCCCAGTGTGGCCTCGAACTCACAAGGATCCGCCTACCTCAGCCTCCCCAGGGCTGGGATTACAGGCGTGCGCCACCACGCCCGGCTAAGTTCCCTATTTATAAGCTAACTAATAAACTCTTCTTTGCAATTGGACTGTTGAATTGCTGCTTTTCATAGAGTTTACAATGCTGACAAATATGCACGGGATGATGATGCAGTAGTTCTTGAGGGGAAATTGCTCCTGCCTAGAACAACTTCTGAAGGTGCTGCCTGTTAATCGCACACTGAGAAACATTGTGAACTGTGGGATCTACAGTGATGCTTTGATATGATAAATGTATGAGTGGAAAGAGAAATGGGTGGCATGTCTAAAATAATTGCTGTAGTCCTTGGAGTTTGTCTAGACGTTGATTTGAAGATTGAAACACTGATTGAGGTGGATTTTGTGTAGAACAACTATGAAGTAGGGGTAGATTCCCATAGTTAAGATGTGCATGCATATGAAAGAATTAAGAATAAGAGGGCTTTGAGGGCTGGGGATTTAGCTCAGCGGCACAGCGCCTGCCTGGCAAACGCGAGATTGTGAGTTCGATTCCTGGTACCAGGAAAAAAAAAAAGAAAAAAAAAAGAAAAAGAGGGCTTTTGAATAGAAAGAGCCAAGGGGATTAAAGAGGAAATGGGAACTCAAGGGAATTTGCAGTGTCCCACACAGCAACCAGAACGGTAAAGTACTTCTGAAGTGAACTTGATTTAGTAGGACAATATTGAAGTATTATTTGCTTGCTTCGTTAGAGTAGGAAAAATATCACAGGCCTATAGAAAGGACTGAAACTTAAAGATAAATTCTTCTGTGTCTACAGATCAGCTCAGCTAATCATTTTCTGAGGTAAGTTAGGAAATTAGAACACTACTATTGGATGTTTGAAAGTATGTTCCATATTATAGCTGAAGTAGAACAAGAGTTTGTGTTGGACACCAAAGATTTTTTTTTTTTTTTTTTTTTTTTTTTTGGACACCAAAGATTTTAAGGTGTGTAGGAAGCGTCTTATTCTTACCTACATTGTCCCAAGTTTGGAAAAAAAAGTATTAATACCAAGTCTTACTTTGTTTCCTAAGGTAGTGAAATGTCTTGATAGTGTTGCTATGTCCTTTTCTATTGAGTTGACTGACATGTGCTACCTTGTTAGTTATAATGTTGTGCTTGTTATTAGGGAGGGGGACTGGGTCTTATTTTGTATTTCACGCTGACCTTGAACACACAATGTAGCCCCAGGTTATTGTTCAATTCTCAGAGTCTCTTGAAGTAGCCCCTGGAGTGGTAGGATTTCAGGCCTGCACCGCTATGCCTGGGTAAATGTTTTGGTTCTTTTACTTTTTTTTATGTTTTGTTTTTGGGAATCAAATTCAGGACATCATGCTTGCCTGTCAGGTGCTGTTGCTGGTTGCTAAGCTACATCTCTGGCCCAATGTTTCAGTTCTTTTTTTTTTTTTTTTTTTTGGTTTTTCTCCGGTACTGGGAACCGAACTCAC
>NW_004955569.1:1691820-1703966 GCF_000276665.1 Chinchilla lanigera
CCTGCCTTTTCTTATTTTTATTGAAATGATAGAATTTGATAGAAATGATAGCATTTCAACAATCCAGAATTTGCTTAGAGGATAATTTGTGACTGGCTTTTTGTTTTTTGTTTTTTTTTTTTTGGTTTTTCTCTGGTACCGGGAACCGAACTCACGACCTTGCGCTTGCCAGGCAGGCGCTTTTGCCGCTGAGCTAAATCCCCAGCCCCGTGATAATCATTTTTATGTTGCTGTTATTTTCTCGAATCTTCTCACTGGAACTCGCCACCCCTAGGCTCAGGGGTGGCTCTATTAGGGTCACAGTTGGCCTTAGTCTCAGACTTCTCAAAGAACTTGCTACGGAATGATATGATGCACTCAGCTCATAGCCCCACTGATGAGCTTCCCTTGGCCCTATTTTCTCTCATTCTCTGAAACTGATACCCTTTTTCTTGTCCAATATGTACATTTATTATTTGTACTATGTTTTGAAGCACCCATCTTGAGTCCCTGAAATAAATAAAAATGTACATTCAGTGTTACACAATGTTAAGTCCTTAATAATGAAGCAGTTGGGGGCTGGGGATATAGCTCAGTGGCATAAGCGCCTGCCTGGCAAGCACAAGGTTGTGAGTTTGATCCCCAGTACTGGAGGAAAAAAAAAAAAAAAAAAAAAGAAGCAGTTCATTAAAATGTGTCATTTAAAAATTTGTAATTTGATCTCTCCTTCTTAAGATTATTCTAAACGTTTCTGCTTTTCATTTCTAGTTTTAGTCCAGTATTGTGTGAGAACTTGCTTTGCATGATTTCCACTCCTTTGATTAAATTAATTTTTTATTGTTGCTCTGATCATGGGCTACATGGATGAATATTTCTTTGGATTTGAAAAGACAGTGTGCTACATTGGATAGGATCCATCTGATAATTCCCTTTGAAATATGATCTTGTTGCTTTTATATTTGAATTTTTTTTTATTTTTATATTTTTGTCTTTTTTTGAGACAGGGTCTTGCTCTGCAGTTCAGGCTGGCCTTGAGCTCACTTTGTAGTCCAGGCTGGTCTCGAACTTGCAATGACCCTTCTGCCTCAGCCTTATATTTAACTTTAAAGATTTCTTTGCCTACTTCAACTGTTTGTTACTAATGGAGTTGTTCTGAATCCTCAAATATATAGTTGTAAAAAAATGAGTTTTCCTTTGATTCCTGCTTTTTCTTATGTAGTTTTCTTATGTAGTTTTTCTTATGTAGTTTACTTTTTCTTATGTAGTTTTCTTATGTAGTTTTTCTTATGTAGTTTACTTTTTCTTATGTAGTTTTCTTATGTAATGTCATATAAGCATTAAGGACTGTTATTTGTTTTTAAAGTGGCTGTTATGGTTTATGTCTGTGTGTCCCCCCAAAGCCTCATGTGGCCATGGGGCAGGCTATTAGAGTTTGAATATGGGTGTGAGAGCTGCACCCGCCCTGGGGTGGATAGTTTGCATATGTAAGGGAGAGGAAGAGGGTGCTTGAGGCCATTCCTCCCCCATTCCGCCCTGGTGTGTGCTTGCTGCTTTTGCTGTGTTCTGCTGCCCTGAGCTGTAGCTCTTTGCCATGTGCCACTCTGCCTTGTAATCTGCCAAGTAAGGATTGAAACCTCCACGAACTGTGAGCGAAATAAACCTTTCCTTCCTTAATTTTGGGCGTCAGGTATTTTGTCCCAGCAATGAGAGAAACGTAACCAAGACAGTGGCTGATTTTATCATCTCGTCTCTGTAATCCTTATTTACTTTGAGGTACATATTGAATATCGTCAAGTTAATACAGCTTCAGGAGAATTTGTTGAATCAGTGCTACACTGGTATGTCTTTTTGTATAGCTCTCTATGTAATCTATCCTCATCAGTGTCCACATAATGACCCCTCTTCTCTAGGTGGGCAGAACATTTGCTGTATAACTTAGGTGTCTAGATATTGATCCACTCTGATACCTGCTCTCTCCTTCCCTGATAGTGTGACCTGTTCTTCTTCTTTTTTTTTTTTTTTGACCTGTTTTTCTAATTGTCTGACCTGTTCTCCTCTTGGAAAACAAAGTTTCACACTACTTACTTGCTGTTGACGTTTAGAACTGATATTTGCCACTATCCTTTGCTCATTGTTGCCTAATATGTGAATTGTCTCACAATTTCTGTTTGAAGACAGAAAAACATATGAATTAATAAGTCTTCATATTGTAATTTAGGGTGTAAATAACTTAAAGCAAAATTTATTTTCTTTTTTGGTTTTTCTCCGGTACCGGGAACCGAACTCACGACCTTGCGCTTGCCAGGCAGGCGCTTTGCCGCTGAGCTAAATCCCCAGCCCCGCAAAATTTATTTTCCAAACTTTTTGGTGAGATGTAGTGATAACAATGAAAGTGTCGCAGTGTATTCAGAAAGTTTCAACACTGTGCTTGGGCAAGGAGTGAAAGTATCCAGGTGATAAAGAAATGCTACACGTCAGAAATTGCTCTTGGGATGGGGATTTAGCTTAGCGGCACATTGCCTGTCTGGCAAGCGCAAGGTCGTGAGTTCAATTCCCAGTACCGGAAAAAAGAAAAAAAAAAAAAAAAGCAGACAAATTGTTCTTGCATTATTGATGACAACTCCCCTCCTTTGGTGACTTTTCCTGTTTCCAGTGTGTTTTTCTTAGAGAGTTTCCATTAGCTTCTTTCCTTTAAGTTTTCAGTAAGTTTTATAGAAATTGCACAGATAAATATTTTGTGAGGGTTTGTGGTATTTATTTATTTATTCCTCATGATTGTTTACAAGGGCTGATATACGAATCAAGATGAAAGAACTTTGCCATTTAGTCCGTTGGTTCAGTTCCTGGCTTTTTAATTTAACTTAAAAAGTATCACATCATTTTTTTGTTTTGTTTTGTTTTGTTTTGGTCTTTTTTGTCTTTTCTGTATGCAGTTCAGGCTGGCTTTGAGCTCACTTTGTAGCCCAGGCTGGTCTCGAACTTGCAACGATCCTCCTGTCTCAGTCTCCCTAGTGCTGGGACTACAGGCATGTGTCACCATGCCCAGCTCAAAGTATCATATTTAATCTCAGGAATAATGTATTTTCTAGATATTGGAAAGAAATCACTTGTCTGTGGATTTTCATAAACTCCATAGTGAAAGAGAAGCCAGTGAAATGTAGCAGCTGATTCTCCATTCTTGAATAAATCTACTTATTTTGTTCTTCCACACTTCAGTTTTCTTTGGTGATTTTCACAATTATTTAGATGTTTTGTATTCAGTGTTTCTTTTGAATGAGATATGTAATAGTTAATTCTTAGATTTGTGTTCACTTATCTTCACTCTGTATATAAAATCTTTATATTGAGTACCTTGCAAACATTTTCTTGTTTAACTCCCTTTTCATAGATTTCAATTTCTCTTATTTCTGATGCCTACTGGAATTAATTCAGAGGAAACACTTTTTCTTTTTCTTTTTTTTGGTTTTTCTCCGGTACCGGGAACCGAACTCACGACCTTCCACTTGCCAGGCAGGCGCTTTGCCGGTGAGCTAAATCCCCAGCCCTGGAAATACTTTTTCTTAACTGAATGTTTTTTCACAATAACTTCTAAAAGCATTCAAGATTACCTTTCAAGGGGCTGGGGATTTAGCTCAACAGCAAAAGCGCCTGCCTGGCATGCGCAAGGTTGTGAGTTCGGTTCCTGGCACCGGAGAAAAACAAAAAAAGATTATCTTTCAAATTTCAATAGTTAATCTCTGTATGTAGGCTAGAAGAGTATACAGTCCAGATTGTTTCAAACATACCTGTTTGTCCCTGAATGTAAAGAAAGCACATTGAGCTTTCTTTGAGTGATGTATATCATAAGCTGAAACATGAATAAATGTTCTATTTACATGTGGGTCCACTGAAGCTTGTCTTCCATTCCTGAGATCTATTTGTCATTCTCTACTAATCATGCACTGATATGAAAGTCGGAATTTGAATGACTTTCATGTATATTATGCAAGGAGTCACATTGCTCACAAGATATTGAAAGTTTTTTGTCCTGTTTGTGCTATTTTTGGTAATGGGAATTGAACTCAGGGCCTCACACTTAGCAACCAGATGCTGTGCCCCTGAGCTGTATCCCCAGTCCCCTATTTGTGGTCTTTTATTCTACCTTATAGCTACATTTTAATAAATCAAATGTGTGATTTGTAAGTGACACAGTAGTCTTTATAATTTTTATGTTTTGCAGCCATTTGGGAAAGGTCTTACTTGCTAATCTTGACTGTCCTTGTTGCATAGCCCAGGCTGGACATTGAACTCATGGCAATCCTGAATTGATGATAATCTTCCTATATCAGCTTCCCAAGTGCTTGGAGAACAGGCAGGTACTGGGCTGAAGTTTTCCTTTCGTATTTAGTGATGAGTTACTTTGCAGTATCTTGATTTACAATGCATTTAATATACTTCATTTACACTCTTTTCTATATTATTCTCCCTTATACCACCCCAGAATTTTTTTTTTTAAGAAGGTAGTAAATGAGATACAAACAAACAAAAAATAGAACAATAGCAGCGTACCAGTATCACAAACATAAACAAACCAAAGCAAGAACATTTAAAGTGATACAGGGTTTCAAGACAAAATAATACGAATTAACAGTGGTTGTTATATTACACGTTGTTATCCTCAACTACATTGCTCAGATTACCATATGTAAGAATAGAAGACTGTTCAAACCATTAAAGAGAATGAGAAAATAACTATTAGATGAAACATTAGAAACAATGAACCCCTCTGTCTTTGTGCTTAGGTCACCTTTAGAATTTTTTCATCTGGTTTCATAGTTCCTAGTTCCTTTTTTCTTCTTTCCCTCATCCCAGTCGTTCCTTCCTTTGAGCAATTTCTTTCCCTTTTCTATCATCAATTGTACGTTTTGAGTTTTATTTATTCTTTCAGGTTCCTCCACCAAGGAGACAATATGATGTTTACACATATGGGTCTGATTTATTTCACTTATGAGTATGGTCTCTAGTTGCATCCGTTAAAAATGTGGAACGCTTCACGAATTTGCATGTCATCCTTGCTCAGGGGCCATGCTAATCTTCTCTGTATCGTTCCAATTTTAGTATACGTGCTGCTGAAGCGCATCCCAGAATTTTTTATATTCAAGTGCTAGGAACTATGAAACCAGATGAAAAAATTCTAAAGGTGACCTAAGCATAAAGTCAGAGGGGTTCATTGCTATGAATCACACATGTGAAGAGATATAATTTATGGTGTATCAAAACCATTCATTAGGGGCTGGGGATTTAGCTCAGTGGCGCAGCGCCTACCTGGCAAGTGCAAGGTTGTGAGTTCGGTTCCCGGTACAGGAACACCCCCTCACCCCCCACCCCCAAAAAACACAAAAAAACCCCATTCATTAGATGTTTATATGATTCTATGTTTTGTCCATGGTGGTTTGCAGGCTCCCTCTTTGAGCTCTGCTTTAAAGACAGTGCGCAAGTACAAGGGAGGTGACCCTGCAGGACAAGCAGTGCTATTACTCTATGGTTGCTTCGGCAATGTGTTGCTTTTGCATCAGAGTTAATGTGTGAAAATATTTGCATGCACATGGGTTTGATGACCAAGCCATGCAGTTTATACTTGAAAGAATAACCCTCAGTTCAGGAATTATTAGAGGAGCTAAGATGTATCAGGTTGTGTGGCTTATCTTCAGGAAACATGTCATTATTTAGGAAAGAGTGACCTTTGAGGATGTAGCAGTGAACTTCACCTTGGCAGAGTGGGCTTTGCTGAATCCATCCCAAAAGAAGCTCTACAGAGATGTAATGTGGGAAACATTAATGAATATTAATGCTATTGGTAAGCATGATCTCATTTTCTTATTTATATAAATATAGAACATTCATTATTGCTCACTGATGTAACTTAATGAAATTGATTGTTATGATACTTTGAAGTATATCTCAGGACTGGTTACATTATACCATGATTATAACTGGAATCTATGAATGTGTATATAATCTTATACTGACTTTTTGTATTTCAGTGTCTTCAATACAGGAAGAACATGGAATAACCAGCAAGTTGAAGCAGTGAACAAAAATTGCTCAAGAAATCTAAGGTAATTTTCAATTACAAGAAAAAGACTATTTCTCAATAGTCAGCATTTGAGCAGAAATAGTACAATGAAGGAACTGAAAAAATGAGACCGTGTGCCAATTTAACCTTGATTTTGTATTATCTGTCAGTCCTCCAAATGATATATGAATACAAGAAACTGTGTAGTACTTAAAATATGCTACAAAGAGCACTACATCCTATATCAGTATAAAAATTCCTCCACAATCAATGTTATTTAAATGTATGAGAAGCTGGGCATGGTGGTGCACGCCTGTAATCCCAGCACTTGGGAGGCTGAGGCAGGAGGATCATTGTGAGTTCGAGACCAGCCTAGGCTACAAACTGAGTTCAAGGCCAGCCTGAACTGCATAGTAAGACGCTGTCTCAAAAAGAAAAAAAAAAAAAAAAAGTATGAGATTGCATTTAAGAATTATATATAGGCTTATATGAAATGAGTATATTTTGAATTATGATAGAAACTGATCTTCAAAATACCCATTTATGTATAGATAAATATGAGACATTATCTAGAACATATGTCACATGGAAACAGTATTCAAAATACAAATGAATGCTCATGTTTTCATAATAAGTACTTGGAAAACATCCTTCAGAATATTGAGCTGTTCACATTAAAAAATTCTTAGGAGTCACTCTCGTATTGTTGATGGGAATGTAAAATAGAACCACTGTGATAGCCATGATGATAATCAATATACAGAGTTCTCATAAGTGAAAAAAATTTCCATTTGATCCAGGTACACTTCCATGGGTATATACTTATTTTTTTGATTTTTAAGCCAGGGTTTGCTCTGTAGTTCAGGTTGCCCTTGAACTTATTCTAGCTCAGGAGACCCTTGAGTTCAGAGTCATCTTCCTGCCTCAGCCTCCTGAGTGTTGAGACTATAGTAGTGTGCCACTGTGCTCTGTGATATATTCTAAAATGAGTTAAAATCATTGAATTTTAGTGATTTATGCAGTGTGTTTTTCAAAGCATAGAATGAATGGATATTCACAATGTCTAAGTTCTGGAAATAATTCACAATAGATAAGCTCTGGAAAGTGCCCAAATGTCCATCACCAGATGCCTGTATAAATAAAACATTGGGTCACATCAGCATGGTAGTGCACTACAGGAATCCCAGCACTGCTGGAAACAGAGTGGGCAGATGACAACTTGAAGTTTAGCCCGTGCGAGTTAATGATCAGTAAGAATCTCTTTTGAAATAAGAAATAGTAAATCTGCAATGTAATTCAGTGCTAAGACCTGTATTTAACTCTTATCACTGAAAAATGTGCTATAAAAAGATCAGTAATATTATTTGCCAAAAGAAAGTGTTGCGATTCAATTCCAAAATGTTAGGTGAAAAAAGTAAAGAAACAGAAAGGGAAATAGCACAGGTTTTCTCTTAAATGGGAAATCTGAAGTATATTTAGGGAGTGAAAGTAGAGGAGGTGGTAATAAACAAAAATCCTAACTTTTTGGAGATGGGAAATGCATTCTGGTGAGCTAGTGAAGGGGGAGAGTGGTGGGGCGAAGACCACAAAAATGATTGATATTTGATGCACATTCATATCCATCACCTAAAATGAAAAAGGATATTATGTATTGGAATAATATACCAATTTAAAATTCCCAAATGGAAACCATTATTATAGAATGAAAACTACTATTGAAGGTATCCTCGAGGGACATAGATCAATTCATCTTAAAAATTTCTTAGCAGGCAGCAAACCGAATTGTGAGTGGTATCTTTCTTCTTTTTCCTTTACAGATATAATGCAGACAATTATTTGAGATGTGGAGGGAAGCAATATAAAAGTAATGGACATGGAAAAACCTGCAGTGGTTTCCAGTCCTTTCACAAGCATGAAATGGGAAAGACTAGAGAGAAACTCTATCAATATGAACAGTGTGGGAAGGCCAACTTTAATCTTAGTGAACAAATTCACCCCAGAGAGAAAACAATTTTAGGTAAGACAAGTGTAAAACCTTCCACAACACCCACTGGTGAGGAAATCCATAAAAGAAATCACAGTTTGGGTAGTCGATATGTACACAATCACTGTGAGAGTGTTTTCATGTCTTCATACCGCAGTCAGGTATATGAAAGAAGACATGCTGGAGAGAAACCCCTTGTAATTACAAAATGTGTAAAAGCATTAGCTCTTAGGAATTCTTTTCAAAAACATAAAAAAACTCACACTGGGGAGACACCGGATGTATATGAGCAGTGTGGGAAAGCATTCAATATACACAGTCACTGTCAAAGTCATGAAAGAATTCACACTGGGCAGAAACCCTATTTATGTAAGCAATGTGGGAAAATATTCGGCACAAACAGGAGCCTTCTAGTACATGGAAGAATTCACACGGGGGAGAAACCATATGTATGTAAGCAGTGTGGGAAATCTTTCAGACACAATAGTAGCTTGAAAGTACATCAAAGAATTCATACTGGGGAGAAACCCTATGAATGTGAGCAATGTGGGAAAGCATTCAATACACAAAGTTACTGTAAAAGTCATGAAAGAATTCACACTGCGGAGAAACCATGTGTATGTAAGCAGTGTGGAAAATCTTTCAGTCGAAATGGTGACCTTCTTGTACATGAAAGAATTCACACTGGGGAGAAACCCTATGTATGTAAGCAATGTGGGAAATCTTTCCGTCAAAATAGTAACCTTCTTGTACATGAAAGAATTCACACGGGGGAGAAACCCTATGTATATAAGCATTGTGGGAAATCTTTCAGTCGAAATGGTAACCTTCTTGTACATGAAAGAATTCACACCGGGGAGAAACCCTATGTATGTGAGCAGTGTGGGAAAGCATTTAGGATGAATGGTTGCCTTGTACTACATGAAAGAATTCACACTGGCGAGAAACCCTTTGTATGTAAGCAATGTGGGAAATCTTTTAGTCACTGTCAAAGGCATGAAAGCATTCACACAAGTGTGAAACCCTATTTATGTGTGGAATGTGGAAAAAGATTTGCTGTTAAGTCCAATTTTTGTAGACATAGAAGATTGCACTCCGAGGTGCAACATTATGCAATGTGGGAAATCTTTCCAGAAAAATAGTGCCTTGCAAAGTCATCAAAGTATTCATACTGGGGAGAAACCCTATGGCTGTAATAGTGTGGGAAATCTTTCAGCAGATTCAATCACTGACAAAGACACGAAAGAATTCACACAAGGGTGAAACTATGTGTAAAATGTGAAAACAGGTTTGCTGATCAGTTCAATTTTTGTAGACAGAAGATCCTTCACCTGGGGGCAACATTATTCAGTGTGGGAAATCTTTCAGCCAAAATAGTACACTTCTTTTAAATGAAAGAATTCACACTGGGGAAAAGCCCTATGTATGTAAGCAATGTCAAAAATTTTTCAGCCAAAATAATGACTTAAAAACACATCAAAGAGGGGGCTGGTGATTTAGCTCAGCAGCACAGCACCTGCCTGGCAAGTGCGAGGTCGTGAGTTCGATTCCCGGTACTGGAAAACAAACAAACAAAATAAATAAATAATAAATAAAAAATACATCAGAGAATTGACACTGGGGAAAAACCGTATGTATGCAAACAATGTGCAAAATCAGACAAAATATTAACCTTGTACATGATAGAACTCACTGGGGAGGAACCATATGTATGTAAGCAGCGTGGGAAATTTTCAGTCAAAATAGTACCTTGCAAAGACATCAAAGTATTCAGACTGCGGAGAAACCATGTGCATGTAAGCAATGTTATAAATCTTTCCACTACCAGAGTGAGTCTCACAAACAAGAAAGAACTCACAATGGAAAGTCACACTGTGCACTTCAGCAAGTGAGGAAAGCATCCAGTGCACAAGTATGTGAGCAAGTGCAGGAGACAGTACACAACAAGGGAGAAACCACATGTATGTGGACAGTGTCAAAAAGATGTGCTGGGAAATTTTCATTTTAGAAATGTAAAATTCCCCTCAGACTGGAGAGTAACTGCATATAAGAAAAGTAGGAAAAAAATTCTGCTGACATAGATGCTAACCTTCAGAATGAAGTAACACTGTGGCCCATGCCTACGTATGAACTGTGGGAAAGCACCCAGTATACTTTGAAAATTCCTCATGTTGAGACCTATAGAACTGTAAATATATTGATGTCAGTATAATTTCCAGAATACATATTGAAAGATGAAGAGATGCTAAAATGCATTGCATCACGTGTTTTTCAATAAATCACACATAAATATCTATGTGTCTGTGTGTTACAATTGAAAAATCACAGCTTTAAAGAAAATTCTAATATGCTGAAGCTTTTTTCACACATTCATGATGCACCCATGCCCAGTCTTCATGGGTGACACCAATTTTTCTCATGACCATGTTTCCCAAGTTTCCCTTTTTTTTTGGTACCGGGAATCAAACTCATGACCTCGGGCTTGCCAGGCAAGTGGTTATGCCGCTGAGCTATAACCCTGGCAACACAGACATTGAGAAGTGGGCTTTCCCAGATTTCATGGCATGTTACTCTATAGGCCTAATGGACAATAAGATAAACAGTCACAAAAGCAGAGCTATTTTAAACTACATAATTTTAATTGGTATATATTTGTATATAATGTAAATATTCATTTTTCGAAGGCATTTGGTGTGTATAATTGATGTAAGATCTTTGCTGCCTTTCTCATTCCCTCCATGTTTTTCATCTATTTCTTTTTTTTTTTTTTTGGCTTTTCTCCGGTACTGGGAATCGAACTCACAACCTTGAGTTTGCCAGGCAGGCGCTGTGCCACTGAGCTAAATCCCCAGCCCCTTTCATCTATTTCTTGATCCTCTCCATTTTTCATAGATGTATATTCCATTTACCGATTACATATCATGTACTTTTGTTTTTTTTTTGTTTTTCTCCGGTACCGGGAACCGAACTCACGCCCTTGCGCTTGCCAGGCAGGCGCTTTGCCGCTGGGCTAAATCCCCAGCCCCTCATATCATGTACTTTTATACAAGCAAAAGTTAAACACCATACGTCCCAAATTAAGTCAGCTATCTGTAAACAGCAGCATCCTGAATATGCAAGGGTATCAGGATTTCATGAAAGTTCCTTGGTTTCTAAAGAAAGTGCATGGAATATGTTTAGCAGAAAAAGAATAGCAGGTGATGAGAATGATGTCATATTGTGATGCCAGAAATGTAGAGCCACCAATATGCAGAACGAGCATGTGATATTCACAAGTGTATGAGTTAAATGCAAGAGACGTAAGCATTGCATTAACCTAGCAAAGTATTTCCTGTGGGGATGTAGGGGTTATAATGCACAACCTTTGCCCCTGTCTGTCCAGGCTTTGGGGTATAGCAGCAGCTAAACAATTATAGTCTCTCTTTATCCACATGTTCAAACAATTGCATTTCAGCAGGGTCTCATGATATTAAGTTCAAAATTCAGAAATGAAAGATGACAAAGTTTAAGTCATTTTACTCTCAGTGGCATAATTAAATCTAGAGCCCCTTTGATTGATCATTTATCTCACTATTTCACCAGCTATCATGTGATGTCACCACATGACAATAAGATTAAATACAATGCAAGATGAGATATAAAGAGAAAGAACACATTCACATGGCACTGATTACATCATGGTTATTATATCAATTTCACTACCATTGTCAATATTTATCCATATAAATTTATGAAATTATTCCATAAGTATAAATGTTTAAAATGATATAGGTATGTGTGTGTTTCTATGTGTGTGATAATATTAACATCCAATATTGGAAATACACATTGCGGACATGGAATTTTATCCCAAACAGATAAGGAAATGCTACTTTATTTATTTTTGTTTGTTTGTTTTTCTCCGGTACCGGGAACTGAACTCACGACCTTGCACTTGCCAGGCAGGCGCTTTGCCGCTGAGCTAAATCCCCAGCCACCAATGCTACTTTATTTTGTGTTGTATTAGAGAGGTACACAAATCCTATTTGTCAGGCTAGTAATACCAGCAAAAATAGGAAGGCCGGGCTGGGGATTTAGCTCAGCGGCAAAGCGCCTGCCTGGCAAGCGCAAGGTCGTGAGTTCGGTTCC
>NW_004955569.1:1704066-1721810 GCF_000276665.1 Chinchilla lanigera
GGCAAGCGCAAGGTCGTGAGTTCGGTTCCTGGTACCGGAGAAAAAAAAAAAAAAAAAAAAAAAAAAAAAAAAAAAATAGGAAGGCAGAAGTTGTCTGAGAAGAAACATATGACCGAACAATTGCCAAAAAGACAAACAGCATTTGCATTACTGAAGAACAGCTACTCTTTCACCCATGTCTAAATCTAACAGATTCTTCAAAACATTCTATGTTTAGCACAGTATGATAATTTTGTACCACATAGTGATTGGTTCAGACTGAAATATATTAACCCTGAAATGGTAATGAATTAATCTTTTAAAGGAAAATGCTTTTTTACTTATGTTTAGGTTTACAATAGGAAAAATGAATGGGTCAGTGTTAATACAGGTGCAATAGATACATAATTTCAAGCCATAAGAGGAGCAAGGGCATCCTGAGGTAGAGAGCACTGGAAGAAAAGCCTCAACTTTTTTTTTTTTTGTTTTTCTCCGGTATCTGGAACCGAATTCATGACCTTGCGATTGCCAGGCAGGCGCTTTGCCGCTGAGCTAAATCCCCAGCCCGGTAAAGCCTCAACTTGATTTGGAAGAAATGAAGGAATGGTTTCTAGTTGTGCCTATTTACATAAGAAAGCCTCTAGTTTATCTTTTTTTTTTTTTAGTTGTTTTTTTTTTTTTTAGTTTATCTTTTTGATCGCTGAGTAATACTCCATTGTATAAAAATACCACATCTTTTTTATCCATTCCTCCATTGATGGGCATTTGGGTTGTTTCCAAGATTTAGTTACTACAAATTGTGCTGCTATAAACATGGATGCACATATATTGCTGTGATCTGATGTTTTTAGTTCTTCTGGGGAAATACCCAGAAGGGGAATAGCTGAGTTAAGTGGGACCTCTAATCTTAGTTTTTAAGGGAATCTCCACACTGATTTCCACAGTGGTTGTGCTAGACTACACACCAACCAACAGTGGAGAAGGGTTCCTTTTTCCACATAGCCCCTTTGGCCTTTGTTATTGGTTGATTTCCTGATGCTAGCCATTCTTTCTGGGGTGAGGTGGAATCTCAGTGTTGTTTTAATTTGCATTTTTTGAATGACTGATGATGTGGAACATTTTTTCATGTATTTATTTGCCATTTGTATTTCTTCATCTGAGAAGTATGATACTCATAAGTGAAATAAATGGGACCGACATGTGTAAACATCGTATTGTGTCCCTGGTGTAAGAACCTAAAAGAGGGCTGGGGATATATCTCAGTGGCACAAGCACCTGCCTGGCAAGCACAAGGTCCTGAGTTCGATCCCAAGTACTGCAAAAAAAAAAAAAAAAAAAAAAAAAAAGAAAAGAACCTAAAAGAGTAATAAAATCAGAGAGGTACAATAGATATTGTGAAAGGGAAAAATAGTGCTCAAAGTGAAAGGATAACTGGGATGAGGGAAAGGAGGTACTAAAGAAAGAAGGGAAAAAATGTATATACACATAAGATAGCTAAGATAATTTTACTACTAATTTCTTTTGGTTGATTGAAAGGAACAGTCAATGCTTAATTTTTTGTCCAGTGTTGCGTGCTTATATCTGTTAATCTGAATACTTGGGACAACAATATGCAATATAACAACCATTGTTGATTCCTATCATGTTTTTTGAAATTTTATATCATTTCTAGTGGGGGTTTTTAATAATTTTTTACTCTTTAAAAAAAGAAATGAAGGAAGGGAGGAGTTCATTTCTGATGATGTTTTCTAATCCATTTGAATACATTTAAGTAATTGTAGATTTTTTGCATTCTCAAATGGTGTATTTGGCAGGTTTAAATCCGCATAAAATATCTTAGCAATTTCCTTTCCAGTGTGTCAGTTAATGCAGTAGGAATCAAACAACACTTTAAAGGTTTGTGTTCAACCTTCTCATCTCAGTGAACTCATCAGTGCTGTGGTGCAGGACAGTCACACCTGGATGCTGAGCTCTGTCTGGAGCCTGCAGAGGGAGAGAAATGAACTTCCTGTCGATGCTTCCTTGGCATGGAGGACGCCTTCCCTGCAGGTGGTGCCTAGCTGGGGAGAACCCCAACAGAAAGAGTGTTTACAGTGAAAATGCAAATTGGTGGGAAAACCACAGACTGCTATGAAAGCCACTGTGGGCTTCTCTGCTTTCTATGATTTTGATCCTATGTTCCTTGGAACTTTCTACACCTTATTTTGGCTTTAGCATGCATAAATTTGCTGGAGTCAGTCCATAACATGTATATGTAAAAATCTGTGAAGTTCATGCTCTGGGACACTTCATTTGCATAGTTTCTGAGACAAAGATATGATGGGATTGGCACTTCACTGAGAAGCTGAACGTGACTCCAGGTAACTGTGACCCTCTCATAAATGGTTGTTTGGAGGAGGATGCACTTTTAAAATGAAAAAAAAAAAAAAAAAAAGAACACCAGACTTTGAAAAGTTCCAGAATTAATATTTTGACTGTCCCAGGCACATCGTCAGGGTCTGATTCATTGTAAGGCTACATTTTATCAATCAGGCCCTGTACACTGAAAGAGGTTTAGCTCTCTCAATGTGGGTTTTCTAGTGACCTTGGGGAAAGCAGTTGGCATTTCGTTTTTTTAGTAGGTTGGTATAATATTTGTTACAATAATACTATGGGTTAATAAAAGCAACGAAGAATTAAAATACAAGATATGTAAAATCCCATCTAAAGAAGCTGGGCATGGTGGTACATGCCTGTAATCCCAGCACTTGGGAGGCTGAGGCAGGAGGATCATTGTGAGTTTGAGACCAACCTGGGCTACAAAGTGAGCTCAAGGCCAGCCTGAACTAGAGAGTGAGACCCTGTCTCAAAAAGACCAAAAAAAAAAATCCCAACTAAAACCCAAAAATGTTTAATGTATTCATCCATTAGCTAAGTAAAAGCCCCCAAAAGGTGAGAAACCCAGTATAATAAAGTACTGCAAAACAACTGGCAATTTTCAGTTATCAAAATTGTGGATTTTTCATTGTTTACACTTTTCTCAATCAAGTAAAAAAATCTTTTTGAATGTTATATAACTTACATATAAAACAAGTTAGAAAAATATATTCTAAACTTGTAACAACGACTGTAAATACATTACCTTATATGTTTCTCATAGGCAATAGTTTGGTTATGGTACATAACATGAAACAACTAAGGTAATAAAGACTACACAAAAAATTACATGTCAGCTGTAGCATAACATACAAGAAACAATCTAATTTACTCACACTAAAAAATTACATAATACCGTCAGAAAAAAATTCTTAGAAACTACCTAACCCCCCCCCCCTTTTTTTTTGTACCAGGAATCGAACTCAGGACCTTGCGCTTACCATGCAGGCACTTGTGCTGCTGAGCTAGATCTCTGGCCCCTAAAACCTACCTACTTTAAAAAGAATAAAGGGCCAGGATTTAGCTCAGCAGCACAGCGCCTGCCTGGCAAGCAAAAGCTCGTGAGCTCGATTCCCGGTACCGGGGGAAAAAAAAAAAAAAAAAAAAAAATTCAATAAAGAATAATAATATTAGGGGCTGGGGATTTAGCTCAGCGGCAAAGCGCTTGCCTGGCAAACGCGCAAGGTCGTGAGTTCGGTTCCTGGTACCAGAGAAAAACCAAAAAAAAAAAAAAAAAAAAGAATAATAATATTGAGAACAAAGGCACTGCTTTATTTGGTTGATGCAAAAAATTTTCCACTAAGTTTTCAAAAGTTTGTTCTGAGTGAACAATACTTATAAATGTCATACAGTTACTATTTCGGAAATTTATTTTCTATCCCCCAAAAGCACTTGGATAAACATCTAAGTTTTCCACTTATAACACCGGTGAGATAAAACTGGATCAAATACTGGTATGGTTTTCAAAGATCACCTCAAGTGTTTGAGTGTCATAAATGTAGTCAAGCAAACAAATAATAAAAATCTAAACGGCACAGCATATATTGCAAATACATCAAAAGCAATAGCATGTAAAACCAAAACTAGCTGAGTACAAAAGAATGTCTATTGCATAGTAAATCAACTGAAAATGGTTCCATGTGAGACAAGATAATGGCGAGCTCACCAGGAAGGTGCAGCCTGAGCTTCCTGTTGACCCTTATTGTGAAGCTGGGAAGGTGTGGAGGAGAGGACAAGTTGATGAGCTTGTAGCCCACTGCCAGCTGAGATTCCCCACATCTGATACTGAACGGTTGATAATTATTTCCTCAAGTGTTTAGATGTAGGTTTTCACACAAACTGTTTCAATTACAAAACTGAACTTCATGAGAAATTGGAAGTTTAAACTGAAATGTAATTGAGTGCTTACATACACAGTGATGCTAGTTTTTCACGTTCTTGTAAAGTTAAATGCTGAGAATTTAGTTTAGTGACACAGCATCTGCTTGGCCAGTGTGAGGTCCTGAGTTCCATGCCTGGTACCCAAAAAATCAAAATAAAAAATAAAGTAAAAAAAGAAGACAAAATGGTGTGTAATAAAAGAAGAGCAGCTGCTAAAACCAGCAGAGATGTGGACTACACAGTTATCCGGTATAATATAAAGAAGTCTGATTAAATTTAGGTTATTATTCTTTTCCAGAATGAAAATCACAAATACTCATTTTTTTGTAAAAATCTGCTAGGTGTACTATTTTCTCCAGCTAAGAACACATCCAGTGCATCTCCCTTCTCCAAGTAGAATAAAGCTCTAATTGTGTCTGCTTTTTTATTGATGTTCATGTCTATATAATTTCTTTCTTTTTTTTTTTTTTTTTCGGTATCAGGAATTGAACTCATGACCTCAGGCTTGACAGGCAAGCGCTTATGCTGCTGAGCTACATCCCTGACAACATAATTTCAATCTCAGAATCCTTCCGGCTAACACTAAAAGAGTGTAATAACTCAAAGTACTCAATTATGATTTTTAAAAGAAGGATGTTTAAAAACTAATCAAACATTAGAGAATTTATTAATTAACCTATTTTCACAGGATCAGATTTGACAAATTTGCATCAAAATAATGTGGCTCAAACCATAAAATCGGGGCTGGGGTTTAGCTCAGCGGCAAAGCGCCTGCCTGGCAAAAGCAAGGGCGTGAGTTCGGTTCCCGGTACCGGAGAAAAACAAACAAAAAAAAAAAAAACAAAAAAAAAACCCCCCAAAAAAACCAAAACAAACCACCACCAAAAAAAAAAACCCCATAAAATCAAAACCATCAACTCGGGGCTGGGGGTTTAGCTCAGCAGCCCAGCGCCTGCCTGGCAAGCGCAAGGTCGTGAGTTCGATTCCTGATACCCGGAAAAAAAAAACCCCCAAACCCCATCAACTCATTTGTCTCCCATCCTGCCTCCATTCCCATACTGGGTGACTGAGTAACTTTTATTCTGAGGGATGATCTGATTGTACGAGACACTTGACTAAATGACCACGAAGGAAAAATAAGGCTCTTTCTTTGTTTTCGACTTATTCCAATGCTTAAAAGATAAAAAGGAAAGACAAAAAGGCTCTTTTGTTCTGTTGTTTCTTGTCAACCACAAGAAATATCATTTGCTGAAATAGGTTTCTCTGCCTTTTTTTCTTTCATAAAACTTGAAAGTATAAAATCCTACGTTTACAGAAATACATGTATATATTTTGCGCACCAGCACCCTTGTAAAGTGAAAGTACGTTTTGTTCATTTGTTTCAGTGCGCTACGCTTCTCCCCCTGGTACCGGGAATCGAACTCACAATCTTACGCTTGCCAGGCAGGCGCTTTGCCGCTGAGCTAAATCCTCAGCCCCATTATGTCTTTTTTTTTCCTTTTTGGAACCAGGAATCGAACTCAGGACCTTGTGCTTGCCAGGCAGGCGTTTGTACTGCCGAGCTATATCCCCAGCTCTGTGCTTCCCTTTACTTTTCAAAACTCCTTAAGATTTTCTCTCATGGCACACTTTTCTTCTAATACTTCAAATTTTGACAGGCAGTATAAAAAAAGGCTGCACCTTTTGCCCTTTGAGAGCACCGTAGTGACTAAACAGCATATCAAATTTTGATATGCATTGAAATTCAACAGCATTGAAATCACTTCAGCAGTGACATCCCTGATGAAATGTGCATGCATGGTGCATCACCACACAGTGCATTCCGAGAGCTTTGACTTCGCTGTGAGAGGGAGAAGATTCCTAGAAGTCTGTCACAGTAACTGCCTCTGTCAGCAAGTAGTGAAGGGCCGAGTCTCCCTTGTTAAGAAAGGCCTTACCTTTTTCTTAGGGTGGGAGACTGACAGATGATCAGTACTGTGGGATGAGTTGGGCCTTGCTGCTCTACTACTATTCAGGGCAGGTGCTAGGACCACTTTCACCCAAATGGGAAAATAAAAACTGAGTTGAAGAACAATGATTTCTTTGTCTTTTGTTTGCAGTTGACATTTCTTCATGCTTCATTCTTAGGTCAAATATTGCTGCTAAATAACAGCAGCATAGGTATGTAGTTACTAGTTATAGTCCCGTATTTTCATGTTTTATTATTATCATTATTTTTACACATACGGGTCACAGATAGGCAAGGTGGTGCACTCTGGGAAGCTGAGGCAAAAGCATTTCGAGTTTCCACTTGGAGCCCATCCTGGGCAACTTAGCAACACAGGGAAACACTGTCCGAAAAAAACTATAGGGCTGGAGAGGCAGCTCAGTATAAATGTCCTGGATGCCAATCCCAGTCCTGAACATTAAAAATAAGCCTGGTTTTCTGATAAGCCACTAAAACCATCTGCCTCTTTCTACACTTCAAGTGAGCCCGACCTGTTCTCACCAGCCCTCCTCTGAGGTTGGGAGTTCTTTCTCGAAGACAAAGTCTGAAATCACCTGAGTAAAATTATGGACCCATTTTTAGAATGAAGAAGCAGGAAACTTCCACCAAATACAGTGAGAAAGCTGATTCCTGCTCCAGAACGATAGGACCAAGCACACTTTAAAGACAATGGTACACAAGGTGGGCCATTTCCATAGCGCAAGTGTAACGCACGAATGGCATCTGTCACTGCTTGTCAGCCCAGATAAGGGATAATTTTCCCTGTCCCATCAGTCTCAGAGGTTTGGTCTTTCATCCTCAGCTGTTGTGAGATGCAGGAAGGCTGCATGAGCTGTGCATTATAGAGCAGGAGAAGGAGGTAAGGACCATTCAAAACGCAGACTTTAGCCCGCCAATATAGCTCAGCGGCACAAGCGCCTCCCTGGCAAGTGCAAGGTCCTGAGTTCGATTCCTGGTAGCCAAAAAAAAATGCTGTCACTGGGATGCGGCGTCTTCCTTTAGTGTTTCGCTGCCATATTCCAGACTCAGCGTCATCTGCTGAGAAAGGGCCCAACAATTTGAGCCTTCCTTTCTGGATGACTTCTTCAGACTTCAGGAATCAGTTACACAAAGAAAGAACCTAGAGACAGGAAATGTGAGTGAGGGGCCAGCTGCTCTGAGATAGATACAAATGGACTTGATTTGATCTGATGAATTTTGGGTCTCCCCATGAAATCTGTGAAGTCTGTGACCTGTCCTCTGTATGCGCTTAAACCTGGTCAGTTCAGGTCTGTGCCATGGGGCTTGACTGGCAGTGGGGAGTCCAATGTCTGGTCCTGTTTCTGTTTCAACTTCAGCCTCAGGCAAAATGGTACCTATTTGAAATTCTCCTGCAGCCCTGTGTCTTGTTATGCTTTCCGATGACTTCTTTAGCTCATGTGGAGACTACAGGCTCATCTGTAGTTTATGGATGGAAAAAGATACGGCTCATGCATACCCAGTCCCTGCTCTGTCTCAAGCGCAATCCAGATTGCCCTGCAGTTTCTACATATTTGGGAAGCAAAGTATCACGTGTTTGACCTGTGTTCAAATTCAAAGATTTCTTTAAGGTGGCATTAAATCCGTGTTTGCCAGATAATCTCCACATGGACTTACACAAGTACTCATGATTTGGTTTCCAGAGGTTGTGGAGCTTGTTGCTGTCTCTGATATAATCATTGCCATGGAATATTTTTTGACCTTGTTTCACAAATATAAATGCTGACTGAGGTAGGTCATAATTTTCTTGGAAAGAATTATGAAATTGGGGAAATGTTGAATGTATGCTCGACCAGGGTTGGACTTTTCCTTAACTCCCTTTTTTTTCTTTCGGTACCGGGGATCGAACTCACGACCTTGTACGTGCCTGGCAGGCTCTGTACCGCTGAGCTAAATCCCCAGCCCCTGGAGCTAAATCCCCAACCCCTTTATCTCTTCAATTGACTTTAAGCAATGCAAATCAGCCCAGCCCAGGTGCTGATGGTCGCCATTGTTCCTTGGACCTCCCACCCCAGTTATTCCCTGGTGTGAGCCAGAATGAGGCAGAGTAAAAAGCCAGGGCTCCATGCTGTGGGCTGGGATCTAGCCTGGAGATAAGAGGCTATGGCTTCCCGGGACTTGAAAGATTATACATCAGAGCTGAAGCACAGATCCCCCGCCCCCAAACATTAGATACCATCTCAATTGTTTTATGGATCGCTCTTTCTGCATATCTTCCTCTCTACATATTGCAGAGGTGATACTGGGCCCCCTACGTAGGCTAGCTCACAGCACTCACCTACTTCCTACCTTTAGATAGACCCTCTGAATAGTATCTCTGACTGTCGATCAACAACTACGACCCCTTTCAGCCTAAAGAAGCCAGAACAGTTATCCCCCGTTACTCCTTCACGGCAGTTCGGGTTACTTCTTCAGAGGGGGAAATGTTACATGCAGCTGAGTTAGAAATATTATAGGTAGTCAGACAGGGCCAGGCCCTTGAAGGAGCCAACATGAAAGAAGATATGTGTTTGCTGTGGGCCACACCTCAAGACAAAATATTAAACAAATGCACCCACATACCTCCCTAGGTGTAAACATCAGGGACTGATATTCTAAATAGTAGCAACTATCTTCAAAAAGCCAGGAAGTGTCACTAGCCCAACCCCCTGTGGGAAAATCCCCTGTTCTGTATTCATGCCCCTTGCTACCTGACTCGCTTCCCCATTTGATCCCAGTTTACTCATATTTACCTAAACAGTTATACTCGTAATCTTATTGGCTGACCATAGTTTTGTCCCACCTCATGCCCACCTTGTAATTCCCATTTTCCCTATCTTGGATCCCCCACTCCCGTATCTGGAATCGAACTCCCGACCTTGCCCTTGCGCTTGCCAGGCAGGAGCTGTGCCACTGAGCTAAATCCTAGTCCCTCACCTTGTGGTTTCGCTCTATAAAGTCCCTAGAAAAGACAGTCTTGGGCAACCCACTCGGGTTCCCCTTCTGTTCCTCTCTTGGAAAGATGCTCTCTTTCCCTCAATAAATATATTCTGCTCTTAACCTCCGTTGTTCCTAAAATTCAGTTTTTGATTTTAGTGAACACAAACTTGTCCCAGACATCATTCACTTTGGGAGTTTTTATATTCCTGTATCATTTGTCTTGGGCTGGCCTGGCCTTATAAAGTTTTCTGTCATCAAGGGATTGGTTCTTCCATAGGACATTCCCATGTGAACCTTCTGAGGACACAGGGGACCCTGAAAGAGAGCATGTTGTGTCCTTTAAGAAACCCAGGGAAGCTTTGGAAAGCCAGGAGTAAAACCCTTAAACTAAGTATTAATCAGGTGAGGCGAGAGGCTGGGGATTCAGCTCAGCGGCACAACCCCTGCCGGGAAAGCGCAACGTCGAGAGCTCGATTCCCGGGACCGGAAAACAAAACAAAACAAAACAAAAAATCAGGTGAGGTGAGATTGACTTGACAGGAAAGGGACAGGTCCAGGAGCCAATAATCGCAAAGGTGCAGGCTGGCTGAACTACCCAATCAGGTGGGCCAAGGGAGGAGGGCACTTCCTCAGTCTCCTTGCAGAAATGCTTAATATGAGTTCAATGCTGAGAGCACACAGATGACTAGACATCTTGTTTCTGCGATTTCTTCTTATGGTGGGCTGCCAGAATCCTTGGAGACACTCAAGCCACGCAATGGTAATTTTATGGGATGTGAGCTGGGAGTGGGGTAGATTTGTGTGAGTTCTGGAAGGAAGCGGCCAAAACAAGTTGTAGCAGTCTAGAGCCTCCATGCTTATTTCCGGACACTGAGGGCTTCCTACCACTTTGGTCGTGCTTTATGATCTGGCCCTTTTCCCCGTGGCTTAGGTCAATTTTAGTTCCCCTGCATACTGCCCCCACTGTGACACTGTAAGCACAGAATTCCTTCTTGGGCAGCTCCAGGCACACCGGTATCCCCACCAATTTGAGGAGTAGAGTGCTTTGGGGGCAAACCTGGGTTCGGTCCTCAAAATGAAAAAAAAAAATTATTCTTTGAATGACTTATTTGAGATTTCCAGTCACAATGATATTTCTGCGTAAGTAGAACTCGTAATCTCACAACATTATGCAGTGAGACCTGGAACCTCATAAGGAAAAGAGAACTCCTAGATTGCCAGGGTGCGTCCAAAGTGAGTAGTCATACCAGCTGTGACACATGGCTCAGTGGATTTAAAGTAACCCCTCTTTCTTTCTTTCTTTCTTTCTTTCTTTCTTTCTTTCTTTCTTTCTTTCTTTCTTTCTTTTTGGATACAGCGTTTATGTGCCTAGTCTGGCCTCAAACTCCTGGCCATCCTCCTTCTTCAGCCTCCAGTGTGCTGGAATTACAGTCATAAGCGTGGAAAACCAGCTAAAACAACCACTTTGAACCCAGGCAAATTTTCTTTTTTTGACACATTTTCTTTTTTCTTTTCTTTTCTTTTTTTTTTGCCTTTTTTTCAGTCAAAGTCTCGCTATGCACTTCAGGCTGCCCTTTAGCTCACTTTGTAGCCCAGGCCAGTCTGGAACTCACAACATCCTCCTATCTCAGCCTCCTGAGTGCTGGGATTACAGGCTGCACCACCATCCCCGGCCTGTAACATACTTTCTAAACATGCAGGGTCTAAAGGAAACAGGTTTTAGTGACTAACTGCCTGTTTTTACTCTAAATTTCTGGAAATTCAGGAGCTTAGTAGTTAGCAGCTGCAACTTTAGTAGAGAGGAATCTGCATTGTTCATGGTGGGAGAAATTTCACCACTGATTCAAAGTCCTAGGTCATTGTTTTCTCATTTTAATTTGAATCAAAACCACTACTTTCCCAACTTGACTTCTGGCCTGTTCCTGAGCTAGTTGCCTTATTTTTAAACTAACTACCTAACCTGTGCTTTGTAATTGGAGTGCTAAGTGAGGCATTGCCTAGAGTTTTGAATGCAGAGAAATACGCAGGGCATGATGATGTATTAGCTCATGAGGGGAAAGTGTTTCTGCCGAGAACAACTTCCTGGAGGTGCTGCCTGTTAATCCGACTGGATTAACTGAAGAAACACAGGGACCTTCAGGATCTACAGGGCTGTATAGATGTGATAAATATATGAGCGGAAAGGGAAATGGGTGGCTTCTCTGAAATAATTGCTGTAGTCCTTGGACGTTGTGTCTAGACATTGAGTTAAAAATCGAAACACTGATTGAAATGGAGTTTGTACGGAACAACTACACAAGTAGCAGTGTATTCCCACAGTTAAGATCTGCGTGCATATGAAAGAATAAGAACAAAAGGGCTTTTTGAATAAGAAGAGCCAAGGGGATTAAATAGGAAATGGAGAGCAGGGGAATTTGCAAGGGGGCCCAATCAGCAACCAGAATAATAAATTACTTCTGAAGTGAGTTTGACTTAGTGCAACAATATTGAATGATTTTCTGTTTGCTTGGTGAAAGTAGGAAAAATGTCACAGGCCTGTAGAAAGGACGGAAACTTAGTCATAGATAAATATTTCGTCTGTGTCTAATGATGAGCTCAACTAATCAGTTTTGAGGTAAGATAGGAAATTAGAGCGCTAGTCTGAAAATATGTTGAGCATCACAGCTGAAGTAGAACAGGAAAGAGTTTCTGTTGGATACTGAAGATTTCAAAGCATGTTTGATATATCTTACTGTTCAGGAGTGAACTCAAAAATTTTGCTTTTACCTACATCTTTCAAAATATGAAAGAAAAAGTTTTATACCTTAAGACCAAATCTTACTAATTGGCCCAAGGTGCTGTGATCTTTTGATACTGTTGCCATCTCCTTTCTTTTTTTTTTTTTTTTGCGGTACGGGGATTGAACTCACGACCTTGTGGTTGCCAGGCAGGCGCTTATGCCACTGAGCTATATCCCCAGCCCATGTTGCCATCTGCTTGATGACTCTGTTCACAGACATGTGCTAATTTGTTAGTTATAAGGTTGTACTTCTTTTTTGGGGTGGGGCCAGGTCTTATGCTGCAGTTCAGGCTGGCTTTGAACACTATGTAGGCCCAGGTTG
Source organism: Chinchilla lanigera (assembly GCF_000276665.1). Taxonomy (NCBI): domain Eukaryota; kingdom Metazoa; phylum Chordata; class Mammalia; order Rodentia; family Chinchillidae; genus Chinchilla; species Chinchilla lanigera. The sequence goes on from NW_004955569.1 coordinate 1,716,367, forward strand.
TCCTTGACTTAAAGAATCTTTTGCCTCAGCCACTGGAGAGGGAGGATTTCAGGTGTGCACCAATATACCTGGGAAATTTTTTGGTTTATTTATTTTTGGTTCAGGGAATCAAACTCAGGGCATTGTGACTGCCAGGCAGGTGCTGTACCGTTTAGCTACATGTCTGGGCATCTCATGTAGTTGTACTTAAGTCACCAGGTTTTACCAAGATTTCAGAGTTTGGATAAAGTAGACCTCACTGAGGCGTGGTGATGCACAATTTTAATGGCAGGCACTTGGGAGCCTTAGGAGTATTAAAATCAACGAGGCCACCCTGGATAACTGAGGAAGACCACTTTTCAATGAATATTGTGGGTTTATGGTCACTCATAATTAATTTTCCTGTGTCCCCGAGGCCCTAAGCTAAGTCTCTAGAAATTACGAAAAAAATTTTTAATCTTACATTTAATTTTAAAATGTGCTCATTGTTCACACTAGTGGTACATGGCAGAATGTAAAACCAGACTTCCTCGTGTTGGGGGCAGCAGTAATGGGTCTCTGGTTGCTCAGAAACAGGACACCATGGGTGAATAACCAGGGATTTACAGTGTGCTGCATTCAGTAATGTACACGTTATATTTAGTGTTCTGTTGTAAATTTGGCTTTCTGTTCTGTAAAATTCCTGAAATACAGATCAAGGTATGTGTTTAAAGGATTTAACACTTAGCAATGATATGTGCCTAAGCCGGTTTATTTGTGTGCATTTTCAAGCTACTTTGTCTTTAGTTACCTTTAGGTTGGTCAAGTCATTTTCCCTTTGAAACTCAGATATCACCTATTGAGTCATTCCTTGAAGTCTACACATAGTCCCCTTTAGATCATGAGCCTTAGCTAATTACTGTCATTTTGGAAAGTTGTATTAACCTGTTTCTTCTAAGCAACTAAATCAGGAGAACAGTGTAATACTGTAGGGAAAGGTGAACACTATTCTGTTTTTTGGTTGTTTGTTTCCTTGAATTTTTATTATTATTGTTATTATTATTATTGTTATGACAATAATAATTATTATTGTTATTGTTATTATTATTATTATTTATTTATTATTAACTTAGCTCATAGTATTTGATATATATCACCCAAACAGGCAAAGGACTGGAAATTTTCTATTGACAGAGACATTGCTGAGTATTTAACATGAGGGTTAGGGTTAGGGATAGTCATAACAAGTATTTCCATAGTGTGCATTTAAATGTCATCATATGCCTGTAACACAGCTTCAGATATTTAATTTTAATTGAATGGTGTGATTCAGCCTCAGAAATATTCAAACTTTGGCCAGTTTCACTTTTTGAAAGGTCAAGGAGGGGTTGGGAATATAGCTCAGCAGCTCAGTGCCTGCCTGGCAAGCACGAGGTCATGAGTTCAATTCCGGGTACCAAATAAAAAAAAGGAAAAGAAAAAAGAAATGTTGAGGAAAAGGAAGGTGCTAGAAGTTTTTATAGAAGTGACTACATGCATTAGTTGTGTGCATGTACAAAAATAGTTTATAAAGATGAATAGACCATGTAAATCACTAGGTTTAGAGCGTTTTCATAACTCTGGATTCTTCTGTGATCTAGGGTAAAGTAATGTGACATTCATGGATATTTTGTCCCAGTGATAGGAAAGTGCCAAAGACACCTAAATATGCTAAATTTGGTAAAAATTTAAATAAGAGATCTGAAATTAATGAGTTGTATCCTCCAATCTGGGCATCACTGTCATGATGATAAATTCCAAAATTAACAAATACTCCCCAACAATTCCAAAGTCATGATAGTGTTTAAAAATCACATAAAAATTGAAACAAATTTAGCATTAGCTATGATGAAAATCAGTGTTAAGTCGCTCACCAAGCTTGTGAAAACTTCTGCCGTACATCCATAGACACGCAATAATTCAATAAAGTGATGGATTCGTTAGCTTTGCCCACATCTGTTTTTTTTTTTGTTTGTTTGTTTTTGTTTGTTTTTCTCTGGTACCGGAACCGAACTCACACCCTTGTGCTTGCCAGGCAGGCGCTTTGCCGCTGAGCTAAATCCCCAGCCCCTGGATTCATTAGCTTTGATAGCTTATAATGCTAAAAGTTTGAGGATATACTAGGAATTTAAATAAGGGGAGATAACTAGATCATTGAGAGTTATTGGACATAGTTCAAAAAAGTCATGCTGAATGAGGTAGAACTTTGATCGTACTTTTCATACTTTTTTCCTATGTGTTTTTTTTTCTCTTTTTTCTTTTTGTCTTTTTGAGACAGGGTCTTGCTAAGCAGTTCAGGCTGGCCTTAAGCTCACTTTGTAGCCCAGGCTGGCCTCGAACTCGCAACGATTCTCCTGCCTCAGCCTCCCGAGTGCTGGGATTACAGGCCTGCGCCACCACGCCCAGCTCTCCTATGTGCTTTTTTTCCCATTTTTTTCTTTACTCATCTCAAAACCATATTATCTTTGTCTTTTAAATCTTACATTTTAAACTAATTAGACATTTAGAGAAAGAAGTGAATTTTATTTCATAACACATGAATAAATGTGGATTTAACAGGCAGCCCAATTGGAAGTTGTCAGTTACACCACAATTTCACTTTTCCTTATTTAAACTCCTAAAATATCCTCAAATTTTCACTGTTATAAGCTATAAAAGCTAATGTATTCATCTGTTTATTGCATGCTTCTGAATGTAAAACAGAAGTTTACACATTCTTGGCAAGGGACCTAACACTGAGTTTCATCATAGCCACAATATTCATGTGTTTAAAGGGCATATGTCATTTTAAAATGTCCTTTAGTTTTTCTATAATTAAGACTCATATCTTGATTTTTACGCAAAGTCTTTGTATCTTATTTTCTTTATCTATCATTATATCATACTTTTGAATTTTGAATGGCTGTAAGGGAAAAGAAAGAAAGAAATGTCTATGTTCAGACTGCTTAGAGAGTATTTCCATAGTCAATGATGGTTTAATAGGTAAACTACACCCTATAAACCTGAACTTCTTTATGGATAATACCATTAAGCAAGAATGTAGTATATGATTGGCCAGTGTATGGATCTGTCTAAATAAATTCAATAAAAATCTTTAAAGTGTCTCTTTTTTTATTATTTAGGCTTATGTTGAAAAAGGAAGTGAGGGGCTGGGGATTTAGCTCAGCGGTAAGACGCCTGCCTGGCAAGCGCAAGGTCTTGAGTTTGATTCCTGGTACCAGAAAAGAAAGAAACAAACAAACAAAAAAGAGATGGAAGTGAATTTTTCAAATGCTTTTAAAAAAGTAAATACTAATTAATGAATTTACTGTTATACTCAAAATCGTCTATGCTTAAGGTGAGAATCTTTGCCAATAGAAAGGCGCCGCTCCAAATTGTGAATGGTATTAGGAAGAATTGCAATTTCCTTGTTTTTTTTTTCTTCTTGAAGATGTTGATACTTCCTTCTGTAGATACTTTTTTTAGGTTTTTCTCTGGTACCGGGAACCAAATTCACGACCTTGGGCTTGCCAGGCAGGCGCTTTTGCCGCTGAGCTAAATCCCCATCCCCCTTCTGTAGATACTTTGTGGGGAAATAGTAGCATCTGGATAGGGTTTTGGTTTAGTCTGAACTCTTGCTAGTTTGGCATCAAACTCCAGCTGTAGTTTGATTATTTCATTTTGCTTTTCCTTTTCTTGAATTACTAACTTTGCATTTAACTCTGAAATTTCCTTCTCCTTTTTCTTTATTAGATCATGCGCTTTTCTTCATTTAATTCAACTTTTTTCTGCATATCTTGATAAAGTCTGCTTATTTCTATCTTATGCTCCTCCTCTTTGATTTTCATTTCATGTGCAAGTTTGGTGATATTATTCTTATATTCCTGTCCTTGAGATTTTAGCTTTTCCTTTGTCATATCAGCATTTCTTTTTAGTTGTTAATTTTCACCTTTCAAATTGTGTTGACATTCAAGTCTATTTTAGCCGGGTTTTTTGTTTGTTTGTTTGTTTTTTACATTTTTTTTTGTTGTTGTTGTAGCCGTTTTATCATCGTGAAGAGCAGCACATTCTCTCTCTCTCTTTTTTTTTTTCTTTTTGATCTTTTTGAGACAGGGTCTCGTTATGCAGATCAGGCTGGCCTTGAGCTCACTTTGTAGCCCAGGCTGGTCTCGAACTCGCAAGGATCCTCCTGCCTCAGCCTCCCAAGTGCTGGGATTACAGGCGCGTGCGCCACCGCGCCTGGCCCTAGCACATTCTTTTTAAAATGAGACTTCCTTTGTTTGGATTACTTTTAATGAACAGGTGGTCTTTTCCAACTGAATCTCCAGTACGTTATTCTTTCCACTGGTTTCTATTATTTTCTATTGTCCCAGCTACCCAAGTGGCTGAGGCAAGATAACCTCATGAGCTCAGTAGTTCTTGATCCCTTGGGCAACATAGTAAGATCCTTTTCTATATGTGAGAAATCCTTTATAAGTTTGTCAGTATTCACACTGCTGACTTTTTTCGTACATCTTTCACTGCTTTGATTCATGCTTGAACGTCATCCCCAGTTCCTCAAGGTTTCTCCCGTCCCACCCAGCGTCTGTTCCTCCGATGGTCCTATGTGATTTTAACCTTTGTGTAATTGTGTGTCTGTGAGTTGCGTATGGTGCAATGCTTAAATTTTCAGTCAGCTGGTTCATACCTAATACATATTTAAATGGTATATTTCCGTATTTTAATCTAGGGACACTGGCTGTTGTACAGTATCTTATTGATTCTATTAGTTTCATGTTGGTACTTTAATTTTTTCAAAATATACCCTAATTTTATTTGCAAGTAAATATGATTTTATTTATTCCACCTTGTTATCTGTTATTTTTTTTATTGTTGATTCTACAGTTTTGTCTGATTCCATGGACATAATTTTAGGACTTTTGTCCTCTAGATTTTAATGTATTGGACTACATTAATTTTTCAATAATACCTCTAATACTTTTGATAGTTTCTTCTCTATTTTCATGTGTGATCTGCACAAATGTAGAACAATGTAATATCCTATGTTCTGTGAAGTGATTATCATTTTTGTGTTGCTGTTGTTTTCTCTAATTTTCTGTCTTGGATCTCACCTCCATGAGGCTCAGGCATGCCCCTGTTAGGGCCCCTGTTTGCCTTGATCTCAGAGTTCCCATAGAACGTGGTACAGAGTGATGCGATGCCCTCATCTCATATCTCCCTCTGCCCTCAGTTCATGAGGTTCCCTCTGCCCTATATTCTCTAATTTTCTGAAAGTAATACTTTGCTCTTTTCTAATATGTGCACTCATTGTTTTTAGTATGTATTGAAGCACCCATTTTGGGTTTCTGGGATGACTAAAAATATATGTTTATTGTACTACATTGTGAAATCCTTAATAACTTATTAGACCATTCATTTGATACATGTCATTTGAAAATTTGTAGTTATATCTCACGTTCTTTTTTTTG
>NW_004955569.1:1722380-1729126 GCF_000276665.1 Chinchilla lanigera
GGGGGATTATTTTCTGGATTTTTGAGAAGACAGTGTGCTCCATATTTATGAGATAAAACATTGGATAGAATCCATCTGATAAATCCCTTGTAAATATGGTCTTTTTGAGTTATATTTGACTTTAGTGAATACTCTGCCTTCTTTAGCTCTCAGTTACTAATGGAGTTGTTTTGAGTCCTCAAATATATCATTGTAAATATATGCTTTTTCCTTTTGCTTCCTGCTTTTGCTTATGTAGTTTGTGCCACTGTTCTGTAGGGTATGTAGTAAGAAATGTAATTTTTAAAATCTTCTGGTTTTATCATTATGTGATCACTGTAATTCTCTACTTACTTAGGTATGTATTGAATATTGTCTAGTTAATACAGCTTCATTAGAATTTGTTGAATCAGTTCTACACTGGTATGTCTTTTTGTGTAGTTTTCTGTTGAATCTGTCCTCATCAGTGACCACATAATGACCCCTCTTCTCCAGGTGGTCAGAGCATGTCTCCATAACAGCTATTTAGATATTGATCAGCTTTCATACCTGTTCTTTCTTTCCCCAAAAATCTGACCAGTTCTTCTGAAAATCTCAACTGTTCTCCTAATTGTCTGACCTGTTCTGCTATTGGTCAACATAGTGTTCCAATACTCCTTGTTGTGGATTTGTAGGACTCATATTTGCTCGTTGCTACCAAAAATGTGAAATGTCTTGTCATTTCATGTTTAAAGGCAGATAAGCAGATTTAAATTAATCAGTACTTTGTATTGACATTTATTGTTTAAATAATTTAGAGCAAATTTTAATCTCAAAACTTTCTAGTGGGATTTAATGATAACAATGAAAGTGTCCCAGGTCTTTTCAGCTATTTTTACTATTGGGCCTCTGGCAAGAAATGAAAACATCCAGGTGATAAATCCTACATGTCAGAAGTTGCTTTTGCATTATCAATGTACTTTCCTCCTTTTCCAACTCCTCCAAAGGTTACCGTGTGTGTTTGCCATGGAGAGTGTTCTTTTATCTTCTTTGCTTTAAGTTTTCAGTAAGTATTACAGAATCGCACAGAGAAGTGTTTTGTGCGGTTTCTCATATTTATTTGATTCTCGTGAATGTTCACAAGGGCTGGTGTGTGAATCAAGGCTAAAGGGCTGTCTCATGTAGTCTACTGGTCACACTGTTCCTGGCTTTTTAATTTCACTTGAAAGGAATCACGTCTATTCTCAGGAAAAGCACAGAGTATTTTCTAGACATTGGAAAGAAATCATTTGTCTGTGGATTTTGGGAAACTCCATAGTAAAGGAGAGGAGTGGAATATAGCACCTGATTCTCAATTCTAACAAATTTGTTTATTTTGTTCTTCCCCACTTCAATTTTCTTTAGTGCTGTTCAGAAGTGCCATTTGGATTTCATTTTCAATTCAGTGTTTGTCTTGAGTCAGATATGTTGCAGTTAATTTTTAGATTTATGTTCACTGATCTTAACTCTGTATACAAAATCTTTATATTGTGCACCCTGCAAATGTTTTGTTGTTTAACTCCCACTTTCCTTAAATTTGATGGGTACTTCATTGTCTTCTGAGGAAATAATTTTTTTTACCTTAGTGTTTTTTACTATATATTCTAAAGGTATTTAAGTTTATGTTTCCCATTTCAATAGGTAACATATATACATAGGCTAGAAGAGTATACAGTCCAGATATCTAAGGAAATACCTGTTTCTCCCCAAATGCAAATGAAAAAATTGTGCTTTCTTCCAGATATGTATAAGATCATCTGAATCATTTGTCAATATTCTATTTATTTGTGGATCCTTTGAAGGTTGCTTCCTTTCCTGAGATCCTTTTGTCATTCTGTAGTAATCATACACTGGTATGAAATTTGGAATTTGTATATCTTTCTTTTTTTTTTTTTTTTGGTTTTTGGCTTTTTTTTCTGGTACTGGGAATAGAACTCACGACCTCGCGCTTGCTAGGCAGGTGCTGTGCCGCTGAACTTAAATCCCCAGCCCCTGTATATCTTTCATTATATTATGCAAGGTGTCACATTGCCCATAAGGTATTGAATATTACCTTCGAGCTCCAATTTTTTAACAGATGAAAGGTGTGATTTGTGTTTGAATCAGTATTACTTTAAATGTTTATTTTTGTTGGGGAGTTTGAGGAAGTGTGTCACTTTTTAGTCTTGACTGTCCATACTATATACCCAGGCTGGACATTGAATTCATAACAGTCCTGAAATTCCTGACAATCCTGCATAAGTCTCCCAAGTGCCGGGAGAATAGGCATGTACCATTTTATTGGGCTGAAGTGTTTGTTTTGTATTTGCTGACTGGTTACTTTGCAGTATCTTGATTTTCATTGCATTTCATATATTTTATTTATATTTTTCCCACATTATCCGCCTTTATTCCACACTAGTATTTTTTATATTAAGGTACCAGGAGATACTTTGGTGTGCCTCAGCTATAAGTTTACATGCTGCTATTCCCCTACCTTCCTTGTCTGTAGACTTGCTCAATAAAACTTTGTTTTCGTTAACTTTTTAATTACTCATACCTTATTTAATATTCAGTTAAATATTTTTCTATAACAACAGATTTAAGACTGTAAATATGACCTAAGTACAAGGAAACATGGACTCAATGCTATGAATAAGCAGATGTGGAAAGGGATATAATTTATAGTGAGTATATCGGAACCATTCATTAGTTGTTTTTCTGGTTCTGTGTTTTGTCATGGTGGTTTCCAGGCTCCGTTTTTGAGCTCTGCTTTAAAGACAGTGCACAAGTACAATGGAGGGGACCCTGCAGGACAAACGGCGCTACTATTCTGCGGTTGCTTTGACAATGTGTTCCATTTGCATCAGAGTTACTGGGTGAAAATATGTGCGTGCACATGGGTTTGATGACCAAGACATGCAGATAATATTGGAAAGAATAATCCCTAGTTCATGCTTTTATGAGAGGAGCTGAGATATATCAGTTTGTGTGTCTGAAGTTGAGGAAGTTTGCCATTCTTTAGGAGAAACTGACCTTTGAGGATGTAGCTGTGAACTTCACCTCTGCAGAGTGGGCTTTGCTGACTCCATCCCAAAAGAAGCTCTACAGAGATGTGATGTGGGAAACACTTATGAATGTTAATGCTATAGGTAAGGATGATAACATTTTCTTACTTATACACCCGTAGAGCATTAATTATTGCTCACTGATGTAGCTTAATGTAATTGAATGCTATAAAATTTTGAACTATATCTCAGGCCTTTATACCTTATAGCATGATTATAACTGAACTCGATAGATTTTGATATAAGGTTATATTGACTTTTGTTTTTCTGTGTCTATAATACAGGAAGAACATGGGATAACCAGCAAGTTGAAGCAATGAACAAAATTTGCTCAAGAAATCTAAGGTAATTTTCACTTACAAAACTATCCAAGGGCTGGGGATACAGCTCAGCGGCCCAGCACCTGCCTAGCAAGTGCAAGGTCATGAATTCAATTCCTGGTACCAGAGGGGGCGGGAAGAACCATCCAGAGATGCACTGAGGTGGACTTTGTATTATCTGTCAATCCACAGAAATGTGTTTCATTATAGAAAATGAGTAGTACTGATACCATGCAACAAATAATACTACCTGCTATATCATTTTTTTTTTTTACCTGCTATATCATTATAAAAATTTATTCATGATCAACATCATGGAAATGTGTGGGATTGCATTTAAGTATTATAGGTAGGCATGCATGAAATGAGTAAATTTTAAATTTTGACAGAAATTCACCTTCAAAACCTCCATTTATGTATATATCTGAATGTGAATCATTCATTATCTAGACCATTTCTCACATGGAAGCAATATTTAAAATGCAAATGAATGCTAGTGATGTCATGATAAGTACTTTGAAATCATCCTTCAGAATATTGAAATGTTCATGTTTAAAAATCTCAGGTCACCCTCATATATTTCTGGTGGGAATATAAAATAGAAACAATAATAATATACAGAGATCTCATAAGCAAAGAAAATGTTTCCATTAGATCTAAGTATAGCTCCATGGATATATCCTTCTTTTTCTTTGCTTTTTGAGCCAGGGTCTCACACTGTAGTTCAGGTTGGCCTTCAACTTATGCTGTATCCCAGGCTGGCCTTGAACTCATAGCAATCCTCCTACATCAGCCTCCAGAGTTTTCAGATTATTCATATGCCATGATGCTCAGTGATTCTCTTGGTATATTCTGAATTGAGATAAAATAAAAAAATTTCAGTGATCCATAGAGTATATTGAGGGGCTGGGGATTTAGCTCAGCGGCAAAAGCGCCTGCCTGGCATGCGCAAGGTCATGAGTTCGGTTCCCGGTACCGGAGAAAAACAAACAAAAAAAAACAAAAACAAAAACATAGAGTATATTGATCAAAGAAGGACATAAATGTCTAAGTTCTGGAAGTATTTCACAGTAGCTAAGTTCTGGTTAGAATTCTGATGTTCATCACCAGATGCCTAGATAAAGAACATGTGGGGTCCAGTCAGCATCATGGTGCATTCCTGTAATCACAGCAGTCCTGGAATCTGAGTCAGCAGGATAACACTTTGAAATTCAGCCTGAGAAAGTTAATGGGGGCCGGACATGGTGGTGCACACCTGTAATCCCGGTACTCAAGAGGCTGAAGCAGGAGGATTGTTGAGAGTTCAAGACCAGCCTGGGCTACAAAGTGAGCTCAAGGCCAGTCTGAACTGCATAGGGAGACCCTGTCTCAAAAAAGACAGAAAAAAAAAAAAGTTAATGGGCAATAAGAATCTCTCTCAAATTAAGAAATAATAAACCTGCAAATGTAATTCCGTGCTAAAACCTGTGTTTAACTCTGCTTACTATAAAATCTGCTATATAAAGAACAATGATATCATTTACCAAAAACAAAAATAGTTGGGATTTTATCCCATACTAATAAGTGAAATAAGTCAGACACAAAATGGGAACTATCACAGGTTTTTCTTAAATGGGAAACTAAAAGTATATGAAGAGAGTTTAAGGTGAGAGGTGATAGAAAACTGAAAGCAAATCTGTTTGGAAATGTGAAAAATGATCAGTTTAAATGGAGAAAAAAAAACAAATGGAGAAGGGGGAGAGTGATGGGGAGATCTCAGAAATGAGCAATATTTGGTACACAAACGTCCCATCACCTAAAATAAAACTTGATATTATGTCTTGAAATCACACATGAATTTAAAATTCTCAGGGGGCTGGAGATTTAGCTCAGCGGCACAGCGCCTGCCTGGCAAGCGCAAGGTCGTGAGTACAATTCCCAGTACTGGAAAAAAGACAAAATAAAAAAAAAAATTAAATAAAATTCTCAAATGAAAATCATCCTTTTTGAATGAATAATATATTTGAAGGTATCCTCTAGGTGAATAAGACAATTCATCATCAAAATTTCTTAGGAAGCATCAAAAAAGACTCATCATCATAAATGGCAGTTGTTAATAATGAGACATTCTAATTGTGAATCATATTGTTCTTTTCATTTGCAGATATGATACAGAGAATTATTTGAGATTTGAAGAGAAGATATATAAATGCAATGAACATGGAAGTAACTGCAGTGTTTTCCAGTCCATTCAGAAACATAAAATGAGAAAGACTGGAGAGACACCAGATCAATATGGACAGTGTGGGGAGGCCATCTCTGATCTTAGTGAACAAACTCACACTGGGCAGAAAGTGTTTGTAGGTAAGAAAGTTATGAAGGCCCCCACAACGCCAAAAGATGTTCAGTTCCATAAAAATAATCAGAGTTCGGGGAGTCCACATGTACACAAATACTGTGAGAATAGTTCTAATTCTTTATACCTTCCCCAAAAGTTTGAAAGAAGACATGCTGAAGAGAAACCCCATGTAAGTAAGAAATGTGTAAATGCATCAGTTGTTAGTAATTCCTATCCAAAACATAAAAAAATTCACACTGGGGAGAAACGTTATGTATGTAATCAGTGCAGAAAAGAATTTTCTCATAAGTCTTCATTTTATAGACATAGATCATCCCACATGGGAGAGAAAAAATATGCATGTAAGCAATGTGGGAAAGCATTCAGCAGGAACAGTGTCTGTCAGAATCATGAAAAAACTCACACTGGGGAGAAAGCTTATGTATGCACAAAATGTGGAAAAAAATTCAGTACAATCACAGATTATAAAATACATAATAGAAGACACACTGGGGAGAAACCCTATTTATGTAAGCAATGTGGGAAATCCTTCAGCCAAAAAGGTAACCTTCATGTACATGAAAGAATTCACACTGGGGAGAAACCCTATGTATGTATTCAATGTGGGAAAGCATTCAGCCAAAATTGTGACCTTGTAGTGCATGAAAGAATTCACACTGGGCAGAAACCTTATGCATGTAAGCAATGCGGGAAAGCATTCAGAAGAAATGGTAAACTTGTACTACATGAAAGAACTCACACTGGGGAGAAACCCTATGCATGTAAGCAATGTGGAAAAGTATTCAGCCAAAGCTGTTACCTTGTAGTACATGAAAGAATGCACACTGGGGAGAAACCCTATGCATGTAAGCTATGTGGGAAATCATTCAGCTCACATAGTCACTGTCAACGTCATGAAAGAATTCACAATGGGGAGAAACTCTACACATGTAAGCAATGTGGGAAAGCATTCAGCGTAAGTGATAAACTTGTAGTACATGAAAAAATTCACGCTGGAGAGAAACCTTATGTATGTAAGCAATGTGGGAAAGCATTCAAGCGAAA
>NW_004955569.1:1729226-1730987 GCF_000276665.1 Chinchilla lanigera
CTGGGGAGAAACCCTATGCATGCAAGCAATGTGGGAAAGCATTCATCATAAATGGTAACCTTCTAGTACATGAAAGAATTCACACTGGGGAGAAATACTAGGTATGTATGCAGTGTGGGAAAGCATTTGACCAAGATTGTGAGCTTGTAGTACCTAAAATAATTCACAACGGGGAGAACCCCTACACATGTAAGCAATGTGGGAAGGCATTCAGCACACAGTCTCTGTCAATGTCATGAAAGAACTCACAATGTGGAGAAACTATACTTGTAAGTAATGTGGGAAAGCATTCAGCAGAAATGGTAAAATTGTAGTACATGAAAGAATTCACACAGGGGAGGAAATCTATGTATGTAGCAATGTGAGAAATCATTTAGTTGAAATGGTAAACTTGTAGTACATGAAGGAATTTACATGTAAGCAATGTGGAAAGGCATTCAGCAGACAAAGTCTCTTTCAACATCATGAAAGAACTCACAATGTGGAAAACATGTATATATGTAATCAATGTGAAAATCTTTCCACCACCAGAGTGATAGTCACAAATATGGAAGAATTCACACTGGGATGAAACCTTATGCCTTTTGACAATGGGGGAAGTTTTCAGTGAAAAAAAATGCTGTCAAATACAGAAAATAGTGTATGTATGAGAAAACTTTGTATGTAGGCAGTGTGGAAAAGACTTGCTGCAAGATTTTCATTTTATTTTTTATTTTATTTATTTATTTATTTATTTTTTGTCTTTTTTGAGACAGGGTCTTGCTATGCAGTTCAGGCTGGGCTTGAGCTCACTTTGTAGCCCAGGCTAAGGTTTCAAACTTGCAACGATCCTCCTGCCTCAGCCCCCTGGGTGCTGGGATTACAGGCATGCGCCACTTTGCTTGGCAAGGTTTTCATTTTAAAAATAGGAAATTCCCCTCAAACTGGGGAGTAACTGCATCAAAGAAATGTGGGGAAAAATTCAGTTGACAGAGATGCTATCCTTCAGAACAATGTCATATTGTGGCCAATCTCGATGTACGGAATGTGGAAAAGCATTCAGTATACATGGGTATTGTCAAATATGTGAAAGAAATCACAATGAATTGAAATTCTACATACGTAAGACTATTTTGAAAATACTTTGAAATTTATTCATGTAGAGAAGACCAGTAGAAATAATATAAAAACATTGATTTTAACATAATTTCCAAAAGACACACACAAAGATGGACATATCCTAACGTGCATTCATTTTGTGTTTTTCAATATATCACATGTAGAGGGCTGGGGATTTAGCTCAGGGGCACAGCGCCTGCCTGGCAAGCACAAGGTCATGAGTTTGATTCCCGGTACCGGAAAAAACAGCAACAAAATATATGTATATGTATCTCACATGGAATCATCTGATTTGTGTATCTGTATTTATTGTATTAACTGTTTTTTGTTGTTGTTCCTTTTTTGGTACTGGGAATCGAACTCAGGACCTTGTGCTTGCCAGGTATGTACTTATGCCACTGCACTATATCCCCAGCTATTCATTGTATTAAAAATGACACTTTTTAAGAAAATTCAAGGGCTGAGGGTATAGCTCAGTGGCACAAGCACCTGCCTGGCAAGCGGAAGGTCCCAAGTTTGACTCCCGGTACCAAAAAAAAAAGAAAGAAAAGAAAATTCAAGTATGCCGAAAATCTTTTCCTCACATTTTGACCCAACAGTGCCCACTCTTCATAGGTGACACCCATTTTTTCTTTTTTGGCGGTATGGGGGATCAAACTCACA
>NW_004955569.1:1731402-1733490 GCF_000276665.1 Chinchilla lanigera
GGGGCTTGATTTTTGAAAATTCTTTATACGTTCTAGATAGAAATCCTTTCTCTGTGGGACAGTGGGCTAAATTTATGAGTTTTCACTTTGCTGGTGATTTCTTGGTGTGCAAAAGCATTTAATAAATACTTCTAGGAATCAGCAAGTGGGATCCCTCTTTATGGTTTTCATCTATTTCTTGCTTATCAGATTTATGTACATAGCATGTACTTTTTATTTATTTACTTATTTTTTGTTTTTTTTTTGAGACAGGGTCTCACTATACAGTTCAGACTGGCCTTGAGCTCACTTTGTAGCCCGGGCTGATCTTGAACTTGCAATGACCCTCCTGCCTCAGCCTCCTGAGTGCTGGGATTATAGGCGTGTGCTTCCACACCCAGCATATCAAGTACTTTTATACAAGAAAAAGTTAAACACCACACCTTGTGTATTAATTCAGTCTTCTATAAATACCAGGGTCCTGAATATGCAAGTATATCAGGATTTCACACAAGTTCCTAGGGTTCTAAAGAAAATACATGGAATACAACTGGCAGTAATGGAATAGCGAGAGATAGGAAGGATGGCATCCTGTAATGACAGATACAGAGCCTCCCTTGTGCAGTACCGTCATGTGATAATCATAAGTGTATGAATTAAATTCACAGGAACTGAAGCACGGGGTTTACCTAGCAAAGAATTTCATCCAGGGATGCAGGGATTGTACTGCACAACCTGTACTGCCCTGTCTGTCCAGGCTTTGGGGTTTGGGGTTTGGCCCCAGCTAAGCAATCATAGTCTGTCTTTTTCTACATGTTCATATAATGGAATTTCAGCAGGGTGTCATATCATTAAATTAAAAATTGAAAAATGAAAGATGATAAAGTTTAAATCATGTGCTATTCTCAGTAGCATAATTAAATCTAATGACCCTTTGATCCATCATATTATTATTATTTCTTTTTGAGACAGGGTCTCACTATGCAGTTCAGGCTACTCTAGAACTCACTTTGTAACCCTTGTTGGTCTTGAACACCCAATGAGCCTCCTGCCTCTGCCTCCCGAGCTCTGAGATTACAGGTGTGCTCCACAACACCTGGCACACCATAGTTAATATATCAATTTCAGTATTAAGTACCACTGTCAATATTTATCCATATATAATTTATCAAATTATGCCATAAGTATAAATATGTCAAATGATATGTGTGTGTGTGCTAATATTAATATCCAATATTGGAAATACACATTGCAGACATGGAATTTTATCCCACTCAGATAAGGAACTGTTAATCTGGGAAATTCTTAGAAGTCACTCTCATATATTGTTGGTAGGAAGGAAAAATAAAACTATTACAATAATCAGTATACAGAGATCTCATAAATAAAAAAGGTAAAAGTTTCTGTTTGATCTAGGTAAACCTCCATGGGTCTGTACTTTTTTTTTTTTCTTTTTGCTGACCAGGGACCAAACTCATGACTTTGGGCTTTCCAGGCAGGCGCTTATGCCACTGTCCTATATCCCCAGCCCCAGGTCTATACTTTTTGACTTGAGCCAGGGTGTCACACTTTGGTTCAGGTTGTTTTTGCTTCCATTTTAAAACCTTTCTTTATCCCACACTTATTTCCAAGAGGTGATCAAGTGGGTCAAGAGTGGGGCTCTGTTTCAGCAATCATTATGAACCTCATTCTTGGCTCTGATTATCTTCAGAATTTACGTATTTTTATGGCACTGGCTACAGCATGAAGCATGTCAGACAGAGTGGCACTGTTTGCTTTTCTTTTATCTTCATTCTTTCACACAAGTTTGTTATCATTTATGTGTAGTGTCTTTATTAACACAATAATTTATTCCTCTTGGTGGAAATGTACTAATTTAATTGAATGAAAAGGAGTAGACTGAGCGAGACTGTGTGAAAATATTAACAATAAAGCCTACCATGTTATTCTCAAAGGCATCCTCCACGCATTCCAATTTGTCCTGGGCTGGCCTGGCCTCATAATGTTCTCCATCATCAGGGATTGGTTCTCCCATGGGACATTCACCTGGGCACTTTCTGAGTACACTCAGGACTCACCTTCCAGAGAGTACACTGAGTCCTTTAAGAA
>NW_004955569.1:1735072-1741840 GCF_000276665.1 Chinchilla lanigera
AGGGGATGATGATGTATTAGCTCCTGAGTGGAAGGTGTTCCAGCTGAGAGCAACTTCCAGAAGGTGCTGCCTGTTAATCGGAAACACTGAGAAACATGGTGAACTGTGGGATCTACAGGGCTATATAGATGTGATAAATATATGTGTGGGAAGGGAAATTTGTGTCATCATTAAAGAAATTGCTGTAGTCCTTTGGCTTTGTCTAAATATTGGCTTGAAAACTGAAGCACTGATTGAGATGGACTTTGTATAGAACAGCTACTGAAGTGTGGGTAGATCCCCAGTTAAGATCTGCATACATATGAAAGAATAAGAACAAAAGGGCTTTTTGAATAAGAAGAGCCGGGCTGGGGATTTAGCGCAGCGGCACAGCGCCTGCCTGGCAAGCGCAAGGGCGTGAGCTCGATTCCTAGTACCGGAAGAAAAACAACAAACAAACAGACAAACAAAATGAATAAAAACAGCCAAGGTGATTAAGAAACAAATGAGAAAGCAGGGGAATTGGGAGAGTGGCCCAATCAGCAACCAAAATAGTAAAATACTTGTGAAGTGAGTTTGATTTCCCCTGATAATATTGAAAGACTGTCTGCTTGCTTGGTCTGAGAGTATGAAAAATATCACTGGCCTATAGAAATGAGGGAAACTTAGTCATAGCTAAATATTTCTGTGTGTACAGATCAGCTCACCTAATCATTTTTGAGGTAAGGTAGGGGATTAGAACAGTAGTATTGGAGGTATGGAAATATGCTGGACCTCACAGCTGAAGTAGAACAGAATTACTGTTGGACACCACAGATTTCAAGGCATATATGCTGTTTCTTACTTTTCAGAGACTGAACCAAAAAATTTTGCTTGTAACTACATCCTCCCAAATTTGCAAAATATTATTTGTTTTTGCATTTTTTTTTTTTTTTTTTTGGTTTTTCTCCGGTACCGGGAACCGAACTCACGACTTTACACTTGCCAGGCAGGCGCTTTTGCCGCTGAGCTAAATCCCCAGGCCCTGTTTTTGCATTTTCAGACCATGTCTTACTAAGTTTCCCAAGATGGTGAGAACTCTTGATACTGTTGCCATCACTCTGACTATGGACAGGACAGACACGTGCTTCATCTTTAGTTTATGTTTGTGCTTCTCTTTTTCGTGCGGTGGCCTGAATGATTTGCTGTAGTTCAGGCTAGTCTTGAACTAACTATGTAGCCCAGATTGTTCTTCAATTCTCCAGGAATGTCTTGAAGCAGCCACTGGAGTGCTAGGATTTCAGGCATGCACCACCATGCCTTGGGAAATGTTTTAGTTCTTAAGTCACCAAGTTTTACCAAGAGTTCAGTGTTTGGGTAAAGTAAACATCACTGCAGCATGGCGGTGCACAACTTTAATGCCAGCTACTTGGGAGACTTAGCAGTATTAAATCACCAAGGCCACCCTGCATAACTGAGCAAGCCCTTTCTTCAATATGAAATGAATATTGTGGAAATATTTTATTTCCATTCTACCCTAACCAGTCTAAATTCCATGAGGCCCTTTTTAAGTCTCCAAGTATGAAGAGAAAAATGTTTTAGTTTAAATCTTACATTAATTTTAAAATGTAGGGGCTGGGGATTTAGCTCAGCGGCACAGTGCCTGCCTGGCAAGAGCAACATCCTGAGTTCGATTCCGGTACTGGAAAAAAAAGCCAAAAAAAAAAAAAAAAATGTATTCACTGTTCACACGAGTGGTACATGGCAGTAATACAAAACTCCACTTGCTCATGCTGGGGTACAGCATATCCCAGGATTTACAGTATACAGCGGTTCAATAACACGCATGTTATATTTATTGTTACATATTTGGCCTACTGTTAGTTACGTTTACTGCCCTATGGATGAAGATGTGTGTGTTTAGCAGGTTTAAAGAATCTAAAACTTAGCAATAATGTTTGCATAATCAGGTACATTTTTGTGCATTTTCAAACCATTTTGTCTTCAGGTACCTTTAGGTTGTTCAAGTCCTTTTCCATATCTAACTCAAATATCATCTAGCGACGTTCCTTCAAGTCTTCTCATCTCCTATAGAACATAAGCTTTACCTAATTGTTCCCAGTGTGGAATGTTGTGTTAACCTGTTTCTCCTGAGCAACAGAAGCAGGAGAACAGTATAATACTGTTTGGAAAAATGAACACCACTCTGAGTTTTTAGTTTTGTTATTTCCTAGGTTTTGATAATTATTATTGTAATGATGTACCCCACTTTGGTCACTGTATTTGGCATATATCACTCAGACAATGGGATAGAGTGGAAATTTTCAATTGGCAGAACCCAGGTTGAGTAGTTGACATTAGGGTTAGGGTAGGTTTAGCCATATCAAGTATTTCTGTAGTAGACATTTAAATGTCCTCATGGGCCTTATAACACAGCTTCGGGTTTATAATTTCAGTTCAGCGGTGTGATTCAGCCTCAGAAGGATTCAAACTTAGGGCACTTTTAGAAAGAGAGAGGAACTTCTAAGTTTCCTGGAATTCATGATAGAACTGACTGCATGCATTAGTTGTGTGGGTGTATAGAAACAGTTTAAAAAGAATAGCACAGCATGTGAATCACTAGGGAGAGAGCAGCTTGGGGTCTGTACTCAAGCAGAATTGGGAGGGAAGCAACACAGAGGTCTGATAGACAATTCACATTGGATATTTTCTGATAAATTTTTCCAGTTAAAAATAAGATTTGGGCATATTTGATTTATCATGATAAAATTATTCTATTGCTTTAAATCTATGACCGTGATGAAGTACTCTTGAGTTTGACAAGCTGCACAGTATTAGAAAGCTTGTGTCCCTTACCTGGTTTATAGCACATGGCAAGTGGCCCACTTTGTATGTAGTTGACAGCAAACAATGTTCTCTAGGTGGAATAACAAGGGGAAAAGAAGTCTCTTAGTTTTCTGTGGATGAGCATGGCTATTTGCCATCGCCTTTAGATTTTGGCCTCAAAGTTTTCATGCTCTCACAACCAAATCTTCAAGCTTCCCATTGAGATTCTTCCACAGGAAAAGAGCCTGAGAGGAAGTGGCCATACACCATATGTCATCTCATAGGTCACACTTATCCAAGTGAGGACAAATTCAGGCATGTCTTTTCTAATAAGCAAGGTGTCTTCAAACCAAGCAATGTGACAATAGAAGTCTAAATATCAGGTAACTCAAGGTGAGAACATCATTTTGGAAGAATTAATATGTCAAAGGAGAGAAACTTTGACCCTGTGAGAAGGAAAGAGCATATTATGGAAAATGTACCATGTTAAGTCCCTGCCTCACCGCAGGGAATTATTGATTAAGTGAGGAGCTACATGCAGCTATCATTCTGCTATATTTAGTTTTCTTAATGTCTGGATTCCCTTGTGATCTAGGGTAAAGTAATGTGACATTGCTGGATTATTTTGTTCCAGTGATAGAAAAATTCCAAAGACATCTACTTATGTTTAACTAAATAAAAGTTTAGATATGAGATCTGAAATGAATGAGTTGTATCCTCCACACAGGGTATCACTGTCATGATGGCAAATTCCAAAATTAATGAACACTCACCCACAATTCCAAAGTCATTATAGGGTGTTTGAAAATCATATAAAAAGTGAAAAAAAGCCAGGCGGGGTGGTGCACGCCTGTAATCCCAGTACTGGGGAGGCTGAGGCAGAAGGATCATTGGGAGTTCCAGGCCAGCCTAGGCTGCAAAGTGAGCTCAAGGTCAACCTGAACTGCATAGTGAGATCCTGCCTTAAAAAGACAAACAAAAAAAAGACAAAAAAAAGTGAAAAAATATTTAACATTGGCTGTGATGAAAATCAGTGTTAGGTCACTTACCAAGCACATGTAATTTTCTGTCTAACATCGAGAGCTATGCAATGAATGAATAACCTTATGAATATGTTAGCTTTTTTTGTTTGTTCCCCCCCCCCACACCCCTGTACCAGGAATTGAACTCATGACCTTGCGCTTGCCAGGCAGGCGCTGTGCCGCTGAGCTAAATCCCCAGCCCTGAGTATGTTAGCTTTTAAAGATAACACTAAAAGTTTGGTGATATGATAGGAATTTAATGAAAGGAGATGAAATAATGCTGTCAAAGGGCCATCTGTTAAACCCACACTTTTGATCTCCTTGAAGTAGGGCATTCATACAGACATGTGAGTTCTGTCTGAGTTCAGAGAGAGAAGCAGCGTTGCTCAGATAATTTCTATAATTCATTGATAGTTAACAGATACTGTTTACAAAGGATGTACTGAGTGAGTTAGGACTTTGTGCCTTTTATACCTTTCTCCTATGTGGTTTTAACATTTGTGAAATTGTGTCACTATAAGTTGCATATGGTGCAGTGCTTACAATTTCCGATCCACTTTTTTATACTTTCTACAAATTGCCATGACATATTTCTGTATTTTAATCTAGGGATATTGTCTGTCGTACAGTATCTTATTGTTTCTATTGGTTTCTTGTTGGTACTTTAATTTTTCAACATATGCCCTGATGTTATTTGAAAGGGAATACCATTTTATGTTTTCCATCTTATTCCCTCCCAATTTTTGTGTTTTTTCTTGTTTCTTGTCTGTATCCACTCACATAATTGTAGGATTTTTGTCATCTAGGTTTTAATGTATTGGAAAACATTAATTATTCAATAGTGCCTCTAACACTTTTAATAATTTCTTCTCCATTATCATGTACAATCTGCACAAATATAGAGCAATGGAATATCCTGTTTTCTGTGGAGTGATTATCATTTTTATGTTGCTGTAGTTTTCTCTAATTTTTTTTTTTTTTTTCTGGTACGGGGATCGAACTCATGACCTTGCGCTTGCCAGGCAGGCACTGTGCCACGGAGCTAAGTCCCCAGCCCCTCTAATTTTCTACTGGAAACTGACTTCCCCTTGGCTCAGACGTGGCTCTGTTAGGGCCATAGATGGCCTTAGTCTCCGACTTCCCAAGGAAGATGATACAGACTGTGATGCACTCAGCTTATGACCCCATTGATGAGCTTCCTCCCTTATAGAGAGCCCTTGCTGGTGCTTGTCATGGCCAAGAAAGATTTTATTTGTAATCCCATGAGAAAGTTATACTGGAATTCTGGTGAATTATTTCCAATCTATCTCTTATAGTCCCATGGTAAGACCAAAGACACTAAGGCATATTTGTAGTTGTGGGGTACCAAGGGGTTATAAGTCCAGCCAGGATGATGGCTATTCAGATCAAAGACCACAACCAGGTTGAACCTGGGTTTTTATTAATGTGTGAAGAAAGGAGTGATTTGAGGATGAGCGACTGGGAAAGGAAGTGGAGGGTGAGTGCTGTGAGCTAGCCTAGGTAAGAGGTGCCATATCAGCTCTGCAAAATGTAGAGAGAAGGAAGGATATGCAGAAAGAGCAGTCTGCATAAAGCAAATGAGATACTATCTAATGTTTTATGCTCTGTGCTTCAGCTCTGAAATGTAATCTTCCAAGTCCTGGGAAGTCATAGCCTCTTAGCTTCAGGCTTGATCCCAGCCCACAGTGTGGAGCACTGGCTCTTTATTCTGCCTCATCTTGGCTCACCTGGCAACAGCTCCGGTGGGGGGGTCCAGGGAACAATGGCAACCAGCAGCACCTGGGCTGGACCGATTTGCATTGCTTAAAGCCAACTCCAGAGATAAGGAAAAGTGCTAGCCAGCTTTGTTTATATCAATACGTTAAGAGGCTGGGGATTTAGCTCAGTGGCAAAATCGCCTGCCTGGCAAGCGCAAGGTCGTGAGTTCGGTTCCCAGTACCAGAAAAAAAAAAACCAAAAAAAAAAACAAAAAAACAAAAAAACGTGGAAATGGATCAGGTTCAGCCAAAAAAATAAAATTGTTTCTCCTTCAAGGAGAATTGTCCAGGTCTTCCATACCCTCTGCCCTATTTTCTCTAATTTTCTGAAATTAACATCCTTGTTGTTTTCCACAATGTGTATTCATTGGCTTTTAGATGTTTTGAAGCATCCATTTTGGTTCCCTGAAATAATTAAAAATATACATTCATTGCCACACATTGTGCAATCCTTAATAGTTAATAAAGCAGTTCATTTAAAACTTTGTTGAAAAATTTATAATTTGAGATGTCATTCTTAAGAGTATTCTAAATATAGTTCTTTCATTTCTAATTTTATTCCAGTATTGTGTGAGAGCTTGCTTTGCATGATTTCCACTCCACTGACTATGTTAAAATCTTTACTGTTGCTCTAAACACGGGCTACATCATCCTCCCAAGTGCTGGGATAACAGGCATGTAGCATCTCACTGGGCAGAAATTTTCCTTTAGCATTTAGTGACTAGTTACTATGCAGTACTTTGATTTTCATTGCATTCCTATATTTCATTTCTATTCTTTCCCATATTATCCTTTCTTACACTATTCTAAAATTATATTCAAGTGCAAGGAGATGATTTGGTGTACATGAGCTATAAATTTATATGCTACTCTTCTCATATTTTTATTTTCTCTAGACTGGACAAATAAATGTTTGCTTCCATGAACTTTTAAATTATCATAATCCTGGGTTTAATAATTAGTTAACTACTTTTCTATGAAACCAGATTCAAGATTCTAAGTGTTAACTAAGAACAAAGAAAGACAGACTCAACGTGATAAATAACCAGACGTAAAAGATGTAATTTGTGATAAATCAGAACCATTCGTTTGTTTTGTCAATAGTGATTTGCAGGCTCCCTCTTTGAGCGCTGCTTTAAAGTCAGTGCACAAGTGCAGTGCAGGTGACCCTGCGGGACTAGGAG
>NW_004955569.1:1742021-1745895 GCF_000276665.1 Chinchilla lanigera
ATGAGCAAGATACGCAGCAATATTTGAAAGAATGATCCTCAATTGAGCTTTACATGAGCAGAGCCAAATATATCAGGCTGTGTATCTGAAATTTAAAAAATATGTCATTATTTAGGAGAGAGTGACCTTTGAGGATGTAGCTGTGAACTTCATCAAGGCAGAGTGGGCTTTGCTGACTCCATCCCAGAGGAAGCTCTACAGAGATGTGATGTAGGAGGCATTTATAAACATTAATGCTATAGGTAAGCATGCTATCATTTTCTTACTTAGAGAAACATACGTCATTTATTGCTCACTGATGTGTTGTAATAAACTTGAATGTTATAACATTTTGAAGTATATCTGAGACCTGATTACATTATACCATGATTATAACAGGAATCTATGAATTTTATACAATATTATTTTGACTTTATATATCTATATATACAATACAGGAAAAGCATGGGACAAACAGCAAATTGGAGAAGAGGACAAAAATGGCTCAAGAAATCTAAGGTAATTTTCAGTTTCAAGAAAAATTGAATAGGGGCTGGGTGTGGTGGTGCACTCCTGTAATCCTAGCACTTGGGAGGCTGAGGCAGGAGGTAGGAGGATCATTGTGAGTTTGAGGCCAGCCTGGGCTACAAAGTGAGCTCAAGGCCAGCCTGAACTGCATAGCAAGACCCTGTCTCAAAAAGACACACACACACAAAAAAAGAAAAATTAAATATTTCTCCAGAGTCAGGGTGTGATTGGTGTGATCAGAGATATTACAACCAAGTAAACTGAATGAGAACTTGTTCCTATTTATTTAACCACACAGAAATATCCAGAGAAGCATTTGTGTTGAATTTGTATTATCTGTCATTCCCAGAAAAATATTTGAATCCAGAAACTGAAGTAGTAATGATACTATGCAAGAAAGAACAATACCTGCTATATTACTATAAAAATTCCTTTGAAATTGACATCTAGGAAATATAGGAGATTGCATATAAGTACTGTATATAGGCATATACAAAATGAGTACATTTTGAATTTTGATAGAAACTCATCTTCAAAATATTCATTTACGTATGTATGAATATGAGACACACATGATCTCAAAACTTGCTTACAAGGCAGCAGTATTGAAAATGCAAATGAATGCTAGTGTTGTCATCATAAGTTCTGAGCAGAATACTGAGCTGAATACTGAGAATTCAGTATTCAGAATTCCATATTCAGTATTCAGTATTCAGAATTCAGAATACTGAGCTGAATACGCAGAATACTGAGCTGTTTAGGTTTAAAAATCTTAGAAGTAACCCTTGTACATTGTTGGTGGGAATATCAAATAGAAACATTATAATAAGCAATATACATAGGTCTCATAATTAAACAAATAGCTTCCATTAGATCCAGGTATGCTTTAATGGATATACACTTTTTATTTATTGCTTTAGGGTCTCACAATGTAGTTCAGGTTGTCCTGGAATTTACTCTGTAGCCCAGACTGGCATCAAACTGAGAATGATTTTCCTGCCTCATACTCCGTAGTGTTGGTTTTAAGTTTTTTTGCCACTATGTTCAGTGATTCTATTGGTATATTCTCAAATGATTTAAAGATCTCGGGGTCTGGAGATTTATCTCAGCAGCACAGTGCCTGCCTGGCAAGCATGAGGTTGTGAGTTATATTCCTGGTACTGGGAAAAAAACAAACAACAAAAAATAAAGATCTCAAATTTTAGTGACCCATGGCCATTGTGTTGTTCAAAGCATGACCTGAATGAGTATTCACAATATCTACCTTCTGGAAGCAATTCACAATAGCAAACCTCTGGGTAGACCGCAGATGCCCATCATTGGGTGCCCAGATAAAGAAAATGAGATTTTATCTCAGCATAGTGGCACATCCTTGTGATCCCAGCAGTCTAGAAAGCTGAGGGATGACAACATCATTTCAGGGTTTCTTTTTTTTTCTGGTACCGGGAATCGAACTCACAACCTTGCACTTGCCAGGCAGGCGCTGTGCCCCTGAGCTAAATCCCCAGCCCCCATTTCAGGGTATCCTTCTGAAAATAAAAAATAATAAATCTCCAAATGTAATTTAGTGCTAAGACCTGTGTTTAACTCTCCTCACTAAAAAAATGCTATATAAAAAACAATAACATCATTTGCTAAAAACCACATATAGTTGGGACTTCATCTCGTAATGATAAGTGAAATAAGTCAGAAACAGAAAGGGAAATATCGCAGGTTTTCTCTTAAATGAGAAGCTGAAAGTATAGGTAGGGAGTAAAAGTAAGCAGAGGTGATAGAAAACATAAATCCTAACTTTCTGGAGATGGGGAAGATGATTAGGCTAAATAGAGAAGGGAGAGAGTAATGGAGAGAGTTCAGAAGCGTTCAATATTTGATAACATATGTACCCATCACCTAAATTAAAACTTTATATTATGTATTAGAATCATGTACCAATTTAAAATTCTCAAATGCAAACTATCTTTCTTAAATGAGAAGTACTTTTGAAGGTGTCCTCTAGGGCAGTAATTCAATTCATCAAAATTGCTTAGGAGGCATCAAACCAAACATGTCCTCATAAATGAGAATTGTTAATATGGAGAACTTTTCATTTTGATTGATACCTTTCTTCTTTTGCCCTTATAGATGTTATAGAGACAAGAAGAGTCCATTGAGCCCATTAAGAAAACCAGGGCATGTGTTAAAAAGGAGGAGTAAAGCCCTTTAATACAAGTACTCCTCAGGCGAGGTGCAACTGGAGTCCATGGAGAGAGACTGGTCCAGCAGTTCCTGATTTACAAGCTATCATTTGTGCTCCACCCCTGCTGGAGAGATTGGTTTATGTTGTCAAGCTCAGCTCAGCTGACTGTCAGTGGAGCAGGGCTGATCAGAGATTCTTTATATAGTATATTTTTAGTGAGGAGAGTTAAATCACCCACCAATCAGGTGGGCCAAGGTAGGTGGGGCACTTCCTCTGTTATAGTGCCAATAAACACACTGACTGTGTTGCTGAAACTCTCCAGCTGATTAGACCATCTTTCTGTGAGACGTCTACTTATTGCAGACTGTGAAAGCCCCTCAGAAAACTTGAAGCCTTGCCTTGGTGATGAGATGGGATGAGAGCAGGGAGTGGAACCGAATTGTGAGTCCTGGAAGGAAGTGGCCAGAACCAGCTATGGCAACTCCTGCCTGCCTGCTGAGCTCCAGACCCTGAGGTCTTCCTAATTCACTGGTCCTGCATTCTCATCTGTCCGGTTCCCCTCTGCCTGGCAGGCACATTTCTCAGTTCCCAGCATGCTCTCTACACTGTGAAACTGCGAACCCAGAAACTCTTCTTGGGCAGCCACAGGCACTGTTCTCTCTCCACCAGTCTGAGAAGCGCAGTGGTTCTGAGGCAAACCTGGGTTCAATTCTCAGCAATAGCAAAGTAGTCACTTGAATTATGTATGTGAGATCTGTACTGGCAATGATTTTATTACATAAACAGATCTCGAAATCTAACAACATTAAGGAATGAGGTCCTGAACCAAAAGAAGTAGAACAGCTCCCTGATTTCCAGGATGCATCTCAAGTGGTTTGCGTGAGGGTGCTCAATACAGGGTGAATTATAAACATGTACTGCACAGTAATTGCTCAGTTGTTCAGTGGCCACATAGTACATACGGTCTGTACATTTAAAACAACCTCTTTATTATATTTTTGAGACAGGGTCTAGCTATGCAGTTCTGAATGATCTTCAGCTCACTATGTAGCTCACACTGGCCTCAAACTCTTGAGGATCCCACTGCTTCGGCCTCTGATGTGGTGGGATTGCAGGCCTAAGCCACCATGCTGTCGAAAACAAACACTTGGAACTCAGGCTCTGTAACCAACTTCCTCAGCATGCAGG
>NW_004955569.1:1770049-1770999 GCF_000276665.1 Chinchilla lanigera
AAAGTGTTATCTGCATGTCCTGTGTTCAGAGCCATGGGTTCCTTAAACCTGGTATTGAATCCCTGTTTTCCAGGTAATCTCCATATTGACACACACAAGTACGTGTGACTGGGTTTCCAGAGGGTGTGGAGCCTGTTGCTGGCTCTAATACAGTCATTGCCATGGAGTGTTTCCTGACCTTGTTTCACCTATATAAATGCTGGGGGAGATAGGACAAGATTCTGTTGCAAAGAATATTTAAGTTGGGGGGAACATGAAATGTATACTCTACCAGCATCTCAAGCATTAGACAAAAATAGGAAACAAAAGGAAAGCAGAAGAGTGTGGACCTTGAGGATGATAGAGAGGAACAAAATCAGCTGGTGGACTGGGAGGTTCCTCTGAGGTCCGACTCTTAGGATGCAAACAAAGCCTGCGGCTCGAAGTCTTGTGAAGCCTCAATTCATACTGTGAATAAGAGCGTTTTTACTGTATGAATAAAAGCTCACGTTTTCCCACAGGGTTTCCAAAGTCCTCCCTGTTGGAATCTGCACAGAACTGTTAATCAGTCAGTGCCACATTTTCTAGGATTTCTGTAGGGACATTGTGACAGTATAGTACAAATTTTAAATGCAGATTTCATGTTGTACTGCAAGATTATATATATATAATTAATTTCAATATTTAGTTGTTTTAATATATAAATTAATATGCAGGAATGAAATAAAATCTTTGCCAGTATAAATTAGTAAAATACACCTTAATTCTACCTAGTTAAGTGCAAAACCCCAGAGAGAACTTGTAGACACGTGTAAGACATCCTAAGAAGATGCGAAACGAAGCCCATTTCTGGAGCTCTGGAAACAAGGGACGAACCCAGTGCACACCCAGTGGGGAGGGGACACGGTCTTTGGTGGTCTGAATGGGGTCAGGTCACCCGGTCACACACGCGGAGGCCTGGTGAGTGGGAA
>NW_004955569.1:1771825-1789927 GCF_000276665.1 Chinchilla lanigera
AAGGACCCAGCACCCAGGGCTGCAGAGGAAACTCAGCCAGCTCCTCTGTGCCCAATGCTCCTGTGTCCTCTGCACATGTGTCCACTCGCAGGTCCAGCTGCTGCAGTCTGGGCCTGAGCTGAAGAGGCCTGGGGAGTCAGTGAAGGTCTCCTGCAAAGGCTCTGGGTACAACTTCACCAGTTCTAGCATATACTGGGTGAAACAGGTGCCAGAGAAAGGCCTACAGTATATGGATGCAATCAACACCCAAACTGCAAAGCCAACATATGCTAAGGGCTTCACAGGAGGATTTGTCTTCTCCCTGAACGTCTCTGTCAGCACAGCGTATCTGCAGCTCAGCAGCTAAAGGATGAAGACACAGCCATGTAGTAGTGTGCAAGGCACATCGAGCACACCACATCCTCAGAGTGCCAGAAACCCTGGGGGATGAGCTCGTCCTGCCTGAAGCAGCAGCAGGGCCCACCTGACTCTGGTTTTCTTTGATTTGGATTATGAATTCACAGGAGAGACATTTAGGAGACCGATTTCTGGTGGTCTGTTGTTCCAGTTCATTTTAATTTCCAACCTGAATGTGTGCAGGAACCCAGGAGAGCAGACTGAGTCATGATTGGGTCACTGATGTTTGTAGATGAACGTGGTGTTGTAGGAGGTGGGTCCCGGGGCTTTGCCTTTAAGGTGCGGCTCTTGCTCATTCTCTTCCACTGGGCTCTGCTTTCCCTGCAGAATTGGAAAATCTCCTCCACATCCTGCTTCCACCTGGAACTTTCTGCTTGGGATTCACCTGAATGTGGATCAAGTGCTCTGAAGTCGAGAGCAAAACTTCTCTGCTAAGCTGTTGCTGTTTGAAAGGTGATTCACGAAGGACAAGAGACAAGGAGGGTGTGACTGGACACAGGAGGATAAAGAGTGGAATGTGTGCTGGGTTCCTGAGCAGGATGTCTCTGTGTGTGCAGGTGTTCGGTGTGAGCTGCAGTGGGTGGAGCCCAGGGGAGGCTTGGTGCAGTCTCAGGGGTCCCTGCCAATGTCCTGTGCAGCCTCCGGATCCTACATGGACTGGGACTGCCAGGCTGCAGGGAAGGGACTGGAGTGGGGTGATCTCATTGGAAATCCAAAGAAAGATAATGGATTCCTGAGGGAATATGTCACATCTGTGAGAGGAAGATACACACTTTCCAGAGACGATTCCAAAGGCAAGGCTTATCTGCAGGGACACAGTGTAAGGTCCCAGGACTTAGCCTTGTATCAGTGTGTGAAAGAGGCACAGTAGGGGACCTCAGGGTAAGCACAGATCCATATTTTCTGTAAGAGCACTCGTTACCAGCAGGGGGCGCAAGGACAGAGTGACCTGAGGGTCAGCTAAGGAGTAGCTGCAAAGGGAAGGGACACGAGAGGCTGGTTTCCTGTCAGTGTCTGAAGTTCCTGTCCATCTAACTTCTTTCCAGATCCACATTTTCATTTATCAAGACATTTCTCCAGTAAAACAAAATGGGGCACCGTGGAGAAGTGGCTTGGGTCAGGTCTAGAATTGGTGGAGGAACATTTGGAAGTGCCAGAAGTAAGGAAGTTCTCACAACCCAGAGTGAGAGTGATGAATGTGCTCATTGTGTGCGTGTGGGGAGACACAGCGCTCAGCAGTGAGGGTGTGGGCCCATCGCAGTGCTCTGCAGTCAGACTGTGGGTGCATCAGAAGGACAAGAAAAGAGCTCAGAGGGCAAAGCTGGACTAACTGGACCAGTGAAATATATAAAAGGGCACTGGATGCCATCCCTGACTGTGAAGCAAACATGCATGAACCCACAGAATTGGAAACGACAAGTGGATCAATCAATGAATGAGAGTGTGTGAGTCAGGATCCTGCAGGCAAACAGCAATTATCTTCCCCTATGTATCTATGTAACTATCTTCTTTTCTTTTCACCCATCCATCTATCCATCCATCCACACATCCGTCCATCCATCCGTCTGTGAATTTAAGATTTATTTTTATAAACAAAATTTTAACTCATGCATAAATAATGCACAGTGGGCACATCAGGGGTCCTCTGCTGAGTAGTTCACACTTAGTGTTACCTATTATGTTTCAGAGATATCTAAATGGGAGGAACTTGCTGTCTCCCAGTGCCTTGACATGGTAAGGACATGGAATGCTGATTACCCAACTTGATTAGTGTACACTCTATGCCTGTGATGAAATATCACAATGAACTCTCTTAATATGTACAATTATGACAGGATAATAAAATAAATTATTTACTGTCACTACCGTACTCCCTAACTTATGATTTGCCAGATCTGAGGGCAGATAGTGGAGTTTATATTGCTGGGCTCTCACACTGAGGAGGCCTGGAGCTAGGCTCTGATCTTCACCACCAGGTACTCCTGAGATCTCAGGCAGTCCCAGACCTGAGAATGGCAGCTGTGAGGGGATTGCTCAAGGAGTTACTTTCTAAGACATGAATACTGACTGCTTTTTTTCTGTTGCTTTCTGCCTGCCCTGCCATGAACCCTAGTCCCAAAATTTGACAGACTTACCACAAACAAGCCAATATCTTGACAAAGATGGGTGCAAAAATTCTCAGCAAATGACTACATCAGAAAATTCTAGAGCTGCCTGAAAACAACATTCACCATCACCAAGCTGGGTACACCTAGCTCAAAAAAGTGTTCATCAAAGCCAAATCAATAAACATGGTACAGGACATCAAGATAATGAAAGAGAAACAGTTATAATTACCTCAATAGACACACAAAAAGCATTTTGAAAGAAATAACTTGAGGGGCTGGGGATTTAGCTCAGCTGCAAAAACTCCTGCCTGGGAAGCGCAAGGTTGTGAGTTCGGTTCCCGGTACCGGAGAAAAACCAAAACCAAAAAAAAAAAAAAAAAAAAAAAAGAAATAACTTGACTTTCAAAAATGCTAAACATATTTGATATAGGATAATACCTTACAAAATAAAGAATTTATATGACAACCACCTAGATAACATCATTTGAAATGGGAAAAATATTCAGTATCTAAGGCCAAGAACGTAAAGTAGTTCTACTCTATTTATTTGTATTTAATGCAACACTAAAATTTATACTCAGAGGTAGGAGGATAGAGAAATGACACTCAATTTTAGTGTATGTGCTCTCAAAGCAAGCATGAGAAAGGACACTCAAATTATAAAGGAAAAGTGAAATTTTCCCAGTTTCAGATGATAATTAATTGATATGGAAAATACTAAAACTCCACCAAAAAAGCATGCAATTCCTCCATCATTTGGGGAAAAGAAACAATATAAATATAACTTACAAAAATCCTTAACTCTTTTATATTGCAATTTACTAGACTTCATAAATATGAATAAATATATCTTGGATATTGCTGAAAAATTGCCACTAAAACATAAGGAATGTTGTGAAATACCCATGAAATTAAAAAGACAAAATATTGGTCAGGTGCTCTGAAGAATAAATAAAGGATTTGAAGTACTGTGTTTTTAAGTGAAGACAATGATTACATGTACAATACTTTTTCAGCTACATATTACTGTAATAAATACCTGAGAAAAATAAATTTAAATCATGGAATTTTACTTTTAGCTCAGCATTATAGAGCATTGTGTATGTGGATATACAGCCTTTTAGTTTTGGTCTGTGGTCGCAAAGTTCCATGAAAGTGCACCGTGCTAATGATCCAAATTCCTGCCACTGAGCTCCACCTGATAATGATCAAAACAGCATCATAAGCTGCAACATCCTTGGACCAAACCCTCAGAGGAATGAAAGATCTCTGAGGTTGAGACTGCAGCACAAACCATGCTATATGTACATAGCATCGGCTCTGTATAAACACATCAAAGACATAGTTCACTGAAATGCAAAAATGCTAAGATTCATATGAAAACACAGTATACCCCCAAACAGAAAGAACCTGGTGATAAGACATTGGAACTTCAAAATGTACAAAAACTGGATGCAGGCTGGGTATGGTGGCACACCTGTATAATCCCAACTCTCAGGAGGCTGAGGCAGGAGGATCATTGCAAATTCAAGACCAGAGTTGGTTACAAAGTGAGCATAAGCCCAGCTTAAACTGCACAGGGAGACGCTGTCTCAAAAAGACAAAAAGCAAATGAAAAAAGAGATGACATGAAAGTAGACAGCAAAGTATTAGAAAAGAAGATCATGAAATGGAAGGAAAATGGAGGTGATGGTGGTAAAACTGACACTGCTTGTTGTATATGTGCACAAACATCTCAAAGTTACTGATCTATTCAACATTACGCAGTGATAATTAATTTAAAATGAATAACAGTTCACAGCTACTCTGATGGACAAAAACAAAGATGTCATGCAGTCCTAAGAGTCAGTGAAAATGAAAAGCAACATCTATACTTGTATTCACTTGTTATAGAAATGCAAATGTTGTAACCCCTGAGGAAGACACGAGGCAGATTTTTATACTAAAAATGAGGTGTAGCAAATAGTTCAGCATTTGAGCATCTAGACCAAGATGTGATACTCAAAGTATTATGGAACTGAAATCTTAGATACATAGGGAAAAATCAGCACATACATTTTTAGAAGTTTTAATGATATTGTCAACCCCTGGAATTAACCAAGATGTCTTTTTGTAAGTAAATGTGTAATGAAAGTCTGAAGGTAAAAAGTAACAAATTGTCCAGGTATAAAAGCACATGATTCATTAAATCAGAAAATAAAATTGCTGTTAAATTTAATTTTTTAGGTGCAGTGATTCAGTGTGGGATAACACGTATTCACTGGTTTATGTGTGTGTTTGTCTCAGTGTACATGTGTTAACGTTTTTCAGGTTTATAAATGGGAGGTTATGTGATATAACTAAGGAGGTATCCCAAGTAAAAGACATAAGAAAATAGACAATGGCAGAGGGATACTAAAAGGTGAGGGTGATATGTATTAACAGCCAACCACCAAAACACTAGCTCTGTTTTTCTTTCAACAGACAGCAAAATGCAGCAGAATCAGCCACGTTCCCGCTACAAGGGGAGGGATCACCAGATGTGTCCCTCTGTGTCCAGGAGCTGCATGAGGGAGGTGTTTTTACTTTTCTTTCACAATGTAGAAGAGCAACAGCACAAACCGTGTGGAGAACATTTGCAGCACATCAGCACCATTCTTTTGTATTTAAGTTTACTGGTACAATTTCGGTATACATAATGGACACATAATCAGGAAGGTGTGAATCTGTCCGTGATATATCTTAGTTCCTCTTTTTTCCCCCAGTCCCATCCACTTTTTTCAAACCCCTTTCCACTCCCCATTCACAAAACTTGGTTTTCGTTCTGTCCTGCATTTCTCATTTTTCTCTCTCCCCTCCTATTTCTCTTTTCCTTTTTAAGGTTCTTCCTCATTCACAATATCTATGGTACATTTAGGCTCTTACTGACACTTTCAGTTTCTTACAGCGGAGATATAATGTGGTATTTGCACATGCGCATCTGCTTTACTTCATTTATGATTATCATCTTAAGGTCCATTCATTTCAGCTCCCATTTTCTATGGAATATGAAACTGTTTCTGATGCTTTCACAATTTTACAAGTTGCCAAAGCAGAAAAATTGCATGCAAAAATGCATGGTTTGTGTACATGAAAAGCAAAATAGATAAAATGATTGATAAATAGCAAGTTATTGCCAAACAGTGTTTTATCATATTCTGGTGAAAGCAATCACTGTTACCCATATTGCCTGAATTTGTTCTATAGCTGGAGACCATACAGATAGGGCCACCCTCTGCTGATGAAAACCACCCCAGCCTGGCCCTGAAGCTCTGGAGAGGAGCCGAGCCCTGGCTGCCCACGTCTCCTCCCTGGGTGATAAGGAATGAACATGGACAATTCATCATGGAGTTTAGGCTGAGCTGGGTTTTCCTTGCGGTCGTTTTAAAAGGTAATTAATGAAGAACAAAAGTTATAGACTGTGTGAATCAGCATGAGTAGAATAAATCATGGACATATGTAGCTGTTTCCCCAGCAGGATGTCTCCAGGTTTGCAGGTGTCCAGGCTGAAGTGGAGCTGCTTCAGTCCAGATTTGGCTTTGTGCAGCCGGAGGAAGCTGAACCTCCCATGCAGTCACAGGACAACAGTGTGAGCCAGCGCATATCTCGCTGCAGGGTAAATCAGGACCAGGAGGGGCTCAGAGGGTCATGTGAGCTTCTGGAAGGGCCTGAGCGCAAGAAACTGAGGTCTTCTTGTCAGCCTCTGACTTTTCCTCTCTATTTTAGCATCATATGACTCGAAGAGATCCTGCATACGGCAGTAGCAAATTCCATATGAAATATGCAAGTTCTAAGTGAAGATTTTTGTTAGCGTCCTAAGTCTATATTTAGCTATTGATTTTTCTACCTATGTATGTTTACTAGCACACTTGCATACATTTCAAAGTAATGTATAAATCTGGAGATTTTCGCATCATGAATAATCTTTCTATTGTGTAATGTAGAAATTAGCACTTTATGAAATACAATAGCAATATTCTCTGTACAATCACTCTGTCTCTCAGTCACTCTGTCTCTGGGTCTCTGTAACTCTCCCTCCTTTCTCCTCCTCTCTCTGTCTCTCTCTCTCTGTCTCTCTCTCTGTCTCTCTCTCTGTCTCTCTCTCTGTCACACACACACACACACACACACACACACACACACACATCCCGTCTGGTTTCATTGTCTATGATGGTAAAAGAATAGATAATATTTATTTAAGATAATATACTACAGTTTCTTGATATTTGTACTTTCCTTTTCTTAGCAGATTTTTCAACTGTCTCTCCTTGGTGACTGTATTTGATTTATTGACATTAATTCTTTCTTTAATTTTAAAGAGAATGATAAAAAGGAACAATAGCAAAATAACAACATAGAGAAAAACAAAAATAATACAGAATTTCAGATCAAAATGATAGGAAATAACAGTGACTATTATATTACATATTGTTATCTTCAATAAAGCTGTTCCGATAAACAGATGTAAGAATGTGTGATTGATCGAACCATTAAAGAGAATAAAAAATAAAAACAAAACAAAACAAAACAACACATGAGGGCACGGGATATAGCTTAGTGGCACAGCACCGGCCTGGCAAGCTCAAGGTCCTGAGTTCGATTCCAGGTAAAAAAAAAAAAAAAAAAAAGGGCTGAGGATTTACCTCAGTGGCACAGCACCTGCCTGGCAAGTGCAAGGTTGGGAGTTTGATTCCTGGTACTGGAGAAAAAAAACCAAAAAACAAAAAACAAAAAACAGAAAAAAAAAAGAGAAACAATACAGAGTTTTACTAGACAAGATGGTAGAAATTTACCAATGGTTGTTATATTGCATGCAAAATTAGTTAAAAAGAGAAAACTTAGGCATTAACCTTCCTTTCAGTAAACCATTAGACTTCAGCAGTACAGTTATCCCAGCTAGCCTTCTATATACATATGTATACATTCCCTTCCTTCCTCCTTTCTTTCATCCCAGTTATTCCACCCATTGAGCAATTTCTTTCACTTTGATGATATCTATTGTACATTTTGGGTGTTTTTACTCTTTCTTTTACTCGTTCAGATTCTTACACTGGTGAGATAATACAATGTTTACACATTTGGGTCCAATTTATTTCACTTATAAGTATGGTTTCTAGTTGCATCCATTTACCTATAGAAGCCTTGAGTTTATCTCATTTATAGCTGAGTAATACTCCATTTTATAAAAATATTACATCTTTTTTATCCATTCCTTAGTTGATAGGCATTTGGGTTGTTTCCAAGATTTAGGTATGACAAATTGTGCTGCTATAAACATAGTTGCACATATAACACTGTGATATGATGTTTTTAATTCTTCTGGGAAATTACCCAGAAGGGGAATAGCTGGGTTAAGCATAACTTCTAATCCTAGTTTTGTGAGGAATCTCCACACTCATTTAAACAGGGGATTCACCAATACGCACTCCCACCAGTGGTGGAGAAGTGTTCCTTTTTCACCAAAGCCTCTCCAGCATTTGTTATTGGTTGATTTCTAAATGATAGCCATTCTTTCTGGGGTGAGATGGAATCCCAGGGTTTTTTATTTGCACTTCTTAAGTGACCTGTTGCAGGCACAGAGACTCATTTGGCATCAACAAGTATGTAGAGCTGAGAGAAAACTCTTGCTCTCCTGGGCTGGCCACGCCCCTCCCTTTGGCTGTGAAAAGGACATGAAAACACCAGGTGGAGGCCCAAGCAGTCTAGGACATAAGCCAAGAGTTGTTTGTTCTCTGTTCTACCTAAATTTAGGTTATGGGAAAATTATTGTGTTCCCTCTTCTTGCCTGCAGGGTGGCCATGACCCAACCACTTTCTGATAAAGTTACTATGCCAACTAATTAACAGAAGGTCATGTGGTATGGTCTGATGCTTTGCTGAAAACTGCCTTTAAAATTACTGCTGTACAATAAAGCTTTGCTCAGAGCCCCGACTCTCTAAAGCCCTCTCAACCCGTGTCAGTCTGTTCTTGTGCTTCTTGGACCCCGCACAGCTGGACTGTGTCAAGTGGCGCCCGATACAGGGACCTTGAAGGCTCAAGCAGACCCTGTGGAGAGACCACAGGCAAAACGTATTTCATTTGTTTTCTTTCTTTTCATTGAGAGTAATATGGGAAATACATCCTCAGTGGAGGCTTCTCTGTTTTCTAATACTTTGGCTATTCTGTTAAGAGAAAATGGTGCTAAACTTAGTGAGGGACAATTGAGGCACTTCTTGAGCTTTATCAGTCAAACTAGCCCTTGGTTCCCTTCTCAGGGTACTCTGCCTGTAGAAGCTTGGGATCGAGTCAAGGAGGATCTCACACGTTATCTTTCCGAACATGGTCCGGAGAGTGTTCCTGCTGATATGTTTTCTATTTGGCGCCTTATTCGCGTTGTTTTGTACGCTGATACTGGAGGGACAATACATACTAAGTTATATCAGTCCACTCCTGACAGCGACAGGTCTGATTTGTTGGTTCCTTCTCATCTGCCCCAGGATTCGCCATCCATCTCTTTTCAATGGGTCAACACTCAGGTCGTCCCGGGAGACCCTTCCACTTACCCTGAGCAAAATCACCCTCGATCTAACCCTGTACACCCCCCTTCCACCTTTCTCTCCACGTCTTCAACCCAGGGTAATATCTACCCCGTGCTCCGAACGGAGGCCACTCCCTCGACCCCCCCACATATGAAAAAAACATCTCCTCCTCGAGATGCCCTGGATGTGCCTGAACTACCTGAGGTTCTATCTCGGGAAGAACAATTTGAGGCAAAACATGCCCTTGACCCTTGGTTCCTGGAGGGGTCTACTCTTTTGGAGCTCCAGGAGCCACTACGGGTTCTTTTTAGAGTGCTGTGGGACATGTCTTCTGCCTCCCAGGCTGCTCAGCGCAATCAGTTTGCGCAAGCATTCAGAAAGGCGACTGGTCATCTGGAAAGGAAAAGGGCTACTGCCCTCCCGGCATCCTCAGACGATTCGCCACCTGAGAAGCCCCCTTGTCCACTCTCTGCTTTGGGGCCATCGTCCGGTTGTCACGACTGCCCTATGCCTTCCACCGAGGAGGAGACAAGTTCAGAAAGGACTTCTGACTTGGATTTCGCGCCTGACACCCCTCCTGTGACTTCTGATGCGCTCAAGGTGTATCGGGAACTCTTAGATAAATGGAATGATCTTTTCCCCCCGGCTGGCACCCTCCTTAGAGAAAAGGAGGAACCCTCTGAAAAGAAAACAAAATCAAAAATAAAACGACAAAAGGAGCATAACATTTCACAGGTCACTTCTGATGGTCCTTTGCCGCCATCTACTGGGCTAAATTCGAATATGCCCCTCCTTTCAAATTTTCAACCCAATCGCAAAGGAGTTTTTTGGGGAGATTCCTCTGCCCCAATGCCCTACTCGCCAATGGAGCTAGTTTTTTTGCAAGCTAGGGAACAAGGGGAACATTTTGCCCCCGCAGGATGCTACCCTGCCATGATGTTTTCTGATGGGAGAATTGAATATAAGCCTATACATTTTAAGCTCATTAAGGAAATCAAAGAGGCTTTTAAGCAATATGGGCCTACAGCTCCTTACACTTTGGGTTTACTTGATCAAATCACTGTTGAGTGCATGACTTTATATGATTGGAGTCTCCTGGCCAAGGCTTGTCTTGACCAGGGGATTTTTTAATGTGGAAGAATGATTATCAGGATAGATGTGAGAGGATTGCTAGAGAGAACCAGCGTAATGGGGTTCCCATAACTTATGACATGTTAATGGGGAAGAATCAATGACAAGATTTACAACAACAAATTCGAGCTGGGGATCCTACCTTTGCCCAAATAAATGTACTTGCCTTACAAGCCTGGAAAGCTCTCCCCACAAATCCTAAGCGTACAACAGCTTTATCAAAAATTAAACAGGGAGCTGATGAGTCTTTTCAAGATTATGTCTCATGGCTCATGGACACCATGCAAAAGGTTGTAAGAGATGAGGAGACATCCAATTTACTTACTACCCAGCTGGCATTTGAAAATGCTAACAACACTTGCCAAGCCATTCTTCGTCCTTTAAGACGAACAGGTAATTTATCTAAATACCTAAAGGCTTGCTGTGTCCCAAATTACGTCTTTTGGCATGTGTGTAGCTGAGAATAAGGAACAATGGCATCCTCCACAGACTTACCTTGGTCGTCTTATTTATCCACATGTTCAGCCCCTCACGCCCCGGCTACATTACAACCATATTTCAACATTACATGACCTCCAACAATTGCTAGGAAACCTTAACTGGATCTGGCCGTTCCTTCGAGTTCCCTCTTCTGCTTTACAACCTCTCTTTTCCCTTCTTCAAGGCGACAGTGACCCCTCTTCTCCACGGATGATAACCCCTGAAGCTGTACAAGCACTGCGAACTGTGGATAATGCTCTCAGAGATCTTAAGCTGTCCCGTTGGGATCCATCCTTGCCTCTTATGCTACTTGTCATTCCCACTTTACGTATACCTACAACTGCCTTTTGGCAGGATGGGCCTTTGGAATGGATCCACCTTTCAGTTAGCCCTTCTAAGATGCTCTCTGCTTACACTTCACTTATTTTGCAGGGCGTACAACGGGGATTGCTTAGAGTGAGGAAATTGACCGGGAGGCTCCCCGACATTGTTGCACTGCCTATGAAAGCTCAACGCTTTGCTTGGCTGTTACAAACTAATGACGAATGGACAGATGTCTTCTTGTCATATAATGGATTAATCCAGTTTTCTCTGCCCTCTCATAAACTCCTTGCTTTTCTTGCTACACAACAGCTTCTTACCACTAATTCTTAATTCATCTTTCATCTTCCAGGACCTGGTAGTGACAGTCTGCAAGAATGTGGGGCTCATTCATTGGCAAGTCTCCTCAATTTCCTGAGACATCACCAGCAGTTTCATGTGTCAGTGAAGTTGCTTTCTCCACAGATGGATGATGAGTCTCTATCCCTGCAAACACAGGTTGTAGGAAATGAAGCCCAGAGTCTAAAGGCTGTGGGAAACAAGGGTCCAGAGGTTTGGTTGACAGCCGTGGTGGAGGAACGAGTCTAAGCAGACTTGGACTTGTTATGTCCTCAGCAGACCGAGTGAGTCTCCCTGCCCAGGCTGTCCCACTCTGCCCCTCCCTCGGTGCCTCCCCTCCATGATCATGCCCCCTTTTGCCACGCCCCTAGCCTGCTATATAAAACGCCTGGTACTTCCGCAATAAAGTAGATCTGCGCCATCAGCCTGGTCTCCGGTGTCTCTTTCTCCCCGGCCCCTGCTTGCCACGGGCCCAGGTCCCTCGACCTGAGAGGTTCTACCTCAAAAGATCTTTGCCACTGTATTTCCTCTTTTGAATTCCTACCTTGAAAGGACTATAGTACCATGAGGGAAGGCCTTGAGAACACCGGGCTTGAGGCAGGAGAGCTCAGAGTCCAGGCAACTGTATAGACCCACAAAGATGACTTTTCCCCCTGTGAGTTTGATGTCCCAGCTAAGGCAAACCCATCCAGGGAAAATGGGAGAATGTCCCAAAAGTCAGACTTACACCCTCTACAGGGTCTACTTCCTTCTCAAGGAGATACTGACAGACGACAAAGGGCCTCCTCTGGATCCCTACACCCGGGCTCTGGTTGTTACCTGGGGAATATGAGGGGATAGATGACAGAAGAGGTCCCACCAGATTGAACATAGTGTCATCTGTGCTGGATGTAGGACACGTCATGTGCCCCCTCAGTGAGTGTCCAACTCGGACGGGAAGGCAGAGCAGCAGAGAGTCTCCAGCCAATAAGCACTGACTTTGTTCTGCAATTTTACTTATCGTTTTCAGTTAACAGCGTGCACTGTCTCCTACTTGGTCCTCTTGATCAATTTCTAGATTTGGAATGAGTTGGACACTCAGGACCTGGAGGTCGAGCTTACTGCAACCTTTTCATTCAGTGCAATGCATTCATCTCCAGAGGCCAGTCCAACAGCCAGTTCTGCTGCAGCTGTGCTCTGTGGTTCAGAGGAGCCTCCTATGCATTACTGTGTGAGACACACAGGGAACGCAAGCAGTGTGCACCGAGACAAATCAGCCATAAGGAGATAGAATGGAGCTGGGCTTTAGGGGCGCCGAGGGGTTAAGCTGCACCATGATGCAGGCAGGAACTGTGCAGGAAGGGGTGGGGAGGGGACTCCTGGTGGGACTGTAGAATCCCTATGTGCGCACACATGCACACACGCGCGCACACACACACACACACACAGCTTATCTTTGGGCTGTACCTACTCGGATGTAGACCCCTCACTTCTCCCTGTACTTCTTGACCAATATGAGGTGTGCTCCTGTGCTCTGATTTACATTCCTGCCATGGTCTGAACTTCCAAAAGTGTAAGCCAGAGTATATCTCCACTAAAACTTCCAATTCCATTGTCTGAATTTTTCAGATATTTTTTCACAGTGATAGAAATCTCAGTCACAACACAAGTGGAGAATGACAGAAAGTCAGTTACCATCTATTCTGGTAAGTATAAAACCACTCAGGAATCCAATACACATTAATAGCAGAATTCTGTTGGTATGAAGACCAGTTAAGTGCCTGTGCACCATGGAGGGTGTCAGAGAGACAGCGCGCCAGATATCTTCAGAGATTTCATGTGGAACCTGCTATGGGCAGGATTCAGAGCTTTTGTCAGGAGTGAATGAGGTGCTCAGATAAGTCAGAAGCTTGATCCCTGACAAGATAAATTTATGAACTTAATGTCAAATACACCCATCTTATTAAATCTGATTAGAAATCTGATTAGAAATTACAAACTAGGCCAGGGATATACCTCAGTGGTACAGTTCCTGCCTGGCACTCAAAAGGTCCTGAGTTTGATTCTTGGCACAAATAAATAAATAAATGTGTTCATTAATAAAAACTCGAGCAGCACAGTTCTGAGGAAAACTCTAATTCAAAATTCAAGGTTATTATTAGTTTGCAAATTTATGACATTTTTAACCAGGAACCAGTAATCTTTACATAAAATATATATTGAAACTGTGAATTCTATAAGAACTAAGATCCTGGACTCACAGTGTCAAGCAATACATTTTTGAAGCAAAAAGTGTAGTTTGACAGAATTTTTTATGGTAAAAAGGAGAAGAGAAAAAAAGGTTTCTGGGGGCTGGGGATTTAGCTCAGCGGCAAAAGCGCCTGCCTGGCAAGTGCAAGGTCGTGAGTTCGGTTCCCGGTACCAGAGAAAAACCAAAAAAAAAAAAAAAAGAAAAAAGGTTTCTGGTTTCTCGAAGGGTGGAAGCCAAAACGAAAAGAAAGACAAATGGAATATCTACGTGACCCTCTCGTGACTGGGGTTCATACAACACCGCAGTACCATATAGAACTGGAAATGGTAAACTCCCTAACAATAAGGAATTTGCAACACAAAGTTCACAAGGGAAAACTAAAAACTTTTATTTAGAATAAAATAGGACAGAGAGCTATCATTTAAGGGTGTAGTGTGTCCAGATACAGATACCTGAGGGCCTTTGTTCCTGCTTGATTTCAGTAAGGGCAAAAGACCTTTTACTCTGGATGTGTCCCAGGCCCCAGGATACAACCCCAGATAGAACTGCCTACATCTGAATTTCTAGG
Source organism: Chinchilla lanigera (assembly GCF_000276665.1). Classification (NCBI taxonomy): domain Eukaryota; kingdom Metazoa; phylum Chordata; class Mammalia; order Rodentia; family Chinchillidae; genus Chinchilla; species Chinchilla lanigera. Next base: position 1,785,935 of record NW_004955569.1, read on the forward strand.
CGCCTGGGATTTAGCTCAGCAGCACAGTGCCTGCCTGGCCAGCTCACAGTCATGAGTCTGATTCCCGGTACTGGAAAAAAAAAAAAAAGGGAATTTTGAAGTAAGCTTTATCTGGTTTTCTTTCTTCCTGTCACTGTCTAATCTCTAAAATTTATGGGTTTGTTAAAAGGAGCCATAGACACCAATTAGATTTAACTATTTACAAATAGATTAATGCACAAATATGGTGGAGAAAGAGACAGAGAGAGAGAGAATCAAAACTGAATGCATATTTCAAGAGTTCACCGTAATACTAACTATCTGGGAAACGATGGCCACCACTTGGAGCATCTCTTATAATAACAGAGGTCAAAGATAACTTGCATTATTCTCAAGCTGTCCCAATAAATTTAGTAGGAAAATATTTATATAAGTTTTTACTTGGAGTCTAAAGTTCTTTCCTATACCAGCTTTATTACCAGCAAGTGAACAAGTGCATCAACTGTGGGGCAATGTGTCAGCAATCATTCTGGCCCTCACGCTTGACTGTGTTTATCTTCAGAATCAAGGTAGGTTTCTTGAAACTGGAAACAGCATGAAGCTTGTCTGAGGGAGGTGAGGTTCTTTTGGCTTTTTGAGACAGGGTCTCACTATGCAGGTCAGGCTGGTCTTGAATTTACTTTGCAGCACAGCTGGCATTGAACTTGCAACTCTCCTCCTGTCTCAGCTTCCCAAGTGCTGGGATTACATGCATGCACCACTGTGTCCTGCTCATTTGTTTTATCTCTAGTCTTTTGCAGAAACTTGCTATAATTTATCTCTAATTTCTTCATTTACACAATAATTATATTTTCTCTTGGTGGACATATACTAATTGAGTTGAATGAAAATGAGTATATTGAGAGAGACAGTGTGAATATCTTGGCAATGAAGCCTACTGCATTATTCCCAACAGCAGCACCCCCCATTCCATTTTGTCATCTGCTGGCCGGGACTCATAATATTTTAAGTCAGCAGAGGAAAATTCATCCAAAGATAATCACGCTGGCACCTTCAGAGCACCTTTGTAATCCACTTTCTAGAAGAGTCCATTGAGTCTATTAAGAAAACCAGGGCAGGTGTTAAAAAGCAGGAGTAAAGCCCTTGAATACAAGTACTCCTCAGGCCAGGTGAGACTGAAGTCCATGGAGAGAGACTGGTCCAGCAGTTCCTGATTTACAAGCTATCATTTGTGCTCCACTCCTGCTGGAGAGATTGGTTGATGTTGTCAAGCTCAGCTCAGCTGACTGTCGGTGGAGCAGAGCTGATCAGAGATGAAGGCACAGGCTGTCTGAATTCCCCAATCAAGTGGGCCTAGGTAGGTGGGGCGCTTCTTCTGTCTTGGTGCCAACGTACACAGAGGGTGTTGCTGAAACTCTCCAGCTGACTGGACCATCTTTCTGTGAGACTTCTACTTATTGCAGACTGCGAAAGCTCCTCAGAAAGCTTGAAGTTTTGCCTTGGTGATGAGATGGGATGGGAGCAGGGAGTGGAACTGAATTGTGAGTCCTGGAAGGAAGTGGCCAGAACCAGCTATGGCAACTCCTGCCTGCCTGCTGAGCTCCAGACCCTGAGGTCTTCCTAATTCACTGGTCCTGCATTCTCATCTGTCTGGTTCCCCTTTGCCCAGCAGGCACATTTCTCAGTTCCCAGCATGCTCTCCACACTGCAAAAATGCAAACCCAGAAACTCTTCTTGGGCAGCCCCAGGCACTGCTGTATCTCCACCAGTCTGAGAAGCACAGTGGTTCTGAGGCAAACCTGGGTTCAATTCTCAGTTTAGCAAAGTAATCTGAATTATGTATGTGAGATCTGTACTGGCAATGATTTTATTGCATAAACAGATCTCAGAATCTAACAACATTGAGGGATGAGGTCCTGAACCGAAAGAAGAAAGTAGAACAGCTCCCTGATTTCCCAGATGCATCACAAGTGGTTTGCCATGTGGGTGCTCAAGACAGCATGAATTGTAAACACGTAGAGCACAGTAATTGCTCAGTTGTTCAGTGGCCACATGTTATATATGGTCTGTACATTTAAAACAACCTCTTTTTTATATTTTCAGACAGGATCTAGCTATGCAGTTCTGAATGATCTTCAACTCACTATGTAGCTCACACCGGCCTCAAACTCTTGAGGATCCCACTGCTTCAGCCTCTGATGTGGTGGAATTGCAGGCATAAGCCACCAAGTTGTCGCAAACACACTTGGAACTCAGGCTCTGTAACCAACTTCCTCAGCATGCAGGGTTCAAAGGAAATGGATTGTAGAGAAACATGGATTATTCTGCATTTTAAATTCTGGAAACTCAGGTGATTAGTGTGAAGTCGTTGTGATTCCTTTTAGTAGGAACAAGTCTGCATTCCTTGTTGGGCAGAAGGCTCACTCTTAGTGCAAAGTCCTAGGTCATTGTCCTGTCTCATTTTAATTTTTATCCAAACCTTCCCAACTCTGCCTCAGGCCCTTTCCCTAACTAGGGGCCTGATTTACAAGCTAACTAATTAAACTGTTCTTCTTCACAATTGGACTATTGAGTCTTTCCACAGTTTCTTTCTTTCTTCTTTCTTTCTTTCTTTCTTTCTTTCTTTCTTTCTTTCTTTCTTTCTTTCTTTCTTTCTTTCTTTCTTTCTTTTTTCTTTCTCTTTTTGAGACAGGATCTCTCTATGCAGCTCAGGCTGGCCTTGAGCTCCTTTGTAGCCCAGGCTGCCCTTGAAGTCGCAACAGTCCTCCTGCCTCAGCCTCCCAAGTGCTGGGCTTACAGGCGTGTGCCACCATGCCCGGCCTCTCCACAGAGTTTAGAACGCTGACAGCGGTGCAAGTGACGATGTGTTAGCAAGGGATGCGGCAGTGCATTACTGTGCAATGGACACAGTGCGAACCAGCCCATGACCTCGCTGCAGGGTAACTCAGGACCAGCAGAGGGCGATGAGTGTCCTTTAAACACCTGGCAGGGCCTAACCACAGGTGCAAGAAACTGAGGTCTTCCTGTCAGCCTCTGGCCTTTCTTTGTCTTAGCATCGTGACTTGAAGAGATCCTGAAGTACATAAGCAGCAGATGCCTTGGGAAATAGCCAAGTTCTAAATGAATATTTCTGCTTCATGCCTTAAGCATATGTTTAACTTCTTACTTTCATCTACAGTTGCGTTTTTACTAGAAAGGCCAACATACTTGCATACATTTCACAGTACCATATAAATTTGAAGGTGGGTTTTTTTTTTTTTTTTTTGGGTTCAAGGAATTATGCTTAGGATCTTGTATTTGTGGGGCGGGCACCACTGAGGTATATGGCTGGCCCGAATTTGGAGATTTTAGCAATATGAATTACCTTTATATTGTGTAATTTAGAAATTTGCAATTTGTGAAATACACTGGTAATGTTCTCTCTCCAATCCCTCTGTCTCTCTCTCTGTTTCTGTGTGGCTCTTATCTCTCCCGCTCCATCTTTGTCTCTGTTCTTCTTTATCTCTCTGTTTCTTTCTTTCTCTCTCCCTCTCCCTCTCTGGTTTCATTTTATAATTTTAGGAAATAGAATAGATGGTATTTGTTTAAGATAATATACTTCTTCATATTCATATTTGCCTTTCCTTAACAGACTTTTTAAATGTCTCTGCTTGGTGATTGCCTTTGTTTTATTACCCTTCATTCTTTCTTTTTCTTCAGGGACCCTGGTAGTGACAGTCTGCAGGAATGTGGGGCTCATTTATCTGCAAGCCTCCTGGTTTTTTCTGAAGTATCACAGCATGTGTGTGGGCCAGGGAATTTGCTTTCTCCACAGGTGGTTGACGAGTTGCTAGCCCCTCAAATGCAGGCTGTAGGAAACCCCATCTGGAATCTAAAGACCCCTTCCAGACCCAGAAATCTGAGACTCTTTGTTCCTTACTGCTCTCATTAAGAGGCAAAAATCCCTTTCCCTTGAAATTTACTGGGCTCTAGTGATACGGGAAAATAGAAACTTCCAACCTGAACGATATCTGG
>NW_004955569.1:1791347-1794392 GCF_000276665.1 Chinchilla lanigera
GTATGTAGCTTGTCGGAGGTTGTCAGACTGTTCGCTACATTTTTATCTTTACTCTTTTTCAGAAATTCCCAACTTTTATCTGTAGTGTCTTCATTTACACAATAATATATTATTCTTGGTGGTCATACACTAATTTAGTTGAATAAAAATGAGTAGATTGAGACACACTGTGTAAAAATAATAGCTCAATGCTGACCACCTCATTCCCAACAGCACTCCCCACCCCTGCCCATTAGTCTTAGGATGGTCTGGCCTCCGATGTTTTCTGTCAATAAGGGATCAGTTCTTAAATAGGACATTCACCCAGGTACCTTCTTAGCAATCTAGTGACCCAGCTTCACGACAGCACACAATCCTTCAAGAATCTCTGAAAAGCCAGGAATGAAACACTTAAATGCGAGTACTCATCATGCAAGGAGAGATGGACGTCATAGGACAGAGACAGCCCCAAGAACCAATCACCGGTGAAGGCGCAGTCTGTCGGAAGGACCCAATCAGGTGAGACAAAGGAGGCGGGCTCTTCCAGGGTCCAACTGCTGAAGTGCTCAAAATAAGTTCATTGCTGAGAGCCTTCTTCGGATTGCACATTTTTGATTACTTCTTATTGCGGTCTGCAGAGGATCCTGGGAGACCCTCAAGCCACGCAATGGTAACAATATGGGATGGGAAGTGGGAATGGAATTGTGTGAGTTCTGAGGAGAGGGTGGCCAGAAGCAGCTATGACAGTCTACAGTCTCCCTGCTTAGATCTGGACAGTGAGGTCTTCCTAAGACATTGGTCTGAAGTTATCATCTGTCTCTATTTTCCCTTTGCTCAGGCAGGGACAGTTCTGGATCCCCTGCATGCTGTCTACACTGTGACACTGTAAGCCCAAAATACCTTCTGGGGAGTCCCAGGCACACCTCTTTTCTCCACCAGTGTGAGGAGTGCTGTGGTTTGGGGCAAACCTTGGTTGCATCCTCAAAATGAAAGAAATTACCATTTGAATGATTCATGTGAGATCACTACTCCCAGTGGTGTTACTGCTTAAACAGAACTAATCTCACTGCATTGAGCAATGAGATCCAGATCCAAATAAAGAAATTGAGAATCGCTCCTTGATGGCCAGGGTGTGTCCCAGGGCAGCCATGTCTCCTGGGACACCTGGCTCTGTGGATTTAAAATAACCCTCCTTTCTTTTGGGACACAGGATTTCTCTGTGTAACCTAGCCTGGCCTTGAACTCTTGCCATCTTCCTTCTTCAGCCTCCTGTGTGCTAGGAGTACAGTCATGAGCCACCACAGCCAGCCAAAGCAACCACCTTTTTGCCCAGGTTCTCTAACCCATCGCCGCAGCATGCATGGTCTAAAGGAGACAGGTGTTAGAGAAAAAAATAGGTATTTGTACTTTAATTTCTAGAAACTCAGGAGCTTAGTAGAGCAGCTACAACTTTAGTAGAAAGGATTCCCCAATTTTTGTAGGGGAGAAAGTTTACTAGTGGTTCAAAGTCCAGGGTCATGGTCTATTTGAATTTTAATTCTTTCCATAACCACTAATACCCAACTCTGCCTCAGGCACTTTCCCTAGCTGGCTGCCTTATTTATAAGCTAACTCTATAAACTGTTCTTTACAATGGGGCTCCTGAAGTGAGGCATTCCCTAGAGTTGAGAAATTTGAAAAATATGCAGGGGATGAGGTCTTACTAGCTGGGGAGAAAAAAGTGTTCCTGTACAGAAAAACTCCATGATGCTGCTGCCTGTGAATCCCAAACTAGAAACACAGCGAACTGTGGGATCTACAGGGCTGTACAGATGTGATAAATATATGAGCAGAGAGGGAAATGGGTGTCACCTCTGAGATAATTGCTGTAGTCCTTGGGGTGGGTCTAGATATTGACTTGAAAATTGAAACACTGGGTGAGATGGACTTTGCATTGAACTACTAGGGCAGTAGGGGTTTTCCCCTAGTTAAGGTCTGCATGCATATGAAAGAATAAGAACAAAAGGGCTTTCTGAATAAGAGCTGAAGGTGATTAGAAAAGAAATGGGAGAGCAGGGGAATTTGCAGGGGGCCCAATCAGCAATGAGAACAGTAAAGTACTTCTGCAGTGAGCTTGTTTCAGCATGACAGTATTGAAGGATTGTCTGCATTCTTGGTGGGAGTCCGGAAAAAGCCACTGGCCTATAGAAAGGATGGAAATTTCATCTGTGTCTACTGAGCAGCTCAACTAATTATTTTTTAGCTAAGATATGAAATGAGTGCACTAGTACTGGAGGTTTAAAAATGTGTTGGACATCACAGTTGCAGGAAAACACGAACGAGTTTCTGTTGCACAGCAAAGATTTTAAGGCATGTTTGATGTTTCTAACTGTTGACGGGCTAAAGTCAGAAATTTTGCCTTTACCTGCATGCCTCTAAATTTGAGAACTTCTGGTACTGTTGCCACCTCCTGGACTGCTGAATTGACAGTCATGTGCTACCACGTCAGTTATGAGGTTGTGCTTCTTTTCTTTGGGGGTGGACTGGGTCTGGTTCTGTAGTTCAGCCTGGCCTCGAACTCAGTATGTAGCCACAGGTTGCCCTTGAGCTCTCTGAGAATCTCTTGCATGAAACGCTGGGGTGGAAGGGTTTCAGGCATGCACCACCATGCTTGGGTAAATATATTCGTTCTTCACATCACCAGGTTTTTTTTTTTGTGTGTGTGTGTTTGTTTTTCTCCGGTACTGGGAACCGAACTCACAACCTTGCACTTGCCAGGCATGCGCTTTTGCCACTGAGCTAAATCCCCAGCCCCTCATCACCAGGTTTGACCAAGAGTTTAGTGTTTGGGTAAAGTAAACATCGCTGAGGCATGCTGCTAATGCCAGCCCCTTGGGAGACTTAGGAGTATCAATCACCAAGGCCAGCCTGCATAACTGAGCAAGCCCCTTTTTCACTATGAATTGAAAATTGTGGGTTTATGTCCATTCTAAACTAACTTGTCTAAATTCCATGAGGCCCTTAGTTAAGTCTCTAAATATGAAGAAAAGAGTTTTGTAATTAAAAATCTTACAGATCATTTTAAAA
>NW_004955569.1:1795658-1797345 GCF_000276665.1 Chinchilla lanigera
TGCGGGTCATTTTCCTTTTTCTTTCTGCGGAACGGATTCCTGTTGCCATGGTTCTTTTATTGTAAAATGCTTGCTTTTTCTCTGCAATGATTTGATGGAATCAGGAAATAATTAGTATATTTCAAGAATATCTGTGAAGGCAATGCTTCTGAAAAGAAAGGCTTCGTGTTTTGTGGTGATGGTGTGTGTTTCTTTGTGGATAACTGGTTACAGCACGTGGCAAATGACCCCCTTCGCATGTGACTGACAACAACCAACAGCCCCGAGGTGTAATCAGGGTAAAGGAGTCTCTTCTTTCTCTGAGGAGTTGCAGGGCTATTAGAATTTGTCTTTGGCTATTGGTCTCAAGCTTTTTCATGCTCTCAGAATCAAATGTTCCACCTCCCCGTGTAGATTCCTTAGCAGGGAAAGAGGCTGAGAGGAAGGGGCCATGCACCAGAAGTCATCTCATCCTTCCTTGTCACATGAAGACACTTTCAGGTATGTCTTTACTAATAACCTAAGCGTCTTCACACCAAAAATGTCACAACAGAAAACTAAACATCATGTGCCTTAAGGTGAGAACATGACTTTGGAGAAACTAATATGCCCAAGGAGAGCCACTTTCAACCTGTGAGGAGGAAAGAGGATACCATGGAAAATGTGCCATGTGAAGTCCCCACCTCACCACAGGGAAGTGATGATGGTGTGGCAGCTGCCATTCTGGCCTCCTGCTTTGATTAGTTCTCCTAAGTCTGCATTGACTTTGATCTAGCATAAAGCAATGTGACATTGATGGATATTTTTTCCAGTGATCAAAAGTGCCAAATACATGTAGTGATGCTAAATTTGATCAAAGTTTAAGTATAAGATCTGAAATGCAGGAGTTGTGTCCTCCACTCTGGGCTTCATTGTCATGATATTAAATTCCAAAATTAAGATGCCCTCCCCTACAATTCCAAAGTCATAGGGTGTTTAAAAATCACATGCAAATTGAAAAAAACATTAACATTGTTTATAATGAAAATCAATGTGTTGTCCCTGGCTAGCATGTGTAAACTTCTGCCTTACATCCAGAGCCATGCATAAATGAATAAACGGATGAATACGTTAGCTTTATAGCTTACAATGCCCAAAGTTTGAGGATATTGTAGGAGGTTCAATTAGGGAGCATGAAAAGGGACAACAGACAACTTGCAGGAGCGCTGACTCTTAAACCCGCAACTTCGGTCTCCTTGATGTAGGGCATTCACAGGTACGTGCAATTTTCGTCTGACTACAGAGAGAGAAGCAGCATTGCAAACATAATGACTGTAGATCATTGATACTTAATGCACGTATTTCAAAAAGTCATACTGAATGAGGTAGGAGTTTGATTGTGCTTTTTTGTGCCTCTTTCCTATGAGGTTTAAGATTTGTGTAATTGTGTGACTGTGAGTTGCAGATGCAGTAATGCTTACAGTTTCCAATCGACTTGTTCAGAACTGATATATATTTACATGGCATATTTCTGCATTTTAATATAAGGATATTGTCTGTTGTATCCTATCTTATCGATTGTATTAGTTTCTTGTGGGTACTTTATTGTTTTCAACATGTACCCTGATGTTATTTGCAAGTGCATACCGTTTTATGTATTCCACCTCTTTCTATGCTATTTTTTTGCTTCTACAGTTTTGTCTGAATCTCTGGACATAATTGTAGGACT
>NW_004955569.1:1819227-1820286 GCF_000276665.1 Chinchilla lanigera
CATAAAAAACCAATATTGACATGTGCTTATTAACACACACTTTTTAAATTGAGTCCTTTTTAACTTATCAAAAGTCACCTTGGAGGCTGGGGATATAGCTCAGTGGCATAAGCGCTTGCCTGTCAAGCGCAAGGTCGTGAGTTTCATCCCCGGTACCACAAAAAAAAAAAAACAACAAAACAACACAAAAGTCACCATGTTATTATGTCACTGTAAAGACTTCTGTTTCAACCAGATTGTAACAAAATTCATGCAGATTATTCCAAAAGAATTTTAATACTGCCGATTTTAAGATATGAAGCCTATCTGTTTAGAATTCCAGCATGAAATATACTCCACTGCTTTTGTTAACTGTCATTAGCATGTGTGCTATACACAGCACATACACTCGGGATGGGGAACGGGCACATCATAGGGACACATATTCAGGTCATTGCCTTAGGGTACATGCATTTGTGAGCAACTATTTTCAAAGATGGAAGCAACTGAAAAGTCACATTAGAACACAAGTTTCTGAACAACTCCTTAAGAAACCACTAAAAATTGCAAACTTCCAATGAGCCTCTTCCAAAATATAAGTAAAATTCCCAAGTGGCACATCATTAAAGAAGATATGCAGATGACGAATAAGCATGTGAATGCCAAATTCTCATTATTTTAATTAGGGAACCCCGGGGCTGGGGATTTAGTTCAGCGGCAAAGCCCCTGCCTGGCAAGTGCAAGGTCGTGAGTTCGGTTCCGGTACCGGAGAAAAACAAAAACAAAAACAAACAAACAAACAAAAAATTAGGGAACCCCAAATTAAATAACAATAGGACACCACCAAGTGCTTTTCACAATGAATCCAGTCCTCTCAGGACATTACCAGCCAGGTAACCTGCTGAGCAGTTCAAATTCGCACCCCTTGCTGGTGGGACTGCAAGAAGGCAAAACTACCTAGAACACTGTGACAGCTCCTGCAGAGCCAGACCACATCATAAAGCACAACCCAGGGAAGAGCATGCTGTAGGTGTTTATCCAACAGATTTAGAAAAGAACAGAGGGGAGGATGGAAGAGGT
>NW_004955569.1:1821840-1823089 GCF_000276665.1 Chinchilla lanigera
GTCCCAGGCAAGTGGGCCTAAGGAGCAATTACAGCACTTTCAGGAACACCACCTTCATGAAGGATTTCTCCAGAAATTAACATTAAAGCCACAGAATGATGGACTGATAGAAGACTACAGGGAAACCCTCAACATTTTCTTTATGTGATTGTCAAACACAGCGCCATTCTGTGCAAAGCCACAAAACAGAACAGATCTGCCAGACCTGACTCCCACAACACCAGTGCCTGGTTCAGCAGCTCTCCCCACCCAGCACCGGGTCTGAGACACCTGTGTCACCCTGGCTCAGCCTCTTATACAGCCCCCCAGACACATGCAAATTACCCCAGGTGCTGACAGAAGAAATCTCTGTCACCAAGAGGTTCAGTGTGGAGGTCTCCATCCTGCAGGCAGCATGGAGATGCTGTGGACCCTTCTCTGTCTAATGGCAGCTCCCCTGGGTGAGAGTTCTGGGGTCTCTAGTTGTTTGTAGGTGCCTGGATATGGGAAGGGAAAGACTCACCGTGATTCCCCTTCTCCGCAGGTGTGCTGTCTGATCCGACACTTCGGGAGTCAGGACTGAGCCTGGTGAAGCCTGGAGAGACCCTGTCCCTCACCTGCACTGTCACCGGGGGCTCTGTCACTAGTAGTTACTGGTGGAGTTGGATCCGCCAGTCTCCTGGGAAAGCTCCACAGTGGATGGGATACTGGTCAGGGAGCTCATACTACAACCCAGCTTTCCAAGGCCGCATCTCCATCACTGCTGACACAGCCAAGAACCAGTTCTCCCTGCAGCTGAACTCCATGACATCCGAGGACACCACCGTGTATTACTGTGCAAGCCACAGAGAGGTAATACCAGTGTGAGCCCACACAAAAACCTCTCTGAAGTTCCACTAATCACCAGCAGGGGGAACACATGACCAATAAGCTCGGGGCTCAACACCAGGGACAACCACAAAGACTATGGTTCACTAGAGTGATCCTACTACCCACCAGAGACTGGGGTGACACTCACTTCCCATCAAGCCATTCCTGGCTCTGTCACCTACATTCCTTCAAACCTGTCACTTAGGTATTTACAGGAATTACTTCTCTCCTTTTGCTACTCTTGATTCCCACGGAGCCCTTTTTCCTGGGGCTGAGAAGCAAATTTCCCTTCACCGCCTTCCTGCTTCACTCTGGACTCATCCGCAGAACTCTTCATGCTGCAGCTTCACCCGGAAATGGAGTCAGAGCTCCACGTTTTCATACATACACAAGTTTGCCT
>NW_004955569.1:1823610-1824652 GCF_000276665.1 Chinchilla lanigera
TCTTCATAGCACAGCATTGTGATCCCTGCTCTCAAAAACTCCTCACCTGTTCCTCTGGCCTCACCTCCTTGTGCCCCATATAAGGTCAGCTGGGATTATATAGAGGCTACTTGCTCAGCACAGGATAGTAACGTTCCCTTCAAGGTCTTTGCCATGACCAGGTCACAGAGAGACAGGGTACAGGGGGGACATGTGGACACACGAAATGCCGACTGCACTGGCCCAAGTTGCTTCTTCTTCTCACCTCCCTCCTTTCCAGGCACAACCCCATGCCCTGCACAGCAAAACATTGTTTAAATTCAGTTCCAGCTAAATCAATGCATATGAAACTCTTACTGTTTGTTTTTGAATATTTGTTATTGTTTCCATTTTTTTGAACACAGAGCGATTGTTACACTGCATTAAATGTGACGTACTCTCTTCTGATTCCCCTTTGAAAATAATATTACTCATTCCATCCTGAATTTTAAGTCTGGCATAATTTCCTCACTGAGAGTTTGCATATTTCAACGCCTGTGGTTATACTCCATAGTATGACTTTTGAAACAACAGAAAATTCTTCACTAAAGTTTGTTCTTCAGTTGTTCATTCATTTGTAGTGCGTTATTGCTGAACCATTTTAAAATACTGAAAATTCAGAAAGACATTGTGGGAAGCCTATACAGGTTTCCCTCCTGTTGTTTGGTCATCAGACTGCATGTAATGCTCTTTGCTTTCTCTTGATGTGATTTCTAATTTCAAGGCTTCATAGAGGTGCAGCGGCCCCTGGGAAGCAGGCAGCATGTGGATGGTGTCATATGCCTCGCTCCTAGGGTCCCTGTCTCATCAGGGCCTCCCTCACGGGTAATGTCTCAGTTTGGCATTGAAGCTGCACATGGTGGTTAAACACTTAGCCCACGTTGTGGGCAGAGGGGCTCAGGGTTTGGTTTTCTATCATGTCCAAGCCTGCACTTCGTGTGTCCTGCATTTCCCTTGGGTCATGTCTAAAGCAAATTTAGAATCTCTCTCCAATTTTAAGCATGTAAATGAATGCAGGTGCTAA
>NW_004955569.1:1852011-1852975 GCF_000276665.1 Chinchilla lanigera
TTATTTGTGGGAAAGTAAAATAGAACCATTCTTAAAATCAATCTACAGAGGTGTCATAAGTAAACAAAATACGTTTCCATTTGATCCAGGTAGAGAAGTCCATGCGTATATATTTTTTCACTATTTGAGCCAGGGCTCACCCTGCAGTTCAGGTTGGCCTTGAACTTAATCTACACCTCACGCTGGCCTCAAACTCAGACGTGTCCACTGGCCTCAGCTATGCTAGTGTTGAGAATAGAGCAGTGTGCCACTGTGCTCATCGATTCTCCTGCTGTATTATGAAATGTGTTAAAATCATCAAATTTTAGTCATCCATGCAGTGCACTGGTCTCAGCAGGACACTGATGGGTTTTCATAATCTCTAAGTTCTGTAAATAATTCATAATAGCTGAGCTCCAAAGGATCCTGTATTTTCCTCCTGGATTCCTGGATAAGGAACATGTGGGGTTGGTTCAGCATGGTGGTACATTCTTGTAATCTCAGCACTCAGGGAAACTGAGTCAGCACGATGAGTACTTCAAGTTCAGTGTGAGAAAGCTAATGGTCAATTAGAATCTCTTTGTCTAAATAGGAAACAATGAAGCTGAAAATGTGACTCAGTACTAAATCTGTGTTTAACTCTCATCAGTGAAAAATATGCTCTGTAAGGATCAATGATATCATTTGCCAAAAAGACAGAGTTGCAATTCAATCCCAAAATGTTAAGTGAAATCAGGCGGACACATAAAGGGAAATGGCACAAATTTTCTTTTAAATGGGAAACTAAAAGTATGTTTGTGTAGTAACGTTAAGGAGAGGTGATAGGAAACAGAAATCCTCGCTTTTTGGAGTTGGGAAAGATGGTCCAGATAAATAGAGAAGGGAGGAGAGATAGGGTGAGTACCTAGAATGACCAATATTTGATTCATATCTACCCATCCCCTCAAATGAAACAATATTATGTACTGGAAAAATGTACCAATTT
>NW_004955569.1:1853973-1863650 GCF_000276665.1 Chinchilla lanigera
TTGTACATAAAAGAATTCACACTGGGGAGAAACCTTATGTATGTAAGCAATGTGGGAAATGTTTCAGTGAAAATGGCCACTTGCAAAGACATCACAGAATTCACACTGGGGAAAAACCCTATGCATGTAAGCAATGTGGGAAATCTTTCACTCGAAATTGTGCCCTTAGAGTCCATGAAAGAATTCACACTGGGGAGAAACCCTATATATGTAAGCAGTGTAGGAAATGTTTCAGGAACAGTGATAGCCTTAGAGTCCATGAAAGAATTCACAGTGGGGAGAAACCCTACATATGTAAGCAGTGTGGGAAAACATTCAGTCAAAATAAGAGCCTTAGAGTCCATGAAAGAATTCACACTGGGGAGAAACCCTATGTGTGTAAGCAATGTGGGAAATCTTTCAGTCAAAATGGTGCCCTTCTCCTACATAAAAGAATCCACACTGGGGAGAAACCCTATGTATGTAAGCAATGTGGGAAAACATTCAGTCACAATAGTAACCTTAGAGTCCATGAAAGAATTCACGCTGGGGAGAAACCCTATGTGTGTAAGCAGTGTGGGAAATCTTTCAGGAAAAATAGTGCACTTAGCACCCATGAAAGAGTTCACACTGGAGAGAAGCCCTGTTTATATAAGTGGTGTGGGAAATCTTTCAGAGAAAATAGTAAACTTAGTGTACATGAAAGAATTCACACTGGGGAGTAACCCTGTGTATGTAAGTGGTGTGGGAAATGTTTCAGGAAAAATGATAAACTTAGCATACATGAAAGAATTCACACTGGGGAGAAACCCTATGTATGTAAGCAGTGTAGGAAATGTTTCAGGAACAATGATAATCTTAAGAGTCCATGAAAGAATTCACACTGGGGAGAAACACTATATATGTAAGCAGTGTGGGAAAAGATTCCGTCAAAATAGTAACCTTAGAGTCCATGAAAGAATTCACACTGGGGAGAAACCCTATGTATGTAAGCAATGTGGGAAATCTTTCAGTCAAAATGGTAACCTTGTACATAAAAGAATCCACACTGGGGAGAAACCCTATGTATGTAAGCAGTGTGGGAAAAAAATCAGTCACAATAGTAGCCTTAGAGTCCATGAAAGAATTCACACTGGGGAGAAACCCTATGTGTGTAAACAGTGTGGGAAATCTTTCAGGAAAAATAGTAAACTTAGCATCCACGAAAGAGTTCACACTGGAGAGAACCCCTATGTATATAAGTTGCGTGGGAAATCTTTCAGGAAAAATGGTAAACTTAGCATATATGAAAGAATTCATACTGGGGAGAAACCCTATGTATGTAAGCAGTGTAGGAAATGTTTCAGGAACAGTGATAGTCTTAGAGTCCATGAAAGAATTCACACCGGGGAGAAACCCTATGTATGTAAGCTGTGTCGGAAAGCATTCAAGCAAAGTGGTCACCTTCTAAAACATGAAAGAATTCACACTGGGGTAAAACCCTATGTATGTAAGCCGTGTGGGAAAGCATTCAAGCAAAGTGGTCACCTTCTAAAACATGAAAGAATTCACTTTGGCGAGAACCCTACACATGTAAGCAATGTGGAAAAGCATTGGGAACAACAGTCTCTTGTCAACAGCATGAAAGAACTCACAACGTGAAGTAACTATGCATGTAAGTAATGTGGGAAGCATTCAGCAGAAATGGTAAACTTGTAGTACATGAAAAAATTCACACAGGGGAGAAACCTTATCTATTTATGCAATATGGAAAAGCATTCAGCAGACAATGTCACTGTCAACATAATGAAAGATCTCACAATGTGGAGAAAACCTGTGCATGTAATGAGGGTGGAAAATCTTTTCAGCACCAGAGGGAGAGTCAGAAACATGGAAAACTTCACACCAGGATGTAACTTTATGCTCTTTAACAGTGGGGGAAACATTGAGTGCAAAAAAAAAAAAAATGCCAACAAATACAGGAAATAGTGCACGTATGAGAAAACTCCTTTGTATATTGGCGGTGTCGAAACGATTTGCTGCAAGATTTTCATTTTAAAAATAGGAAATTCACCTCAAACTGGGGAGTACCTGTGCATAAAAGAAATGTGGGAAATAAAATCAGTTCATAGAGATGCTGTCCTTCAGAACAGTATCAAATCATGGCAAATCCCTAAGTATGGAACGTGGAAAAGCATTCAGTGTCCATGGGTATTGTGAAATATGTGAAAGAAATCAATCAATTGAAGTTCTACATCTGTAAGACTATTTTGAAAATACTTTCAAATTTATTCATGTAGAGACAAGTAGAAATAATATAAAAATATTGGTGTTAATATACTTTCCATAAAACACACTCAAAGATGGATATATCCTAAAATGTATTCATTTTGTGTTTCTCAATATATCACACAGAAATATCTGGTCTATGTATCTGTATATCTACTATTAAAAAATCACATCTTTTTAAGAAAATTCAAGTGTGCCAAAAAATTTTTCCTCATGCTTTGATCTACCAATGCCCCATCTTCATAGATGACACCCATTTTTCTCATGACCATTGTTTCCCAGCTGGATTTCTAACTCATGTATCAGTTTGTCTGGAAGGGAACACATAGACATATTTGTAAGCATATTTTGCAAGTTTCCATGGCATGTCTATGTAGGCATGTGGATGATAACATAATTCACCAGAGCAAAAGCTATTTTAAACTATTTATAATTTATTAATATGTGTTTGCAGGGCATAATGTAACTGTTCATCTTTGGAAGGCATTTGAAGTGTATAATAGATATATGTACTTTTTTCTTGCATTTCTTATACCCTCTGTGGTTTTTTTTTTTTTTAATAAAGAAAATAACAATAAAAATGATTCAGGATTTCAGAACAGTGGGCTAAATTTATGAGTTTTCACCCTTTTGGTGATTTCTTTTGATGGGAAAAATCATTGAATAAATACTAAGAATCAACAAATGGAATCCTTCTTTATGTTATTCACCTACCTTTTGCTCATTTCCATTTATCTGAGATGTGTGTACATATCGTATACTTCTATCTTATACAAGAAAAACAGGCACCATGCCTTGTGTATTAGTTCAGTCTTCTATAAACACCAGCAACCAGAATATGCAAGTGTGTCAGGATTTCACGCAAGTTCCTAGGGTTCTGAAGAAAACACACGGAATGTGACTGGCAGTCATGGAATAGTGATGGACAGGAAGAATGGCATCCTATAATGACAGAAATATGGAGCCGCCATTGTGCAGTACAGTCACGTGATAATCACAAGTGTGTGAATTAAATGCACAGGAACTGAATCATGGGTTCACCTAGCAAACACTTCATCCAGGGACGCAGGGATTGTACTGCACAAATTCGCCCCTGTCTGTCCAGGCTTTGGGGTTTGGCACCAGCTAAACAATCAGAGTCTCTCTTTATCCACACATTCACAAAATGAAATCTCAACAGGGTCTCATAATATTAAATTGAGAATTCAAAAATAAAAGATGAAAAAATTTAAATCATGTGCTTGTTTCAGTAGCATAATTAAATGTAATGCCCTTCTGACCCATTATTTATCTCATATATTTCATCAGAAAGCTTTCATGTGATATCACCACATGACAAGTTTAAATATAATGGAGGATGAGATAAAAAGAAAGACACCACATACAGGTGACACTGATGACACTATGGTTATACCAATTTAAGTATTCAGTAGCATTGTCAATATTTATGCATATATAACTTATCAAATTATTCCATAAGTATAAATATGTAAAATAAAATATGTACACGTGTGTTTCTATGTGTGTGATAATGTTAACATCCAATGTTGGACACACACATTGCAGACATGGAATGTTATCCCACTCAGATAAGGAAACACTACTCTTTTTTATTTGTAACGGAGAGGTACACGACTCCTCTTTGTCACGGTAGAAACAGGCACAAAAAACAGAAAGGCAGAAGTTTTCTGAGAAGACACACAGGACTGAACAAATGGCAAAAAGAGAAACAGCATCTACCTTGCCCAAGAACAGCTACTCTTTCACCCCATGTCTAAGTCTAACAGGTTCTTCAAAGCTTTCTCTCTTTGCCACATAGGTATTGGTTCAGGCAGAAAAATGTTAAACCTGAATCAGGAACACATTTTTGAAAGGAAAATGCGTTTTTAGTTATGTTTTGGTTTACCATAGGAAGAGTGAATGGGTCAGTGTTAATGGAGCAGAGGTCGACATACAATTTCAGAGGATAAGTGCAACAAGGGCATCGTGAGGTACACGACCCTGGAAGAGAAGCTGCACCTTGATTTAGAAAGAACTGAAGGAATGCAGTTCTTTTTTCACTGCCTGATTTCCAACACCTTTGAATACATAGAAGAAATTACAGAATTCTTTGTATTCTCAAAGGTGTTTTTGTCGGTTTTAAATCCACATAAAGTGTCTTAGCATTTTCCTTCCACTTTATCAGTTCATGTAGTATGAATAAAACATCCTATGGAAAATTTGGGTTTAATCTCATCTGATTTAACTCCTCAAGATTGTTGTGTTGCAACAACCATACCTTGATGATGAGCCCCATCTTGAGCCCGCCTGGAAAGAGAAATGAACTTCGTCTTGATGTTTCCTTGGCATGGAGGAAACCTACCCTGTAGGTGGCCCCAGCTGGAAAGAACAACAACAGAAAGGGTGCTTACAGTGAAAATCTGCACAATGCGGGTTTAATTATAGACTTCCATAAAAGCCACTGTGGGTTTCCCTGCCTTCTGAGGTTTTGACTCTTGTTTCTTGGGACTTTTTGTACAGTGTTGCAGTTTTAGCATGCATAAATTTCCTGGACTCAATCCGTAACATGTATATGTAAAAACCTGTGAACCTCATGCTCTGAAATAGACTTCATTTGCATAATTTGTGAGAGAAAGATATGATGGATTTGTTAGTTTCCCTGAGAAACAGAAAGTGCCTCTAGGTAAGAAGGTGCCTCTAGCAAATGGTAGGTTGGAGGACAGTGCATTCTTATAATGGACAAAGAGAACACCAAACTTTGATAAGCTCCACCATTAATATTTTGGCTGTCCCTGCCACATCACCAGGTTCTGGTTCATTGTCAGGCTGCATTTTACCAGTCAGTCAGGCCTGCTACATTGAAAAGATGTTCAACACTCTCAGCGTGGGATTCCTAGTGACCTTGGGACAAAGCAATTGGCACTTGGTTTTTGAGTAAGTGGTATTATAACATTTATTACAAAAATGCTATGGATTAATAAAAAGATCAAAGAAACAGAATTAAATTGCAAGCTATGTAAAATCCCAACTAAAAGCCAAAAGTGTCTAATGTATTCATTCATTAGCTAACTAAAAGCCCCAAAATGACAAGACACCGAAGAATCATAAAGTACTGCAGAACAAGTGCCATTTTCTCATTTATACAATCATAGAACCTTGGTTCTTGCTCACTGGTGCTGCTTCATTAAATAGGTATTGAAGCCATGTTGAGGAATATCTCAGCCTGGTTACATCGTACTGTGAATCTAACTGGAATCTATTAGATTTCATGTAGGGATATAGTGAAATTTTACATGTATCTATAATTCAAGATCAAGCTGAGATAACCAGCAAATTGAAGAAAAGTACAAACATTGCTGAAGGAATCTAAGGTAACTTGAACTGAGAGCAAAAAGTTTCTCAAGAGTCTGTGTGTGAGCAGAAATATTCCAAATGAGGTCATTAAATTTATTCAGTGTCTCAAATATTCTGCAGATCTGGATAAGTATGATTTTGTATAATCTGACATTTGAATATAGGAATATCCCAGTGTAGGAAACTGAGGTAATACTGATATGATGCAACAAATGTCACTATCTGGTGTATTGATATAAGAAAATACTTTCATGACCAACATCACTGGAATGTAGAACATTACATTCTGATAGAATATAAAATAAAATATGAAAAGAAGAAATTTTGAATTTTGAGAACTCATATTCAAGAAATCTATTCATTCATGCATATGAGTTTGCCACACTCATTATCTATAAAATAGGTAACCTAGAGGCAGTTTTCAAAATGCAAATGAATGCAATTATTGTAATAGTAGATGTTTTCAAATCATTCCCCCAGATATTTAGTCCATTCTTGTCTTAAAATTCTTAGAAGGCACCCTGATATATACTTGGTCAGAATGTAAAATAAAACCGTAGTGTTAATCAATATTCAGATGTCACAAAGTAAAAATAGAAGTCTCTATTTGATCCAGGCATGTTTCCTCAGATATTCACAAAGGAATTAAAATCATCGTATTTTAGTGATCCATGCATACACGTGATCAATGCAGAGTGTGCGTGGGTATTCACAATAGCTAAGCTCTGGATTCACTTCAAAGGAGTTGAACTCTGGAAACAGCCCAGAGGCCCATCTCTGGATGCCTGAATAACGGAAATGTGGGGCCAGCTCATCACAGCAGTGTGTTTGTTATTTCCTGCTCTCTGGGTTGCTGAATCAAAAGAATAGCAACCTGATGTTTGGCCTGAGGAAATCAATAATCCATGAGAATTTCTCCCAAAATAAAATAGAAAAAAAATGTAGAAATGAAATTCAGTGCTACGAGCTCTGTTTAACTCTGAGCCCAGAAAGTATATGCTATGTATTCAGCCATGAAGAAGAAAGATATCATATAATTGGTCAAAAAACAAAAATAGTTGGGACTCCATCCCATAAGTTTAAGTGAAATAAGTCAGAAGTAGGAAGTAAAATATCGCATGTGTTCTCTTAAATGAGAAATTAAAAATAAGTTAAGAAGTAAAATAAAAGAGAGATGATAGTGAAGAGGAAGTTTAACTTTTGGCGATGAGAAAGATGATCAGGTTAAGGAAGGAAGGGGAGAGTGATGGGTGCAAAGGTATCAAAACTCATAAACGTGTGAGACACAAATGTACCCCTCCCCTAAAAGAGACTAGCCCTGTGTATTGCAGACATATGCCAAATAAAAATTTGCAAAGAACTGCCATCCTTTGGGAATTGGTGTTTTTCAGTCCCCCTCCAACTTATTAGGTCAACTTATGCTCAAAAGTTCTTAGCAGGTATCAGTCTAGAACTTGTCCTGACTAATTAATATAAGAACAATTTTATTTTCATTGATATTTTGTCCTTTTTCTTACAGAAATGAAAAGGTTGAAAAATGCTATCAATAGAAAGCTTAGAAACAACAGGAAGAAATATTCATTTGGACTCCAGGTGCTAATGTAGACACACAACAAAGTGCTTTAAAACCAACTGGAATCCTTGCTTGTAGAAATCCTCTGAGTGGGCATTTGAACCTCAATGTGTGCATTATAGCTCACACTCACCTGAATCCAGATGATTATTTAGGATGTGAAGAGAAGCCGTATAAATGCAGTGGACATGGAAAACCCTACACGGATACTCAGTTCTTTCAAAAGCATGAAACAAGAAAGACTGGAGAGAAACCCTATCGAAATGAGCACTGCTGGAAAGTCTCCTCCGATCTTAGTGAGAAAACTTACCCAGAAGAGGAGATGTTTTTAGGTAAGGAAAGTATGAAAGCCTCCAGCACACCCAGTGGTGTTCAAATGCATGAAAGAAATCATAGTGGGGGAAATCCATATTTATGCAAACAATTTGAAAAAGTTTTCATTTCTTCATACCATATTCAAATACATGAATGAAAACATACTAAAAAGAAGGCCTATATATATGACATATATGAAAGCACTAGCTCATAGGAATTCCTTTCATAGACATAAAACAGTAGATATTGGGAAGAAACAAAGTGTGTGCAATAAATGTGGGAAAGCATTCATTACACAGATATCTGACAAAATACATGAAATTAATCATATGGGTGTGAAATACTATATACATAAGCAATGCAGAGAAGAATTGACTGATAACTCCTCATACCATAGGCACATAAGACCACATACCAGTGAAAAACCTGATGCATGTAGGAATGTTGGACAGCATTCAGCACACAGAGTCACTGTCAAAGACATGAAATATTCACACTAAAAGAAACACTATAAGTGTGAACAATGTGAGAGAGCATTCACTTCACAGCATTATTGTGAAGTACATGAAAGAATTCACACTGGGAAGCCATTCTATGTATGCAATGAATGTCAGAAAGCACTCATTACATAGAGTAATTAGGAAATACATGAAAACAATCACACTGGTAACAAACCCTACACAAGTAAGCAATGTGGAAAAGGATTTAATAATAAGTCCACATATCATAGATATGCAAAATCCCACACTGGTGAGAAACCCTATGTTTGTAAACAATGTTTAAAAGGATTTACTATTAATTCCACATATCACAGACATACAAGATCCCACGCTGGTGAGAAATCTTATGTACATAAGCAATGTGGAAAAGGATTTGCCGATAACTCGACGTACCAGAGACATACAAGATCCCACAATGGTGAGAAGCTCCATGTATGTAAGCAATGTGGGAAAGCATTCAGCATATGCGGTCACTGTCAAAGACATGAAAGAATGCAGTGGGGAGAAGCACTATGTTTGTGAACAATATGGGAAAGTATACACTAGACAAAAATATCTCCAAATACATGAAACATGTCACACTGAAGAGAAACTCTGTGTGTGTCAGTAATGTGGGAAATCTCAGCCAACAGAGTACTTCTCAAACACATGAATGAGTTTATTGAGAATAAGCACTTTGTAGGTAAGCAATGTGGAATAACATTTAGTAGACCAAAATGCCACCAAATACATGAAAGAAGGCATACAGGTGCAAACCATATGCATGCAGGCAGTGTGGGAAAAGATTTGATGCAGCTCTTCATTTATACACAGAAAAGAACTCAGATGGGGCAGTAACTCTATGTTTGTAAGAAGTGTGCAAAGAAATCCAGTTGATAGAGTGTAAATACTTGAGCAAGGTAACACTGGGCAGAAAGCCTATGTAAGTGATGTGACAAAGCATTTGAAATGCACAAGTATTGTCCAAAACATAAAGGAAGTCCCATTGCAGAAAAACGATATATATAAGCTTATTTTGAAAATTTTGTGAAAATTACTCATGTAATGTAACACATGTAGAAATGATATGGAAATTTTGATGTAAATATTTACTCACTAATTTTCAGGAAAATACACTTCCAGGTGGAGATAATCTAAGGAGTATTCATCCTGCATTTTTCAGTAAATGACTTCTAAGTATCTGATCTACGCATTTGGGGTCTTTAGTATAAAATAATTGAGTTGAAATTATCATCTATTTTTGTGTATGCCAATGGTTTGAACTTAACATAGTGTGTCTCCTAATTAAACCGGGTAAATTTACATGTAGTTTTCACTTCCAAATAGGGTTAGTATTTAGTTAGTAATTATTTCATTTTGATTTTGCAACTGGGAGGAAATGATCACTAAAAAGTAAATTTTGTTAATAGTTTTATAGTTGTTAGTGTGGCCCACTAGCTTTGATCTAAAATTTGTTGGTGTATACACTCCATGTCTTGTGTAAGAAAAGATCTTTTTAAATTTGATGTTATGTTTGATGAAGACAGAGAGACTTGTGAGTCTGGTTTTGACAAAAGACAATTATTTTCACACAACTTGTATATTAGCAACATTATGTTTTTCATATTCTGACCGGACATCTGCATATATCCCAGCATAAGAGTATATTCGTTCAACCACCTAATTTTACCTAGTTTGCTTTCATGTTG
>NW_004955569.1:1864615-1866164 GCF_000276665.1 Chinchilla lanigera
CCTGGTGACGCAGGAAGAAACCAAAAAGGAAGCAGCCCATGCAATTCACTGAGACTCTCTCTCAAAATGCATATGACAGGTCTGCAGATCTACCTCAGTGCCTTTATATTCTTAGCTTTACTCCTTGGAATGGTGAACAGGGCCCGCTTTCCTGATAAGGCAATGAAACCAACTGACTGTTCCCACACGGCTCAAGGGGGACATCACACACTGAGTCTTCTGCGAGAGATCCTGCCTTGTATTCGGCAGCCATCCTCCAAGGCCAGGAATTGTTTCCATAGCACATTGTCTGAAATCACGGGAGTACAGCTGTGGCCCTATTCACTGTTTTAACAAGCAGATAACATCCAGCAGCTGTAGTTACAAAGATGCCTCCTCTGGACGACAGGATCAGCCTCAGTTTAAATGCAAGGATCCCGGGTAGACAACTTCAGCACTCCAGGTACAACCCAGGGATGCAATCTGTCCCTTTGTTCATCTGAACCAGACATGGGATCTGTTCTCTTGTCTGTCAGATCTCAGAGGTTGGAGTTTTGATCATGGGTCATTGACAAAAGCAAGAAACCTTTATGATCCATGCATTACAGAGCAGGAGAGAGAAATCAGAACAACTCATCAGAGCACAGTTTTTCTTTATACTTTGCCTGCCATACTTCAGACCGAATGTCATCTGCTGAGAAGAGCACAAGGGTTTCAGCCTCCCTTGCTGTTGACTATCTCAGGCTGTCATACACCACAATCCTAACCCTAAACCTCAATGTAAGTGTAGGGTAAGATGCTCTGACATGGATACAGATGGACTAGTTGTTATCTGCAGAACCTCGGGCCTCCCCATGAAATCTGGAAGGCTTTGACCTGTCCTCTCTACTGCTTTTCCATGAGCCCCACTTTTGCTGGTTTGACTGGGTTTGGAGCCCCAGTATGCTATGATTTTTGCTGCTTCATCATTTTTCTCATGCAAAACAAAATGGGTCCAGCAATTCCCCTGTACCCTGGGTATTGCCGTGCACTCTGTGGACTCCACATATTGTATTAAAAATGTTTAAAAATCTATAATAATATATCTACTGAATGATTTGCTATGTTTGTGTGCATGGATGCAGTGTTCAATATTTGAATCAGGGAAAATCATGTATGTTCTCAAAGGTTTAGCATGAGGAAAGGTGTACTAAGGAAGCTGATTTTATGAGACCATCATAACCCTACTCACAAAACTTTACCACAGCAAAATAAGACAATGTCTTCACAAACATGCGTGCAAAAATCTCAATAAATTACTACATCACAAACGTGCAGAGATTACTGAAAACAGCATTCACCATTACTAAGCTGGGTACATCTAGACAAGCGAAAAGTGATAATCACACCCTAGTCAATACATGATACAGGAAATTGAGATAATGAAAGGCAAAAATTTTTATTTATCTCAATAGGTAAGGAAAAATCATTTTGAAAGAATTAACTGGACTTTAAAAAATTCTAAACAAATTTGACTTAGGATAATATCTCACAGAATAAAGAATATGTGTGACCTCCACACACATAACAC
>NW_004955570.1:0-1377 GCF_000276665.1 Chinchilla lanigera
GTGGGGTGCACCCTCTCCTCTACATTCCTTAGGTCTTGCTAACATGGGACTCTCCTCCTCCTGATGGGAGTTACTCATGCCTGACTGGGGAGTTGTCTATGATGTCAGTTTTCCTTGTCAGGTCAGGGGACTCCAGCCTGGTCACTCAGTTCTTCCTGGGTGGAGGAACTGAGCAGGAACTGAGTGGCCAGGCCGAGGAGGTGACAGGCTGAGTATCTAAATGTACCAGAAGCCCTGGTTCCGAGCTGCCCTGGGGCACAACACCTGGGTCGTCCACCCTTAGGCCCTGAAGGCAATTAGACCAAAGATGCTCTGTAGCTGGGCCAAAGTGGAACTGAAGCAGCCAAGAGCAGTTCAGTGTCTTGGCAGTTAGACATCACTCAGCTGCACACACACACACACACACACACACACACACACACACACATACCTTTCCCCCCGCTGAGAACAACATTACAGACTAATAAGGCAGTCAGTATGGCTGCGCATGGGCTTTTGGGAGGCAAAGGGATGGCAGAATAGCCTTGGCCTCCCAAAAGCCTTTGTTCCTCCCCTTCACCCACCCTGAACCACAGCCATCTTTCCTCTGCTGTCCGCTTTCACATCTTCCAGTTCTGCACCCTATGTTCTTCCTGTCACTTCTACCCTAGGTGACATCTGGCTGCCCTATTGGCCGCAATCCAGTGCAAGTGCTGGAAAACCCTTCTTCAGCCCACATCTACCCCCAAAATGAATCCTACTTTTTCTGCTAAATAAATACATGACTCTGGGATTCCAAGTTGTATTCCTTGTCCTCTGGCCCATGAGGGGGGCAAGAACGTAGGGAGGGCTTACAGAAGAGTTATTCCCAGGACCTGCTGCCCCCAGAATCCAGCTTGCTGTCAGGGTGCAGAGAGAAGGCACAGAACTCCAAGGTCCCTACCACTATCATTGCCAGTGGCCGCCCCAAGTCCAACCAGGGCAGAATGATGCTGTATACACTCCCATTCTGACTGGCCACACCTAGACCACAAATGGGCCCACCTCCAGAAGAGTCAAGGATGGGAGCTCTATCCAAGAAATGCACCTACCAAGCCACATTTCACGCCACTACTCAACCACTTGCAATGTGTCCTACAGCAAGAGCCCCATTATGGCTGTGGACCAGTACCCTGTGGGTGGGGCCAATGGTGGTGAAGACAGGAAGGTGAGTGGTGCGCAGCACAGAAGCAGAGGCCTATTCCAGATAGGAGAACAAGAGTGTGCCCTTGCCCTCTGCTGTCCACCCATGTGGGCCCTCTGCTGCCCACCCTTCTCATCCCATCTGGTAGCGATTGTGTCCATGCTGATGCCCTTCAAGTGCTGCCCCCACACACCATGATGGCATCCAGATGACCT
>NW_004955570.1:4801-6319 GCF_000276665.1 Chinchilla lanigera
CTCTCTCCTAGGAACTCCAGTGAGCCCTCTGGATTGCCCTGCAAAAGCTCTGGGCTGAGCCCCTGATGGCAGAAGCAAAGGCTCAGGACCCCATGTCCCGCAGTAGGTCTGCTTAGCACCAACCACAGCTAGGTCATGTCCATACCTGGGTTTCATAAGGTCAGAAGGCTGGAGAAGGCTGGCTACTCTAGACTCAGCATGGGCTTCCTGGGGATTCAGTTATTGTGTCTTTGGAATTCACACTGACCACTGGCCTGGAGGCTGGAAGCAGAGCATGTGAGCAATGTCCAGCCTCACCATGAAGAAAACAAGAGCCAGGCTGACTTGGGCCAGGGCCGAAGGGGTGAGGGGCAGGGAGATGGGGTAAGGAGCAGAAGAGAACAAAGCTGAAAACAGCCGCAGAGATCTCGGCTTTGGCCTGGATGAGGCCCATCAGCAGCCTCCAAACTGTAAGGCAAGTGAGGTCTCAGGGAAGTGTGAGCTTCTGGGGCCAGGGCTCGGTCGCACAGACTTTGGGTTGCTGGGACAGCGACTCCCTGTTCCCTTCCTATCATCCGTAGAACCATCTCAAACGCATGGCATGCTCTGCAGTAACATGATGAAAAGGCAGGAGGGTCACAGGGTGCCCTCCTCGGTGCCCAGAGTCCCTCAGCTGGGCACTGCCTGCAGCCTCACTGCAGCCCTAAGGGTCCCTCTCCAGGAGCTCTCAAGCATAAGGCCAAATCCTGACATCCTGTGACCCAAAGCAACGGATGTACGTAGCAGTGGCGTGCAACCCACCTGGCCCACATGGTGCCCGGCCAGGGCCCCACACTGAGCTGCTACTGTGGCCTCAGCACTCATGGCTCCGGCAAGCACCACACCTGGAATCTCTGTAGCGGGTTCCCTGTCTCTGTCTGCTGGATTCACACTGAGTCCGCGTCTCAGAGTCCCTGCTGTCCTGGGCAACTGCAGATTGGAGGATGGGTGTGGGGAATGAAGAGGGCTCCAAGCATCTCACCCTGCTCCAGTGCTTGGCCCGGGGCCCCTGAGGGAGCCAGGATCTGGGTTTAGTGGGCTTTAATCAGACATCATGTCCTTCCTTATCAGCCGGCCCCAGAAGCATCACAGGGCCTATGGGAATGGAGCATTTTTCCCCTTTCCATTCTGTTTTGTTTTGTTTCTGAGGCAGGGTCATGCTTTGGAGCACAAGCTGGCCTTGAACTCAGTATGTAGCCCAGGCTAGCCTGAACTCACAGTGATCCTCCTGACTCTGCCTCCTGAGTGCTGGGATTACAGGCAGGCACCAGCACACCCAACTTCCTCCCTTTTTTAGATACAGGGTATTTCTCTGTAGTTTTGGCTATTTGTGATCTCAGTATGTGGTCCAGGCTTTCCCCAAATTCGAGGTGAGCCTCGTGCCTCAGCCTCTTCAGTCTCAGATTACTGGTTTAGGACACCACACCTAGGGCATTCTGTGGTTTTTGTGGATACGGAGGGGGGCCTTGCCACACACACCCATCCTGGGCACACAGGGTC
>NW_004955570.1:11244-27471 GCF_000276665.1 Chinchilla lanigera
CCAGCTTAACAGGATCACTTAGGAGGCTGCTTGCCATAGTCACACAATCTGAGCAAAGACTCAGACTTACAGAGACAGGAAATGTACCCACAGGTTTGACGCTGTACTCCCAACTGATGAGCCTGGTCTTTTCTCCTTGGAAAATATCACAATGAGTCCTGGTTGAGGGAGGCCTGAGTTTGTGCTGGGTAAGCAGGGTCCTTCTGGAAAGGAACAGGCTTCCGCTCCCTTCCACACAGATGCATCCTGCGGGCAGAAGCTGATGCTAATGGGTTGGGGAGGAAGGGATAGTCTTGCCCACCTGGTCAAGAAAGGATGGCCATCCACACTACAAGTTATGATGAATCACAGAACTTCACCTTGAGAGTGCTGACAACTGACTACAATCAGTTCGCCATGGTGTTCTTAAAGGTTGTTATTCAAAACATTGTCCATTTTGAGCACATCTTCTATAGTGAGTCATCACTGGATCCCCTCAGGGAGGGACTTGTGGAAGATGGCCCCAATCCTCAGGATTCCAAAGTTTTCTTGAGGTCAAGATTCCCACTTGGAGGAGGTCTGACAGACCCCTTGTTGGAAAGAGATCTCTGACTTCATACCTTCAGGCAACAGTGTTTGTATTTAGGTGGTAGCCCACACCTGTCATTACAGCACTAGGTTCGCTGAGGCAGGAAAGTTGAAATTTTAAAGACTGCCTTAAATACATAGCAAGACACAGTGTTCAATAAAAAATTAAATTATGGAGTCTCTTTATTTTGTCTCTTGCTTCCATCTTGGGCATAGGGAGGATGAAGGAGTTGAGTCCTGAAGTGAAGCAGCACTACCATGATGTTGCCACATCTCTGGGCCTCCCTGATCACTACATCACCTCCCCTGATCATAGGGCTAGGTGCCATCTAGGATGAGGGGAGGGGAATATTGGGTTTGTCCAGATCCGATGCTACTCCACCAGGGAAAGAAGACAGGAGACACTCAGTCTCCTGGCCTAGTCACTGGAGTGATGATGGCTTCCAACACTGCATCTCTGTGTCCTCAGGTCTTTTGACACCAAGTACTCTGAGACAGCTTAGCCATGGACTGCCTAGATGACCAGTTTGGGCTAAGGACCATTTATCCCTAGTGTCACTTCACTGTGCCCCTCCTACTGATGTCTTGTCTCTTGTTCTGAGCCACCTCCTCCTGATCTCTTGGTTCTGCCTGTCTTGGATCATCTCTCATTTTCTCTTTGGCCTGCTCATCACTATTGTAGGAAATGTCCTTACTTTCAGGTGGCCTGGCCTGGAAAAGTTCACCACACAGCAAACAGGGCTGCTGGCTGAGCAGCTACTATGGCCTATAGTTAAGCAGACCAGAAAGCAAAAGGTGTCCAGCCGGCAGCGCAGAGAGTAATAAAACAATAAAACACTTCTATTGCAGGGCAAGGAGAAGACAGCGAAGAGGAGGGTAGAAGGGAGAGGAGGGGGCCAGTCTTCAGGGGTGGACAAAAGAGGACAATGGTTATATATAGTCAGGCTAGAGGTGGGATTTAGGGGGTGGGCTAGCTGACGTAGCAGGCTAGCATTGGGTGGGAGCGTGGGAAAATGAAACAGGATATTACATAAAAGGGGAGTAGGAAGTCTTAATTCGACTCCAAGAAGAAGGGTGGGGCTTAGCACAGGGTCTCTAAGGGCTAGTGCCATATTGGCCATGACACATAGTCTCCAGTAGGTGGCGCCACAGCGACTATAAAGAAATTATGAAAACCTTTCAGAAACCTTTGTGTCTTAGCAGCTGTGAAGTTGTGTTGATTGATTTTCCCATCCTCACACCCTGTGTTCAGGGAACCCTCATGACCTGCTCAGCTGCGGCTGACAGGGACTGAAATATCCCGAGGTAGCACAAGGTTCTTGAGCCAAGATATCGCTGTCTGTCTGTCTGTCTCTCTGTCTGAAACTCGTATGTCTGCTCTGATATTATTTCTCCCCTACAGAGGACTGCACTGATTAGTGACTGGCAGTCAGGCAGTGAGTATGGCTGAGCTAGGGCTGATGGGTTACCTTTGCCAGGGCAGGGTGGGCTGTGCTTCTCAGGGCTGCCTTTGCTGCCACCCGCAACACACACAGTTGCACACCCCAGCGTTTACCTTGCTGTTTCCTCACAGATGCCTCCTGTCTGTGCGCATCATGCTCTTCTGTCTCTTCATCCTTCATCACCAGCCACAGTGGCAGTGAGAGCTGGGAGACCTTTCTCCAAGCACAGCACTCCCAATTGTCTCTTGAGTTGCTCCTCTATCTGTGGAGCCCACTTTTTTGTCTAAATACACACTCTTTAGCAAGACACCATGGGTGTGCTGTGTGTGTTGGGACTGCTCATTTTGGTGAAAGAGAAAGCGCAGGCTCCTGCAGCATCACTCCCAGGGCCTTCTGTCCTCACAACCAGCCTGGTTTCAGCCTGCAAAGAAAATGCACTTAGCAGAAATGCCAGGCCCCTCTGGCCACTTTGTTGCCCTGGCTTCCCTGAGTGTGTCCTGGGCAGAATGTTGCACTCTCTCCTCACTCCTGTTTGACTACCCCCATTTAGTCGAGGCCTGAATCCATGCCATGATAGCCTAAAAGTGGTGTCTGTCCAAGAGAAGTGCTTCTGAGGCCACACCTCATGCACAACTGGGGACACCTGTGTCAGGTCCTACAGCAGCATCCTCATCAGTACTGGGGACCAGGAGGGTCCTGGTGTAAGGGGTAGTCACTCCAAGACTTAACAGGATCCTGTGGATGCTTTTAATAGTGACAAAGGCAAATGGGCCAGGACTGAAGGAGACTCCTATTCTAGGGAGGGATGAGGAGGGGAGGACCTTACTCCTCAGTCAGTGACCTCTGAATCCAATGCACTCACTCCATTTGACCCCAATGTCGGGGAACTGTGCCCTTCTAGCCATATTCATAATTTTGTCCCCATCAGCATGTTGTGCAGACCACTGCAGGGTGCATTCAGAAGCCAGGGCCAGGCAAGAGGGAGTGGGGAATACACTGTTATGACCCCATGGTGCTGGGAGAAGATTCCCATGGCTGTGCCTCTGACGGCCCTGGAATGGCTACAGGGTCAAAACTAGTGGCATCAGCTACACTTCAAAATAGGCACAAAACACGGGAATCCCTGTTGCCTCTTCTCCCCTTGGCAGCGCATGTGCTGGAGTAAGTCCTGCTTTAAAGGACTCCGGTTTTCCAGCTCAGAAACCCATGCATGCCACTTTTGTGCTGACTGTGAGATTTCAAATCAATGAACCAGATAGACCAAAACACAACCAGTGCCTAGTGGAAGTCTGACACAGAATGCAGAATAAGAACATTTTGGTGCCACTGAGACTTTAAATTGGGGTGTAGTCTAGATCTGACAGTCTTCAAGTCTTCACTATGCAATTGAGGTACGCTAGCAACATTGCCATGAGTGGACGATGACACATGAGATTTAGCCTGAAACCGTGGCCCTAGTGACCAACTTTGGACCCTGATCCTCTTCTAAAATGACTCAAAGCAAATCTGCTTCCTATTCTCCCACGTTCCTGATGACGTTTCAGCATCAAATTGTGTGGGTAAAATACTCCTTGTGTTTACTTACAGGATGGTTGGCGGAATGCGGTTGCTACTGCCACTGTAACAATGTAAAAGGAATAATCACTAAAAAAAAGGACATAAATACTCTCTCATGGCTGTAGAGGTGACACCAAAATCTAACCTTAATCCACACCCTAACCCCTAACTCTAGCCCTAACCCTAACCCTAACCCTAACCCTAACCCTAACCCTAACCCTGCATTGATAAGTTTAAGAATGAAATGAGAAAATCAACAGAGAAAGGCTAGGATAGTGGAACTGATAGTGGGACTGATGCCTGGGAGACCACAATTACACACATGCCTGTCATTGCTAGATCTATTGTAAGACTGTTCGTCTGTGTTAAATCTAGGGAGAAAACCAATGACCCACCCCTCTGCTCAAAACTTGGCAAAGCTCCACTTTTGTTCTGGCAGAGATGGCTTTTGAGTTACAATTCAGTAGTCATTATGCCTCTCTGATTTTGTCCCTACAGAGACCTTCAAGCTGTGGCCAACACTAGACACATCTGTGCTTGATGACCAGGGGTCACGTGCAATGAAGGACCAAGGTCCCACCCATGTGTGGAGTCCTAGGTTCACATTTGAGCAAATCTGAGTCTCAGTATGGAAGAGCAAGTGCTCAGTTTATACTGTGAGACTCCTGTTCCTGCACGTCTACTGGCTGCAGACAATCTCTCTGGGATCAACTGCATTCTTTCACCAGCCCTGCCCCAGTGCCGTCCTTTGTCTCTGTCCCCAGACCCTCCTCTATGACCCTGCCCTGATTCCACCATAGTTCTCATTTATGGGACAAGTATGTAGGCACATTGTGCTTCCTATAGGGCCAAATAAAGGAGGAGAAAGCTCCGTCATGTGTGCTGCTTCTGAGTAATGGAGGTGCATGTCCCTCCACCAAGCCCATAAAGTAGAACCTAAGACAACACATGGTAGGGAAAGAGGAAAAAAGATAAGCAGAGAGAAGGCAGTCACATTCCCTTGGATCCAGACTGATGTGCCTACTGTAAAGAGAGGGAATGTTTCAAGCAAGAGTGCCTGAAGCTGCTAGACAAGGAAAAGAGAGAAAAAAGAAGTGTTTGTCATGCAGTTAAGGGAAGTTTCAGATTGATGGGGTCATGGTTCCCTGTCCCTCGGCTCTGGGGCATTCATATTAACTTCAGAGGTAGGGGGAAACCTGTTAGATTTTTAATAGACACTGGTGCAGATCTGTCAGTAGTGACCCAGCCGGTGGCTCTGTTGGAAGGTCAGAAAGCCTATTTCCAAGGGGCAATTGGCCAAACTTCTGCCTATTCTTTTTGTGAGCCATGTCAAGTCCAGCTCAGGTGACATTTGGTCAGTCATTCTTCTACTCACTCTTGATGGCCCTTTCCCCCTCCTGGGCTGAGATCTTCTTTGCAAGCTTAGAGCTCAAACTGCCTGTACTCCCCAGGGAACTGTTTTAACCATGGAAGGAGATCCCTCGCTGGGAGCCTACATTTTGACTGTTACTCTGCCTATGCAGGAGGAATATCGCCTCCTGGATTCTTGTGTTATGGAGCATCCTGGAAAACTTATTCTCTGTTTGGACTCAAGAATTCCCAAAGGTCTAAGCAGAAGATAATCCCCCTGTTCTTGTGCTCCATGTGGCCCAGTGATAGATGCAAAACCAGTACACCTGAGACAGTACCCAATGACTTTGGAAGCCTAAAAGGATTTAAACCCTATATTCAGATGTTGTTTGAAGCTGGTATATTGAAAGAATAACAGTCTTCTTGGAATACGCATTTTCTGCCAGTTCGCAAGCCTGCTACCAATGAGTATCATCCCATCCAGGACCCGTGAGTGGTGAACACCCTGGCTGTGACTGTTCACCCTACTGTGCTTAACCCCTATACCTTGCTTAGTCTGCTCCCATGCACTCAAACCTGGTACACTATTGTGGTTTGGGGCTTATTTTGCAAAGTGAAACAATATAATACAGGACATATATTTTATAAGATTATTTATAATAGTCAAAAAATGATACACAAAAGAGTGCAGGAAATCTGTCCACACACTAAGATCAAGGAATCCAGCCGAGGGCCTGGATCCCACAGAAATGTCCTGAATGAGTCCAGCTGAAGACCTAGAGCTCATAACAATGCCTCCCACAAATCCAACTGGAATCCCAGAGCCCATAACAATGTCTCATGCAGGCCTGTTTCATGGATCTGCACTGGGAAGGCCCAAAGTCAGTGGTGGGATCTAGGAAGTCTGTGCCAGCAGGATGAAGGATCTGTACTAGTACACTGAGGGATCTGCACTGGAGCCAGGAAGAGACACTCAGAAGAACCAGAGTTACCCTGAAAGGTACCACAGCCATCTTTAGCAACAGTGAGGTCCTGAGCTCCTCCAATGATCAAGATGGCAGAATTCCCATCAGAGAAGCTAACACAGCAAGCTTCTCCAGGAGACTGGAAGTACACCATCTTCTTCTCTGGAGCCAGGAAGTGATGCTCAAAGTGAGGACCAGAGTGAACCAAAGCCATTCTCAGTGCCAATGAGATGCCAGGCTCCCCAGAGGATGAAAACAGCCAAGTTCACTAGGAAAGCCAGCATGACAAGCTCCTCCAAGACAACCAACAGCTCCTTACAGCTTCTACCAGCTCCCGACAGCCTTTCTGCACTCCCAACAGCCTCTTCTCTGCTCCCAATAGGCTCTTTAGCTCACTGTTGCTGAGGATGGCTATGGTACCTTTTGGGGAAGCTCTGGTTCCTCTGAGTGTCGTGTCCTGGTTCCAGTGCAGATCCCTCAGCCTGCTAGCACATATCCTTCATCCCATTGGCACAGACTTTCTAGATTCCACCACCGACCTTTGGGTCTTCCCAGCGCAGATCTGTGATACAAGCCTGTATGAGACATTGTTATGGGCTCTAGGCCTCCAGGTGGACTCATGGGAGGCATTGTTATGAGCTCTAGGTCCTCAGCTAGACTCATGCAGGACATTTTCATGTGATCCAGGCCCTCAGCTGGATTCTTGGTCTATAGTGTTTGGACAGATTTCCTGCTCTCTTTTGTATATCATTCTTTGGGTGAATATTATAAATAATCATATAAAATATGTGTCCTGTATTATATATTGTTTTACCTGGCAAGATAAGCCCCACACCAAAACATACTGTGTTAGATTTGAAAGATGCCTTCTTTCAAATCTGTAGCAAATTGGTAGCATCACAAGAATTGTTTGCCTTTGAATGGGAGGATTCAGAAGGGGGAAGAAAATGTCAATCTTGTCAATCTGGACAAGATTACACAGGGATTTAAGAATTCCCCAACCATATTTGGGGATGCTTTGTCAAAAGATTTAGTGCCTTTTAGTGAAGAAAATCCCAAACTGACACTCCTGCAGTATGGCAATGACCTCTTGGTGGTGACAGAGAGTTAGTAAACAAGTCAGGAGGAAATTGCAAAATTGTTGCCTTTGTTGCAGAGTAAAGGGTACTGGCTATCAAGGAAAAAGGCCCAGATATGCGTGTAAGCTGTAAAGTTCCACTGGTTTGTGTTAAAGGGAGGAACTCACTTACTACCTACCTCCTGTGCCCAGGCTATTTGTGAGGGAGACCACTATGAAGCAGCTCTGAGCAGGATTTAATTCTAACCAATTGGCTTTCCATGTTTACTTGGGAGTTGTCTGAGGTTTAGGCCCTTCTTCTTTGATGGCAGTGGACTCATAGCAAGTGAACCTCTATGAGTCAGTGGTGCCCACTGAGGCCTGTATAGGCCTGTGAAATTGGGATGCCTCAAAGGACAAGATAAGGCCACAGCTGAGGACTTGTGGCTCCAACCTCAACTAACTAAAAAGAGGCTGTAGCTGCAGCATCTCACTGCTGCAGTAAAGGCCTCCTGGAGTTAACACAGTTCTCTTAAATTAACATAATGTATTACCTGGAGAACCCCTAAAGGGTTCCCCAAGTCCTGCCCAGATTACTGCATTTTCTTCAGTATCCCTCTCCTTTGTTTGAAAACCTAATAAATACGGGCCTCCCAGAGAAGTTAGGATATTAACTCAGACAGTGTTAACCAGAGAACTTGAATTTAGCAACAGAGTTGGACCTTCCTGGAGCCCTAAAATCATTTCAATTGTCTCATTTATTTAAGCCTTCACAGTCCACTTGTTTGGGAGATTGAGGGCCTGATCAGCTTGCAAATAACTAAGAATTATTAACCCACTGTATTCAGGACTTGAAAAGGTCCATGACTAGGAAAGATTTGAGGCAATTTTTGGGCACAGTCAGATATTGTCACTTCTGGGTACCCAACTTTGTAGTCATTGCCAAACCTCTGTATGAAGCCCTGAGGGGAGGAAACAACCCTCCCTGGGAGCTTAAGCACCAGAAAGGTTTCGAGACTCTAAAGAAAAACTTAGTGAGTGCCCTGCTCTGGCATTTCCTGACATTACTAAGTCATTCCAACTGTTTTTTCATGAGGATGGCACTGCAACAAAAATCAGCTGTTACCTAATCCAACACAATGACCTTCCTGACTGTCCTGGTCCCCGTATTCCTGCTATGGGCAGCCCTGATGAGAGCAAAGTCACAGATAAGGACTCTTGATGGACTGGGCGAGGACCTTTGTAATTACACCAATGTGCACCCCTGAGTGGACTCAATTTGCCTTTGGCAAGCTGAACTGGCCTCACTGCATCTCCCATGTGACCAGCAAGATATTGTACTCATAATCCCCATATGTAAGTTTTGGAACCCCTACTGGTGGTGAGACAAAGCCAATCCTGAGACTTATCCTTTCCCCACATGTGAAGTCTAGCAAAAGACAATGAACAGAGACAATGCCAACCTAGGCTTAGTGACTTGGAACCTATATATGTGCCCAAAGACAGAGGGAGGAAGACGTGGAAGGGAAAGGGAAGCATTCTGTCCCCACTGGGGTTGCAAAACCATAGAGCTATGGCTGGGGCCATATGATGGACATACAATCCAACTTAATCCTAGATTATCCTACAGTCCTCTCCAGTACTGATGATCCAGATCCCCTGACTCATTGGTGGGCCCTGGATGATAAGTACATGCAGATAAAAATGCAGATAAAAATGATAAATACATGCAGAGAAAAAGGGCTAGCTGCAGTACGGGATATTTGGCTGGTTTCTTTCTACAGGTCAGGATAATTCTAAAGGATATTTAGGATCCTGTCTGGGCAACAGGACTCACTTGGAGTTCTGCATTTATGTACAAAAATTAGTGTGCTGGAAGGATGCAAGGATTCTCATCCAAATAACATGAACAGAGACAACCCCCAGAAAGTCAGTTTTCCCTTTTCCCTCCCTTTCCCATGAGCTACACCGCTCTGGAAATCCTAGCCTGAAGGTTTTGTCGGGCATTCCAAAAAGTAATCTCTCAGCCCCAGAAGTTGTTCAAAGAGACATAGAAGGAGTGAGCACTCAATCGGGTATTTAGCAGATGCTTAATGAAATCCATCATCTTCTAAATGAATCTAACCCCACTTTAGCTGAGAGCTGTTTGATGTGTACAAGACCAAGTCTACCCTTCTATGAGGTGATAGCTTCCTTCACCAAGATTACTCCTACTCAGATAAACTACACCCCTGAGGAAGAAAAACCACTTCGCCTTTTCCCTGTGGAGATAGTTTATGGAAAAGGGTTTTGTGTTTGTGAGGGATATAACCAAGTTGCTTGTAACCAAATGGTGCCACAAAACTCAGCTTATAGAGCTCCACGAGGATCTTGGTTATTTTGCACCAATGTTATTTAAGTGCATTGACTACAGAAAAGTCTACACAACATGGCCCTTGCTTATTTGTAATTCTTCCCCCTAGGATGACAACCATATAGTGGAGCCCAGAGACCTGGCAGTAGTTCCCATGCAAACAGAGCCTGTTGAAGGGGGATCCTGTGGTCTTCTCAATGCTGGCAGGAATAAGCATAGCAGCGTCACTGGGGATGGGCAGAGGAGTCATAGCTCATTTTGAAACAGGCCTACAGTGGTTACTAGACTGACTAGCAGCATAGAGCAAAATGTGGATGGAGTTCAATGTGTGATCAGACAGTTACATGACAAATTAAATTCCCTAGCAGAAGTGCTGTTACAAACCAGGAGAGGACTACATTTACTCTTTTTGGAACAGGGAGGGCTATGCACTGCCCTGAGGGAAGAATGTTGTTTTTATGCAAATAACTCAGGAGTCACAGACCTTACTTTTGGGCCATACATAATGAATTGGGTTAAAAATAGAATCCAAAGCAGTATGAATCAAGCACAAATAATGGTTCTAAAGGAGAACACCAATTACAGGGTGGAGACCTGATCTCCAAATGTGTGAAGGACTATATATGTCCTGAAAAAGGAAAATTTGTCATTGATGGGGGAATGATAGGGCAAGAGGGACTCCATTTTCTGTTTTTAAACTCCATATTAAGAGAATTCACCTAAAGTTCACTTAAGCTATAGTTAACATCCACTCTTCACCCCAGTCCCTTTGGTTAGCTATCAACTCACCTAAAGCAGAGCAGTCATAAAATAGGAACAGACCAAACAGGACAGATTGGGAAATAGGCTAAAAGTTAAACTAAAATGGTCATTTGGAATGTGGCAGTTCAACCTGCTGGGAAAAGGAAACTCTGTAATAAACTTTGTGCATTCTTGTGCAATTCCCAAAAATGAGGCGATGGTTACTATGGAAACCTAAAATGTACTTAAATTGAAGGTGAGATCCAGATTGGTACAAACATTTTCTCTGGCTCCTGGTTAGAAACTGTCCAGCAACCAGCTTGATAAAGCTTTGTTTGTTCCTGCCTTTTTTGTTTTCTTGTGAGTTCCTTTCTTGTTGAACTTACTTGCCATATCACTCCTGCAATCCAGATGGAGATCAGTATGAATCCTTGAGACATAAGAACCTAAACTCCAGGGCATCTCTACATAATCTGTGGCAGATTAGACCTACCCCAACCTGACTCTGGGTTTCAGGCCATTAGCATCTCCCATCAGGAAACTTCTAGTAGGCTGATCCTATATCATCCAGATTTCTCCTGGCTTCTGGTCAAATCACTCTCCAGGATGGAACTACTGCAGTTGCAATAGGTATTATGCAGACCCACAGCAGAACTCAGTTGTCCCACCCTTGGTTCCTCCCCTGAGGAACCTAGCTTCAATGTTTCTTCAAGCCTTTTAAGGGCTTTCTGGAAGATCCTCTATTCCTAATTAGCACTCTAGTGGCCCTACAGGACCATGTCAGGTCTCATAGTGAAACCATTAAAAGGGCCCAGGAAAGACAAGAGAGTGTCTGGCATTCCAATACATGGCTCCATACATGAACTATGAATCATTCCAAGTGCCACAGTTCTAGGTAGTGTGGATCCTTGAGTCTTCTTTCTGCCTAGTTGCCAGGGGGATGGGTTTGGGCAAGAACTTGCACATCCAGTGTTTTGTCTCCATTACAGTATGATACTTAGCCCAATTTCAGAAGATGGTCTACCCCCATGGTATTCAATCAGTTGCAACCCCAATCCCCTTACACCCAACTTGTCACATAGTCCTTGTGGAAATGACCACTCACCACAGCCTTGGTGGGCTCAGAATGGAGCTCACAGAATCTTTCCTCCTTAAACCCAACCTGCAACAGGAAGCCTCCTGTCCTAAGGCAGGACAACAATCTAGTGACACAGTAAGAGGGGAGAAACTCACTAGGGTGTTTGTGCTGTCTTGCCTTAGGACTATGTAACAAGTTTGGTGTAAGGGGATTGGGACTGTGACTGATTGGAGTTGAGTGTGGACACTCAGAGATATGACATGCATTCCACTTTGGAACTGGGAACATTTATATTTATTTTGAAGTTGTGGAAATCCTGGGAAAGTGTAGTTCCCATCAGGGCTCTATCTAATTTCATATGAAGTGGTGGTTTTGTTTCCAGATAGGTTAAACATTCTCTGGAGTCTCTCAGCCTTCACATTTATCTTTTATCTCTATCTATCTCTCTGTCTGTCCATCTATCTATTTATGTATCTATCATCTATCTATCTATCTATCTAATCTGTTTTAGTACTGGTAATTAATTGCAGGAACTTTACACTGAGCTCTAGCCACATCCGTTTTTTCTCAGAAAGCATTTTATTTTTGTGTGTCACTGTGACCTACATGATGAAATCCTAGCTGAGAAGAATAAAATAAGAGAAAAAAACAGAACACTGTACAAATTATGTCAAAAGAATATTGGACTACGACATGCCTAGCCCTACTCCATTAAATTTACAGCACTTCTTCCTGGGAGACCAGAACAATTTGAAATGCAGTTAGACCTCCAGGATGAGCTGGAGGTCACTCTGTCTCAAACTACAAGAGAAGGGTAGTTTGATAAAAATATTGGGAAACACCTCAAGATTCAAAACATTGCACTAAATATAGAAAATATCAAAACCAGAACACAAACACCTGGGAAAATTGTGGGTGTGTGTCCATGACTGAGGCAGGAACTGAAGTAAAAAATGGAACCCACAATGGCTAAAGAGGCAGGACTGGGGTCCCAAAATAATGGCATCTTGCTATCCATGCCTTTCTCAATAATCTCTATGAAATGAGTAAACAAATCAATTAAGAATGTAGTTTTTAAGAAGAAAAATTTTATTTTTATGTCTTCAAAGTGAAAAAGATTAGGCTTATTTAAAGTGTTTCTACAATTTATGATTTTTATGTATTTCCAAACATTCTTGAAAGTCATTTTCAACCCACAAAGTTGGAATTCATTCAGAGAGAGGACCTGGAAGTTTGAAAATTTCATTGCCATTCTAAACATTAACTCGCCCTGTTTCTCTGTTCAGGAAAGCAGCAAAATATTCACGTTTTTTCATACTACATCTAATTGCCTTCATTTAGGATAGTCCATATTTTATTTTTTATTTTAAAGAAAAAAGTTAAAAAATAATAAAATAGAATTTCAAAACAGGTTAGTAGGAGAGAAATAATAATTAATTCATCATGCGGTGTCCTTATAAAAGTCATTAATGGTACAAGATATGGGAATGAAATATTTTCCATACAATATTAGCACAAACACTTCCTTTCAATGAACTAAGAGAAACTAGCCATATAACACACACACACACACACAGATATATATGTGTGTGTGTGCGTGTATATACATATATTTCCCTTCTTTCCTTCCTTCCTTCCTTCCTCCCTTCCTTCCTTCCTTCCTTCCTTCCTTCCTTCCTTCCTTCCTTCCTTCCTTTCTCCTTTCCCCATCACAGCTTCTCTTTTCTTTTGAACAGTTTTTCCCAATTCACAGTATCTATTATATGTTTGGGATCTTATGTACTTGTTCAGTTCCTCATGCTATTGAGGCAACACAATGTTTACACATGTGGGTCTGGTTTATTTCAATTATAAGTGTAGTCTCAATTTGCCTATGTTTAGCTAGGAAAGTCTCTAGTTTATCTTTATGGCTGAGTAGTACACCATTATATTAAAAAACCTACATCTTCTTTATCCTTTCCTTGGTTAATAGGCATTTGGGTTGTTTCCAAGATTTAGTTGTCACAAATCATGCCACTATAAAAATGGGGGCACATACATCACTGTAGTTTTTTTTTAAAAATTCTTCTGGGAAGCTACCTAAAAGGGGAACAGCTGTGTTGAATGAGACCTCTAATCCCAGTTTTTTAAAGGAATCTCCACACTGATTTCCACAGTAGTTGTACCAGTCTACACTCCCAGCAAAAGTGGAGAAGAGTTCACTTTTTCTGCACAGCCCCTCCAGTATTTGTTATTGGATGAGTTCTTGATGATAGCCATTCTTTCTGGAATGCAAAGGAATCTCAATTCTGTTTTGATTTGCATTTCTGAATGAACAATAATGTTGATGATTTTTTCATGTATTTATTTGCCATTTGCATTTCTTCATCTGAGAAATGTGTATTCATCTCAGATGCCCATTTTTGGATTGGATCTTTGAATTTTGGGGGTCTAATTTTTTTCAATACTTTATATGTTCTAGACATAATCCTTTGTCTGAGGGACAACAGGCTACAAATTTCTCCCAGTTTGTAAGTTGTCTTTTCACTCTGTTGCCAATTTCTTTTGTCGTGTAAAAGCTTTCTAATAAGGTGAGATCCCATTTGTTGACTCTTTGTACTATTTTCCATGGGATCTGGGCTTTGTCCATGAAGTCTCTGCCTACAGCTGTCTTCAAGATTTCTACATCCTTTCTCTTCCAGGAAATTTAGTGTTTCTGTTTTAATGTTTAGATCTTTGATCCACTTCAACTTTAGTGTAGTGCATAGTGATAGACATGGGTCTAGGTTTAGTCTTTGGTGTGAGGAGAGCCAGTTGTTCCAGCACCATTTATTAAAGAGACTATCTTTCTTCCAGTGAACATGCTTGGTTCCTTTGTCAAAGAAAATGTGGCTGAGTTTGTTTAGAGTTGTATCTAAATCTTCTATTTTGTTGCACTGACCCTCACATCTCTTTTTTTGCCAATACTATGCCGATTTTTTTCACTGTATCTTTGTAGCATAATTTGAGATCAGTGAATGTGATACTCACTGACTTGCCTCTGTTGCCCAGAATTGCATTTGCTATTCTATATCTATTCTGATTCGAAATGAATTTTGGGAATTTTTCTCTAGTTTCTTCAGGTATGCTAATGGTATTTTCAATAGGATTGCATTAAATCTGTATAACAGTTTTTTGGTTTTTTTTTTTTGTTTTGTTTTGTTTTGTTTTTTTCTCTGGTACTGGGAACCGAACTCATGACCTTGCGCTTGCCAGGCAGGCGCTTTGCCGCTGAGCTAAATCCCCAGCCCCAACAGTTTTAAAAGTATTGCCATTTTCACTATGTTGGTTCTTCCTATCCATGAGCAAGGGATATCTTTTCATTTTCTGATATCCTCTTTGACCTCCTTTTTCAGAGTACTATAGTATTCAGTGTATAGTTCTTTACTTCCTTTGTTAGATTGATTCCTAAGTGTTTCTTTTATTTTGGATGCTATGCAAAAGTGTGGTTTCCCTAATTTCTCTTTCCGTGGGTTTGTTCTCTGTGGGTTCAGGAATACTATTGATTTTTAAATGTTGGTTTTCTATCCAAGTACGCTGTTAAATTTGGTAATTAAATCTAGAAGTCTTTTGGTGGAGTTTTTTGTGTCTTCTGCATAGAGTATTCTGTCATCTGCAAATAATGATAATTTAACTTCTTCCTTTCCTATCCTTATTCCTGTTATTTCTTTGTCTTGTCTAATTGCTTTGGCTAATGTTTCCAGTACTATATTGAATAAGAGTAGTGATAGTGGACATCCTTGTCTTGTTGCTGATTTTAGAGTGGAAGCTTTCAGTTTTTGACCATTTAGTATGATTTTAGCTGCTGGTTTGTTATTAATGGCTTCTATCAGATTGAGGTAAAGACCATCTCTTCCAATTTTCTGAAAGGATGTGTTTAATCATGAATGGGTGTTGGAGTTTATCAAATTCTTTCTCTGCATCTATTGAGATGATCATGTGAATTTCTTTGGTTGTGGTAATATGATATATTACATTTATTGATTTGTGTATGTTGAACCCTCCCTGCATTTCTGGGATGAATCCTACTTGGTAATGTTGCATGATCCGCTTGATGATTTGCTGCACTTCATTTGCCAGTACCTTATTGAAGATTTTTGCATCTATGTTCACTAGGGAGATTGGCTTGTAGTTCTCATTTTTGGTTGGGTTCTTCTCTGGTTTTGGAATCAAGATATACTTCCTTCCAGGAATGATTTTGGAAGTATTGCTTCCCTTTCAATTTCCTTAAAGTGTTTTCACATTAGTGGCAGTAGTTCTTCTGTAACTTTCTTCTAGAATTAAACAGTGAATCTGTCAGGGCCAGGGCTTTTCTTTTTTGATAAATATTTAATTACATTTTATATTTCATTGACTGATATCAGATTATTTAGAATTTTTATATCTTCTTGATTTAGTTTTGGCAATTCAATTTTTTCTAGGAGTCTTCCATTTTTTCCATGTTTTCCATCCTATTATAATGTAATTTCTCAGGGCTGGGTATTTAGCTCAGTGGCACAGTGCCAGCCTGGCAAATGCAAGGTTTTGAGTTCAATTCCTGGTACAGGAAGAAAAACAATAAAACAAACAAACAAAAAAAAACCAAACAAATAAATATAATGTAATTTCTCATAGTACATATTGATGATATTCTAGATTTCTGTAGGATCTGTTATGATTGCCTCCTTTTCATTCCAAATTCCTTGAATTTGTCTCTTTTGCTTTCCTCTTTTTATGAGGTTGGCTTATGTTTTATCAGTTCATTTATTCCTTCAAAGAACCAACTTTTTACTTAATTGAGTCTCTATAGTGTTCTTTAGTCTCAATTGCACTAATTTCTGTTCATATATTTATAATTTCCTACATCATTTGAGCTTTGGATTTGATTTGTTCTTTGATTTCTAGAAGTTTGAGCTTCAACATTAGTTTATTTGAGCTCATTGTGTTTTCCTGATTTTGGAGTTCATCATTATAATTTTCCCTCCTAGAACTGCATTCCATAAGTTTCAGTATGTTGTATTGGAATTATCATTTAATTGTGTATACTATGTAATTTCATCTTATTCAACCTCCACTGGTTGTTCAGAAGGGTGTTGTTTAATTTCTATGTGTTTCATAGT